>NC_134484.1:15874483-16224483 GCF_040206685.1 Ascaphus truei | reverse complement strand
GGTTAGCCGTTAAGATAATGAAGTGGGCTTTAAATGCATTTTCCTGCCTCGGATGCATGCCAGGGGGCTCCAGTGCTGCTATTAATGGTATCAGCTCCGGAGACCTCCGGCATCAATCCCTGGCAGGAAAAAGACCTGATTTTTTCTAAGTGCCTTTCCGCCGCTTACCGCGTGACCCCCGTAATATTGAATATACTGTATGCGGTATGAACACGGTATGAACGCGGCATGAACGGGGTGAAGTGTGGTGAAGTAGCATTCGGAAAAAATCACCGAAACAATTCGGGGAGGTTGGAGAATAAAAGGGGCCGTGGCTGTAGGACATGCAAAAGTATATTTTTATTATAATTGTGTTTCATATAAAATGTTGGTGCCAGTGAGTCTGCTGAGACATCTTAGATGAAAGCCACCAGAGGTGTGATGACCATTTGGGGAGGAGGGAAGGGCTCAAGTACCCAATCTACCATATGCCCCACCGGACTTGGAGGAGCCTTACCCAGCAGGTGGCATTTAAATAGCAAGGTACTAGGTGGCAAACATATGCATGTCCCATGGCAGATTCAGAATCCCTGCTTGACCGAGTACGTGAAGAACTCCCCAGCAGTGGATAAACAGGTGCACAGCATGGATGAATAGATGAATAATCAGAAGGATTTATTAAATAGAAAACATGAACAAAAAGAAAGCACTGATACAGTCACTCTATACTGACTGTATCAGTGCTTTCTTTTTTGTCCATGTTTTTTATTTAATAAATCCTTCTGATTATTCATCTATTCATCCATGCTGTGCACCGGTTTGTCCTCTGCTGGGGAGTTCTTCACGTACTGGGTGTAGACACCAGGGAGCACGCAGAGCGGAAGATCCATTAATGCTGTTTAAATTTGGAAGCTAGAGGCCACCATACATTTTACTATCTAAATGGAAAGAGATGTCACGCGGTTTGGGCGGAGAGGTTTGAGGGTCCCGGCGGGAATCACTACAGGCGGTGACGCAGAGCTGTGAGTGCCGCAGCCGAGCAGAGAGGAGCAACGCAGGAGATTTGGATTCCACACTCGACATTAACAGTGCCGTGAGAGATCTGCCAGTCGAGTTCTACTTCCTGATACAAGCGTGGAGACATCTACCTGACACACCATACCAGACTTCCCCCTCTCCAGCAGCCCAATACTAAGCCGTGAGTACCATCACCCACTGAGGGATTATTCTTTGACTATACAGCAGAACTTCTGCCTTATTTTTCTATTTGTGAGAGACTTTTGAGCGCCGAATTCCTTGAGCATCTTATGCTCTGATGTTTCTTATCCCTGCTTGACCGGCTTCACAGGACCGGCTTCGCTCTGATTGGCTAAAAGGAAAGTTCCCACGCTGTGATTGGCTGTAGTATTTTGTGAATTAACTCCAAAATACTATAAAAAACCTCTCAGCCAATCTGCCAGAAGATTCTCAAGCGCCAGAACAGCGGCGGTGGTTTTTGAATGTGGAAAAATATGCTCTTGCGCGAATAGCAGAGCACCGGCATCAGAAAACCAATTCAGCTTTTTGGGACCAAGTTCTCAAAAATGAACATAGCGGTCGCGGGTGGGATTTCAAGCCGATTTTAGTTCCAGGACGTTTGGCTCTAAGTCCCGGTCAAGCAAAAGCAAGTTCTCCGGAGAGAAGGGAGTGGTGGCATCTGGAATTTCATGCTGATTTGGGTTCCAGGATATTTCGGGTTAAGTCCCGGCCAACTAAAGACTCTCGTTTAGAGTGCCATTTAGCCAGGAAAATCTATTTTTTTACCCCAGTTCCCAAGCAAGTGTGTCTCTTCTTATGTAGTTTGTGTATCATTGTATGAACCTGTATGTGCACACAATAGCTATAAACTGTTACAGTAAAACCGAGTTTTATATATATATATACATGTAGAGGTATCAGTACCGTGTTAGCCGAGCTTCAAAAATCAAAAAATAAATAGATGATACCGTTCTGTGGCTAACGAAATGCTTTTATTTGTGCGAGCTTTCGAGATACACTGATCTCTTCTTCCGGCGATGTTACAATGAATGATGGATGGAAACACAAGGAGTATTGGTATGTGTAAGAGACAGCTGTGTGTGCATACATATAGCACAGTATGTACAGACATGGTCTTAAGTGCTCATGGGGAGAGAGTTCACTTGTGTCAGTAATGACTCATCATATTTCGATCTCTGTTTTGGCCACCATTAAGTGTCCCGAACAGTTGCATAAATTTGTATTCGTGCAACCGTCTCTCTTTCAGTGTTTTAAGATTACCTTTGAGTATGGCAACCCTCAGATCATTCATCTTATGACCATACTCCTTGTTTTTCCATCCCTACACACCAATAGGGACCACATAGTCCACACACACTTTTAGTTATGCTACTATCTCTCACATTTCCACACCAACCCACACCATTTATATTACTCCCACTCCACACACCCCTTTTGTATAGCACTGTATACACTGTGGGCTCTCCATTCATTTATATTCACACAGATATACATACACACTCTTACATCACTAACTTTCAGGAACCTTTAAACACCTCTAGCCATAAATCTCATCCACACCGGGGGAGGGACAAGCACAGATAACATTCCAAGAGACACTGTTTTTAAGTATACCTTTTGCTTGCTTCATTCATTGTAACATCGCCGGAAGAAGAGATCAGTGTATCTCGAAAGCTCGCACAAATAAAAGCATTTCGTTAGCCACAGAACGGTATCATCTATTTATTTTTTATTATATATAGATATATATATATATATATATATATATATATATATATATATATACATACGTATATATATATGGTGTGATATTGTTTTTATTGATTGTATTGGGTCCTATGAGGAGTCATCCCACCAACGCTGGAATTCCTCGTAGGTAGAGGTGCTGCACTAAGAGAGAGAGAGAGAGAGAGCTCACCCCAGGCTCCCAGAAGCGGAGGCTCAGGCCTCCTGTGAGCGTACAGGTACTAGCAGCGTTATAACCCGCAGCTTCCCTTAGGCCTAGCGAAAGGTGGTTACAATTAGTTAATGGAAGTTATGTACAATATCAAGAATGTGCAATCAGTTCCAAAATACAAAGATAAAACATGTTGGGGCCTATTCCGCTAACTGGAATTTTGTCCGTGTCAAACTGCACACTTTTATAAGGCAATAAGTTGCGTAATACAAAATGGCATCTTTTCTTATTCTATAAAACATGTGGCATCTATTACATCACATCTAATAAAATGTGACATTCCATGCATATAAACAGCCAATCCGTGTGAGTTGTACTTTGTTTTGATTGGAAGCCGAATTAACATAACGTTGCGAGATCACGCATTAGTTATAGGGTACTGTATTAAGCAGCAATTTTAGGCTGCATGCGTCAGTGCTGTGGGGAGAGAGACAGAGAAACAAACTGGGCTTTGGAATTTGGAGGTAGTGGGGAATTCTTAGTGTGTCCTGATTGTGTTGTCTTTTGTTCTTCTATTTTGCTTTATACTTTTTGTCTTGTCAGTGTGAGTTATTTCTTGTATTGTGTTTGTTGCTTCTTTACTTGTATTTTTTTTGTCCTAAGTGTTTTCTGTGAGTCAGATGGAGGAATGGAGGACTGGGAGTGTTCATGAGAGAAGTGGGAGTTTGTGTGAGGGGAGTGGGTGTAGACATTTGCATTTGGGGTGTAGGTGTGAGTGTGTGCATGAGGGGAGTGAGCATTAGAAGAGTGGGTGTGGTGGAGAGAGGATTTGTGAAGTGAGGAGTAGAGAGAGGCATGGTTTAGAGAGACATGGGCATGGTGGAGTTAGGAGAGGTGGAGAAAGGAGTGGGTGTGGTGGATTCAGCAGTAGTTGAGTGAGAAATGGAGTAGTGGGCAAGGTGGAATGAGAAGTGTCAGATAAAGGAGTAAAGGTGTGAGTCAGGTTTGAAGGAGGTGAGGAGGGCTACAGGGGCTCAGGTAAGGGTAGATGAGGACAGAAGTCTCTTGGGCAGGTCCCTCACGTTTGAGGATCATATTGTTATATCGGGGAGTAATAATGGTACACTTGAGGTTCAGTCTCTCTCATTGGGGGTACAATAGTCTCTGAAACGTCTCTGGTAGGTACAAAGCAAGAACTGGGCTCCAGAGGAGGGCTCATTGGAGCCACCAGAGTAGAAGTAGGCGGTCGGGCCCATTACCTGATGCTCCTTCAGAAGGTGCCCCTTGACTGTGGTTTGTTCTTCTAGAGGGTCCTTGCATCGGATCTTCAACTGTTTCAGTTACTGTTTCTGCAGTCGCTTCAGATCCTTCCTGCTCCCCAGGAAATGGTGTAGCCTCGATCTCTGGTTGTCATCCCCTACTTGTGGGATAGACAGGAGATGGTTGCGGCACCAAACCTTGACCAGGCCATCCGCGTCTTTTATGCGGTAGACCGGGAGGCCCGGCATCTACAATTCAACCTCGAATACCCCATTGTGCCAGCGGTCAGCAAATTTGTGTTTGTCGGGGATCCTGAGGTTGCGGAGAAGAACGGCATCTCCAGGGCGAATGGTCATAGTGCCTTTTATTTCCGGCATTTAGCTGAGCTGATGCTTTCTCTGCTAGATGGTAGGCTCATAGCAGGCTTTCTTGGAGGCACTGTACATATTTGAAGTGTGTCCTGTTGGGTACCCCATCAGTAGATACCCTCAGACTTATATCTACAGGAAGCCGTGCTTCTCGCCTGAACATTAGAAAGTAGGGAGTGAGTCCCGTGGACTCTTGGTGGGTGCAGTTATAGGCGTGCACCCAGGACTCCACATGTTTACTCCAGTCTGTCTTCTGAGAACACTTTAGGGTGCTGAGCATATCTAGGAGGGTCCGGTAGAACCTCTCTGGCAGAGGATCTCCTTCTGGATGGTAAGGCATCATTTGGGACATGGTGATATTTAGCAGCTTCAGTAATTCACAGATGAGTTTACTTTCAAAGTCCCGCCCTTGATCCGATTGCAGCCAATTTGGTAGCCCGTAATGGATGAAGTATCGCTCCCACAAGATCTTGGCCACCGTGATGGCCTTCTGGTCTTTGGTTGGGAAATCTTGGACTAAAGGGTGTAGTGGTCAGTGATCACTAATACATTGCCAATGCCTCTGGCATCTGTTTCAATAAATAGAAAATCCATGCATATGAGGTCCAGGGGACACGAGCTCTTCAGGTGAGCCTTTGGAGCGGCTCTGGTAGGGGAGTGTCTTGCACTGGATGCACCGGGAGCTGCAGCAGCAGGGTTGTTCTACCGACTCTCTCATGCGAGGCCAGAAGAACCGGTCTTGGATTAAGCCAAATGTCTTGTCCATGCCAAGATGCCCATGTTCATCGTGTAGTGATCTGAGGACTATATGCTGCAGGTTCCTGGGTAGAACCAGTTGCCTTCTATCCGGGTGGTTATGGTATTCCAACACCCGATAAAGTAGACCCTTTTCCATTTCAAATTTGTCCACTTCCCACATTAGTATTGCGACCATGTCTCTGGGAGCACGTTTCATCAATGAAGACTTGTTTGCTGGACAGCCTGGCGGATAGCACCAGCCATTGGATCCCGAATCTGGTATTGCACCAGATCTTTCTTGTCTGGGGTGATGTTCATTCCATCTGGGTGACAATAGGCAGCCGGGATAGCTTTGAACCCTCAGTTCTGAGAAGGCCACTTTATCTTCCACGATGGCTGCGGTTGAGCACATAGCCCGCATCCCTGGTCCAGGGATTTATTCCCAGAGGTCATCGTCCAGTGGGGTACTCAGTACCGGTCTTCTGGAAAGAGCATCGACTCCTATGTTCAGGGGCCCTGGTTTGTACTTCAGCGTAAACTGGTAGTACGAGAGAGCCGCCAGCCATCGGTGACCGGTGGCATCCAGTTTGGCGGACGTCAATATGAACGTCAATGGATTTTTGTCGTACTCACTTTGAAGGTGACTCCATACAGATAGTCATGTAGTTTGTCATACACTGTCCAATTGAGAGTGAAGAATTCCAACTTGTGGATGGGATAATTCTGCTCGGTGATGCATGCAGCTGGTCAGAGGCCAGCTGGTTACTTCTGATGCAAGACTGCACCTAGACCGTTGAAGCTCGCATCCACATGAAGGATGTAAGACTGCTTGGTATCGGCGTACGCGAGACTGGGAACCTACGTTAAGCTTTTCTTCAGGCCGATGAACGCCTTGTAACAGGCGGCCATCCACTTGTTGTCAAACGTCAGTCGCGCGGAGGTGGCCTTCCGACTGGTTTCCCCTGGGTATATCTTGAGAAGGTTGTTGCGGACCTTCACTTTGCTTGAATACCCCTCCACGAAGCGGCGATAGTATCCGCAGAATCCTAGGAAGGAAAATAGGACATACCTGAAAACGAGAGGTAACTCTCAATGTATTACTTCCTGGTAAAACATTTTATAACTAAAAATAAATAAAGCTCCATGACGTTTTCTGGTCTTGGCCAGTTTACCATGGCCTCAAATTTGGCGGTGTCGGTAGCAATTCTATCCAAGGACACTGTGTGTCCCACGTAGGTCCCTGATGTGCGGCAGAACCTGGATTTGTCCAGGGACAGCTTCAAGCCTTCCTTGCCCAGTCAATCCTGCACTTTCAGCAGCCATTTTTCATGTTCCTCCAGAGTCTTGCCAAAGACAATGATATCGTCCAGGTAGACTCAGCATTCCCGTGGGTTCATGTCGCTTATGGTCTTCTCAATCAAAGGCTGGAATGTTGCAGGAGCACCATAAATGCCTTGGGGCATGCGGGTGAATTGGTAGAAGCCATGGGGACATACAAATGCCATCTTCTCTTGGTCTTCTGCACTCATTGGTACCTGGTAGTATCTGGATCTCAGGTCCAGTACACTGAACCACTGGCTTCCCGACAGCGCGTCGAGAATTTCTTCAATGCACGGAAGTGTGTACTGGTCAGGCATGGTATGGTTGTTCAGGGTCCGATAGTCGACACACAATTGGACCGACCCATTCTTCTTCCGCACCACCACGATCGGTGATGTGTAGAGGCTACGGTATTCGGTTTCAATTCCCGCTGTCTCCATTTCTTGTAGGATGTTTCTCACATCCTCCACATATCTGGGAGCATTGTGCCGGATATGCTCCCGGAAGAGCTTAGCCGGATCGTGTGCTGGGTGTTTCGGCTGCAGTGCACATCCATCTTGCTGGTGGAGAACACCTCCCTGCATTGTTCCAACTTGGCTGTAAGCCGATCCTTCCACTCTGCAGCCAGGGTGGATTCCCCAAAGTTGAATGCCAGCCCAGTTTGTGGATCTTGTACGGCAGCGGTGTTCACTTGCGCAGCCATCATTTCAACTGGGGTGACTGGGTATATCCTACCAAACTGGTGACCTTGGTCGAGAGGCATGGTATAAGGAAATATGTTTTGGATGAACACCTTGATCTTCACGGGCAGGGTGGACTTCCATTCTTGTATCTCTGGCACAAGCTTGTAGCCTCAGTTGGCGTCTTCTTCTGGAGTATTCTCCAGAGAGAAGAGGTGATCGGGCTTGTCTTGGCCCGGATAGCAGCACTCTGCATACATGATCTTCACTCCCCATGGTGGAATCTCTGTAAATCCATTGGATAAGTCACCATATCCTTCCTCGCCAAGATCCGACAGCACTCTTCCTTCGGTACTGGGTGGATTTGTAGAGCAGACAGGGGTTGTTTGCTGGCCTCTTGCAGGTATGCTCAGATCACAGCCCGCACCACATCTGCGTTGGTCCCCAATATGATCGGGGAGCTTGGGTGTTCTCGAGGCTCGGGGCATATCAGAGCCTCCACATCCATGGTGTGAGGCTTGCTGGTGTTCATCTGTGGTATTCCCAGACAAACCTTCACGACGCAATTGATGGGGTAGTGTGAGGATTGGTCTTGGTCTCAACCTCGTTACGTGCCCCGTGACACCACTGGTGATGCGCCTCAAGCTGACAGGATTGTGCGTTCTACTCTTGTCAGGCAAAAGAACCAGGTGTTTACACTGACAGCAGGATAATCATATCATCCACTTCACCTGTGGTGCTTAATATGCCTTCTGACGATTGAGTGGGTGAATGGCAATCAGCATTCACAGCTGTTCAACTCAGTGTGGATTGGTTCTGCTATCTAAGACAATCATCTCATTCAGCCTTGTGCCTTTCCCTTGATTGGCTTACAGTCCTTTATTTGCTCACCGATCCCTGCTCCAAATCGGCTGAGCATAGTAGTCCAAACCTGCGATGAAGTGCTACTCACAAGCACCCAGCTTGATGTGTCCTGCTTTGCCTTGGGCAGTTCGGCTAAACCTTGACTTGTCTCCTTTTTCACTTGACCTCGGCTTGTTTCTGGACCCCCGCCTTCTCCTATCCATGACCTCGGCTTGTACCTGGACTCCCACCATCTCTACACCTCGACCTCGGCTAAAGACATCTATGATTCTACATCTCTAACCCCAGACCACAGCGACAAGTGCACACAGTCCTAATTCTCCTACCCTGACCGGGCCACACGACTATGGAAAAGCACACCGCACGCAGTCTCACTGTGTGGGTTTGTGTATTCTAATCCCCACCTCAGCCTCCCGGTTCTGTCCTGTTTGTGGTTAGCATCCATTACAGTATGCTCAGTCCAACAAATGGACCCCGCTGAGGTGGTTGGGTTTTGAACATGCACGCTAACATGTTCGAGAAATTAGAAAAATATCTGGATTAAAATAACAAATGTATGGAGCTACTCTAAGTGACGGTTCAATCCATCACAGACTCAGAAGTGTCTGAGGAAGCCACACACCCTTTTTTGGCGAAACGCGTAGAGTGGTAGCCGCCCAGAGAGGAGAGAAAAGAGAGGAGAAATTTACTGACAGATACTCACAGAACCGCGACCGGAAGTGACGTATCGGGACGAAGCGGAAGTGACGCATCGGTGTGCGAGTGAAGCTGAAACATCCATCCGAGAGGCTGTATCCCAGTGGAGAACTCCACAGTGCCTGCGGGCAGCTGTTATGGGAAGGTGATCGACCCACAGAAGAGGGAACCCACGAGGGGAGAGAGACCTGGATCAATGCGCCCACCGCTGGAGGTACAAAGTCCCTGAGAGTGGTGGTCCACACCAAGTCACACCGGAGGAGGCGGGTGAGCCTGAAGTGTAAACCAAAAAATCTTCTCTCTTTGATCACAATGATTGTGGTACATGCCTGAAATACTTGTTTTTATTGTAAGTGTTCATTTTTTAAACCCCATAAAGTCTAGTTTTTTTACATTATACTGGTCTGCACTATGGTTTGTATTTCTTTTACATACACTTTGCTGCGGAGCTGAGAGCTGGAGACCCTATCACCTGGTGGGAATACCTGCACAGCAGAGACCATTGAGTGTCAAAACCGCTTGATTTTGACTTACATCTTGTAAGTAGACATCACATATGAGCCAAGAAAGAACGCAGAATTTATATCACTTGAATTTTATTGTCTGCACTTAGATTGTTTTTCTTGTTTTATGTTCTTTTCCCTTCATGCTCCCCCTGGATTACAACTGGAAAGTGACGATTTGTGGGACTAGCGAAACCAGTCCCCACCAGCTGGGTTTGAGCAGGGGGTTTGAACCTTTCAATAATATTATCACGTTATTTGAACACAATATCACTGTTTAACAATTAATTGATTTGGTCAAAATATTCACTGTATATTATTAGTGTACACTAATAGAGTTAGCGCCATTTTCTTTCACCTTCACGTAGCACATTGTATACCTGGATGGCATACTAATCTTCTCCAAAACGTACAGGAACATTCTGGTCATGTAACACAGGTACTTCAAAGACTACGGGAGAATCAGTTTTTCACAAAATTGGACAAGTACCAAGACCAGACCAGGACTTCATTTCTGGGATACATCATCTCCGATACTGGACTTGCCATGGACCCAGTCAAGGAAAAGGGGTTTTGGATTGGCCTCGTCCCATGAGTCTGAAAGCCATACAACAGTTTTTAGGCTTCGCCAATTATTACCGTAGGTTCATTCAAAATTTCTCATCCGTCGTAGCTCCCATTATAGCATTGACGCAGAAAGGAGCTGATCCTTCACTATGGTCTCCAGAGACTATTAAGGCATTTGAAACGCTTAAAACAGCCTTTGTTTCAGCTCCCTTTTTTGTTTATCCTGATCCTGGATTACCATTCAACCTCAGTATTGTCCCAAAGGAAGGATTCTAAATCCAAGCTACATCCGTCTGCTTTTTTCTCTAAAAAATTCTTGTTAGCTGAACAACATTACGACATAGGTAACCGTGAACTTTTGGCCATCAAAATGGCATTAGAAAATGGAGAGATTTGCTCGAGGGTACCAAAATCCCAGTTACCATCTTAACTGACCACAAGAAAGAAGGCGCTCGTCGTTTAGAGTCACGACAAACGAGGTGGTCATTATTTTTCTCTCGGTTTAATTTTGTTATTTCTTATATTCAGTACCAGGTTCTAAGAATTTAAAGGCAGGTGCCCTTTCCCGCCAATATCTTGTAGAGGACAAAACTGAGGACCGAGAGGAAACCATACTTCCCCCATCTCGTATAATCTCCTTTGAAGACGCGGCCATGGGAGGTGATAGTCCAGGGTATATGTGGGGTTAGCCCTCAGGAAGAGCCCCTGATTGATTTAGGACTTGGGGTTCAACTTCTATGCAAATTTCTTGCCCAATGGCCAGTAGTACGACACTCCACCGATAAGTGGTGTCATATTTTCTACCGATAATCTTGGCATTGCTCAGACCAGGAGATTTTCTCACTTGGTCACGGATAGTGGACGGGGACTCCTCCCACTGTGACCATGTGGCACGGAGGTTCCCAGAGCTCTAAGGCTAAGTCGTGGACCTGTTGCTGAGAGGGCAGAAACATGGTGTTCTGGTTGGTTTACTAATTAAACTGCTGATTCGTGCACCACAGGGCTGTCCCTATCTACTGGGCCTGTCCCTGCAGCACCCACAAGCTCAAAGGGGGTGTTGGGGCCTACCTGGGGCATAAGGGGGTCTCTGGCCTAGTGCAGGGGTCACAGACACCCTGCACAGTCATCCTCACCCTTCCATGTACCAGCTCCGACTGACTAGCATGTTCCAAGCATGCCAAATGTATCTATTTGCTGAGCAGGGAATCCAGCAGCCCTATTGGGTGCCCTGGGCCATCTGATCTCCATCCCCTGTGCATGATGGGGCTTGTAATCCCCACGGAGTCCTCTGCTGCTGGTTGCACTGCGCATGTGCGCCAAAGTAAGGGACACCACATACTTTACTGTCCTGCGCATGCGCGATCTCACCTGTGCATGTGTAGGCATAAAAATATGGCAGCGCCTCTCCATACCTCTGCCTTGTCCTGCAGCCTCCCAGACATGCCACACTCTCCCCGGCAACAGCGGAGGTAAGCAGAGCCAAGGGGGAATCCAAGGGGAAACCTGGCCACATATGTAACAGTTGAAGTACCCAAAAGTATGAAGGGCAAGACCCTTGGACCAAAATGGAAGAAGATGAAGCAAGCAAAAACCATTGCAATTAAACTTCACAAGAAAGCTGGTTATGCATGAAGTACAGCCTAATAAAATTGGGCATATGTTATATAACTATGATTAATACAGCCATCGTAAAACGTTCTCAGTAAAAACTAGCAGCCATACTAATTGACCCCCCTCTAAATTTCAGATTCAAAAACAAGGTACATGGAGATCACAATTGGATCCAACCCAACTAAACATGGACAGTGCTGACCTCACCTATCATCAGCCTTAAGCCCCCTTGCACCAAGTTCACCACTCCGATGACCCAGCACAACCTCCTTCAGACCAAGCATATGTGACTTCGAACCCAGTGCACCCTACTCCAGATCCAGCTCGCATGACTTTGGACACAGAGCACCTCACTATGGACTGATCTACTGTATAGTCTAATTGTAACTGGTGCCTTGTTCAGGGATAGCATTGCATTGTCAAGTACGGTAGGATTCTGTCTGGCAATTGCAGTTCTTGTGCTTGCAAGTGTTCTTCTTGCCTTACTTAAGGGTGTTGGGAAACACCCTCATACCAGCTGCATCTCCCCATTGGTGATATTCATTTATTTATTTATACAATTCTTGGGGATTTGGATTTGCGCTTATTTTCTGTGACAATTGTAATGCCTGTTTAACTTGCCCACCTCGGGCTAGATCTTACACTGATCATGTACAGGTACTCAAACAGGAAAAGACAATGAACTTACTATAAAAATAAATGGCCTTGTGTTAGAGAGCAAGGAGCATATTGTGAGGTACATGGATGGTCTCTATTCACTTGTGGATATACTTTTGCAAGAGATACCACCACATTAGGAGGAAGCATACTCTTCCCCTTATATGTCTCCAAGCAATCACTCAGCTGCTTCCTGAATGAAGGCTATTCCAGCGTAACCTGTTCGTCTGAGTGGAGCATAGGGTGGGTAAGCCTTGGACGGGAGCAGATGCTTTCCCTACTGGAACGGATGTCCTCAATGTTTCAGTGATCGTGTGTATGCTTTGGACCAGGAGTGGGTGCTTTCCCTGCAAGAACAGATATTTTCAATGCTGCAGTGATCGTGTGAATACACCGAACTGTATTGTTACTAATAGGCCGGCTGGGCTTCCTTGTGGGGTCTCTGTCACTTCGGTGGTGCCTGTGAAGGTCTGGTATTTTGATGAATCCTGATGGTTTTTATATACCTAATTATTTTTATTTTTCTATTGTATCATATGTGTATTAATGACCTTTTATTTACCCATAATAATATTTGTTTGGTAATGCATTATGAAAGTTTGTGCTTGTCTTTCCTATCTATCTCCAGTTGTTGATGCTTGAGCAATCTATTTTGACTAACTCCACTTTGTCATGTTTAAGTGAATATTTCCCTATTACTTAATTTAATCAACACATTTCTATATCCCTACTCACACTTTACTGCCCCTCACAAAACAGTTTGTAGCGCACTATTTGTTTTTCACCATTTCATACAATGCTGTACTGATGCCATTGTTTTCATCCTTGTTTTGAAGATTCTACACTTCAACACCTTCTTCGTGTAGGAACTATATCCAGCAACATAGAACATCAATATTATATATTTAAGCTTAACAACTGCTTTTTCTGTATCTTTTTGCATTGTAGTTCCTGCACGCATGCATGATAATTCAATTAAACCATGTGCATTACATTCAGTAGACATACCACGCATGCGCAATAATTCAATGGAACGCATATGAATTCTACGCAACAGGCATATAACACAAATGCACAGCAGTGCTCTGGTACAGCAACAGAGTCTTTAAATAATGCATTTACATTATCTTACAGGTGGAATAGCACAAGAGAAAGCCAGGGCATGTTGGAGGAAGAATTACTTTTTTTCTTTGAAGAACTTATTATGTATGTTATTGTATAAAATAATAAATATTGTAATAAATCAAAGACCAATGTACATTATATTTATCTAATACATACTGTACAGTATGTCATCATTTATAAAGACTACCTCTTGTCTTTAGTTTTCTAGCAATGAAAGAGTGTATGGGAATTAGAGGTGGTTATTGGTGTCTTACAACAACGGACACTTTTCTTGTAAATTACTACAGTATATATAACATGCATTATTATAGCAAAAACCTCAGTAGATGGAATGTAGCTTAAGTTCACACTAATATCTTCTATCATTACTGCAAAGAACTGCTTTGGCAGCCGTGGTCAAGAGGCCACAACATGCAATGAAGTGGCAAATCCTTTCACTTGTTCTCCTGTGGACGTGGGAACAGAAGTCTTGCTACATCTGTAGTTTCATCACTGGGATGAAAGGCATTTCTCCTTCTGAAATAAAAGTTGAATTCAATCGCCTTCTAAAGTTTTGAACTAGTGAGATAGCAATGCCACACAAATCAATACAAATATTTCATTATTTGTAGAGAGAAAAACTAAAAAGTCGTTTTTCTGTTCAATGCAGCATATTCTGATGTCAAAGGCTAGTGATGTGAGATGCAAGACCAGAAATAAAGGGAAGAATGCACATTTCATCCTTATGTTTGGATGCGTCTGTGAAACATCATTCATACGGATTTCCTGTGTGTTGCCAGTGAGATTCTTGACCATAATAATTCTCAAAAGTGCAGAATATCACACGGGTGTTACGCAGCATTTAAATGAAGTATAATAGGACTATAATTCCTCCATAGCATTACTAGAAGTTTAGGAATGGCAGCACAGTCACTACAGAGATTACAACAATTCAATCTCTAGAGAACAAACAGCAAAAATTATTTCAGTTCCAAATGATTAAGCAAAAGGTTGAATGATGAAGGTGGAGTTCATCCATAATTTAGCTTTTTATAGATTTTTCAGTGAATAATATAACTGATATGTACATCGCAGCAGCTAGAAAATTACCAATCAGTCCCACTTCTTCGTGAAAGAAACACCAAACGTGAGGGGTAAATATGTGCACAACATAAAAATACATATTCAAATAAGTCAGTCTGCTTTGTCTATGTGAAGTGGGCGTTATTTGTTTCACTGCTTAGATAAGACAAACACACTCTTAAAAACAAAATGTATTCATTGCAAGAATAAAAGGAGACTGGCGCCCATGTTTACTAAGTGGTGCTACGTTATAAGTTACCCTCCAACTAGTGATGTGGGAAAATATCCAAGATAGAATCACATATTTGTGTGCGTTTTTCCCCCCCTAAACATTGATCAACGTTTTTACAAACCTTAACGGGGTAAACGTCTTAGCACAAATGGCAAATTCCCAATTAAAATTCACAGTTTTGCCAAGCCTTCTTAAGGCCAGACCCTGTATTAAGGCTTTTTTCTTGAGAGGAGAGAAGAGAGAGGGAGAGAGAGGATCCTGATTTTGTGACATTAGTAAGGAAGCAAAATTTGAAAAGAAATTACGAAAAATGTTGTGACTGCATCTTGGATTGTATCATACATCTCTAATTGGGAGAGTCAATTTTCAGTAACTGAGAGACACTGAGTGATCACTGAATACTATGGTAGATATGAAGCTATGCTTACTGTCCTCAGATCCATGGCTTAAAAAGCAAAACACTGTTTCTCTGGGGATAGGAAAGCAATGGCCCTTCTTCTACCTAATGGAATCCCCCACAAAGAGATTATCTGCTGCTTGGGGATGCCGCTGTATGAATTCTGCAGGTTCCGATGGCAGAACACCATTTGAGAATTCCGTGCTCGTGCTGTCTTGAAAGTCGTATAAGAAAACCAATCCCTTTGCTGCCAGGCTCATGGAGTCACTCCCCACAGTCTCCTGAATGAGATAACCCAAAGGGTATACCTCGGAAAAAATGAAAAAGACTATGCACACAGTGCACCAGGGATTGGCATACATGGAATATGTATTCGGATCTCACAGGATCTAACAGGTTAAAATACCAGCATAAAATATAAATAATTAAAAAATATATAATTCTGCTATAATTATCCTTATAAAGTGAAACAATACTACCTACATGCACGTTGCAAACAGTATAATAGCTCTATAAAGTGACTACAACTCACTGCAAGTGTATAATATGCAATGTTTTTATTTATTTATTTATTTATTTATAAAATGTTTTACCAGGAAGTAATACATTGAGAGTTATCTCTCGTTTTCAAGTATGTCCTGGGCACAGAGTTAAGATGACAAGTAATACATGGTTACAAATACAATTACATAAATGAACAGGGTATACATTATATACAAGACATTGCGTGCACAGTTAAAGAAAATATATATTATGGGCGTATGAAACAGTTACAGACCAGATTAAAATGTGAGACAGCCTTAGTTTTGAAAGAACTTAAACTGGTGGGGGATGTGAGAGTCTCCGGTAGGTTGTTCCAGTTTTGGGGTGCACAGTAAGAGAAGGAGGAGAGGCCGGATACTTTGTTGAGCCTTTGGACCATGAACAGTCTTTTGGAGTCAGATCTCAGATGATAAGTGCTGCATGTGGTAGGGGTGAGGAGCTTGTTCAGATAGGTGGGTAACTTGCAGAGAAAAGACTTGTGGGAAGCGCAGATGTCACCGTATGTGGAGAAAAAAAATATATATAGTATAATATGTTCGACAGGAAAAACAACCAAGAAGATCGCAAATGGGGACTCACAATTTCTCAAAATAATACCAGCAGTATGTGTGTGATATTGAAGACTTGCTTGTTGAGAAGTACCAGGCTTCAGCAGGACAGACCCTCAATGAAAGAGATGACACTCTTAGTGCAACATTGCATGTTCACTATAAAATATATTTATAAAGCAATGAAAATTGCACTCACATTTGGCACAATGTGCATAGACACATAAAATTATAGATGCGCAGCTTCTGTGTCACCATCAGCTCCACTCTCGAAGTCGCGTCACGTCACTTCCGGTTTGGCCCGCCGCGTCACTTCCGGTTTGCGATCGATCACGAAGATGGTATACACGGTTCAGAGGGGGTTCTGGGGACACACCTATGCTACTCAGTGAACAGCAGGTTTCGAGTCTCAAGAAGTCAGACTGAAGTACGTGTTCAAGGTCAGAGAGGCTGTGGCTGTGTGCATATAAGATTGTGTCATCTGCATACATGTGTCTTGAAGCTTCCTTACAAGCTGTGTGAAGATCATTGATGAACACTGAGAACAGTAGGGGCCCCAGAAAAGAGCCTTGCGGGACGCCACAGGTGATATCCAGGGGGTTGGAGTTAGAGCCTGAGATGGACACATGTTGGGATCTACCTAATAGGTAGGACTGAAACCAGTTTAAAGCATGCTTTCCTATTCCAGAGCTCTGGAGTTTGTTAAGCAGAATAGCATGATCAACAGTATCAGTATTTTATGTAGACATAAAAAGTGCATAGAAAGTGCAATATAAATGCTGTGAATGATCACCTATGGTGAAACAAAAACCACTGCCATGCAAAAAGTTGCACAGAGGCTGCAACTCACTGTAAGCATATAAAGTGCAATACTAACATGAAAGGGCGCGCACAGTGCATTGGAAGTGCAATATGAATGGCCCAAAGTAACTTCCTACTAAAGTGACCACAATAAAACAACCCAAAAATGACTAATATAAAAATTAAAAAATACATTTTTTAAAAAGGGCCACAGAGGGGGAGGACAACACTAACCACAAGGTAGCAGACGGGATGCCGAGGAAGATGCTGTAAAACCAGTCCGGACTGCCACTTCCCTGCGGTAGGGTTGAATCCCCGCTGATACTTCCTGGTAGCTGTCCTCTGCCAAAGGGCAAGTGCGCTAACACAGCCTCACGTGACCACGACGCATTTCCTAACCCCGTACTTATCAGGGCGTCCTGTGAGACACTGTCTGCGTGCATTAAATACCTCCTTCAGCCAATAAGTATGGCTGTATATGCTAATGAGGGGAGGGAGGAGAGGAAAAGGGGAGGGGGCTTCAGCTGGCAATGGGGAAGACTAAACAGTCTGTCACAGATGAGGCTGTCACAGATTCTACAGATCCTAATTGGGTCATGCACCGCCCATATTCAAGTGGCCCATTATAAGTGGCATGACTACTGAACAACTGAAGTTTAAAAGGAAGGAACACTTACCCTAATGGATCTTATCCTTCTTCTCTCCTCAGGTAAAAACCATCTCTAAATCATCATTGAAGCCTTTGCTGTGTGTATTATATAGTATATGCAAGTGATCCAATGCTAGGTAAAAACCATCTCTAAATCCTCTGCTGTGTGTATTATATAGTATATGCAAGTGATCCAATGCTAGGTAAAAACCATATTTGAATGCTGTTTTCTGTCTACCCCTAATCAAATTAAGTGTTGCCACCTAGGCAGGGAACACCATGTGTAGAAAACCATTTGTTTGAATGTGCCTCAGATGTGCTAATTAAACAGACAGAACCACACTGTCAGGTGACTTTTTAGGCCTATATAAACCCAGTCAGAACAGCTAGTCTGCCTGCAGCCCATATTCAAAGTGGCCCATTATAAGTGGCATGACTACTGAACAACTGAAGTTTAAAAGGAAGTTCAAAAGAAGTGAGGAAGAAGTGGACACCCCAACAGGCCCTGATTCCTGCATTTGAACTATGCTGGAAAGGAGGATATCATATATACCAGACTGCATCATTACTGCTGTGATGCTGCCTTTACCATTTATATTTGCTGTGACTTCACATCTTCTCAAATTATGCACTTCTTTTTACCAGCCTCAGTATGTCTCTAACTCTATTCATATATCTCCATCTCTCCTTCCTTCACCACTTCTCTTTTCACATGAACTCCTTTCTTACCTGCGTCCTCTGACACCACACAGCTATATCCCCTGCACTAAAACACACCCTTACAAATCATCCTCACACATCCTCTTTCTATCCATGCTTCTCCTCCTTGCTTCTGGGGATATCTCTCCCAATCCTGGTCCCTGTCTTATTCCTACATGCGCTCGTCCTCGCCTGCCAACTGCAACCTCTACTCCTTCTGGTGTCAACCCCTCCAACCTAATACCCATCCCCTGCCACCCTCCCTCCTCTCTCCCGTTCTCCTGTGCCCTTTGAAATGCTCGCTTCCTCTCTAACAAGTTCCTCTCTGTGCATGACTTCTTTCTCTCTCACTCCCTGCTTCTCTTTGCTATAACTGAGACCTGGCTCACTCAGTCTGACTCTGTAAGGATTTAGGAGTCACGCCACTCGCGGCGTGCTCCTCACTCACCTGCAGCCCTGCCAGGATCTCCCACGGCTCACACGGATTCCTCCTCTAAGATGCCGAGCTCCGTTTCCCCTGTGCGCGCGCACGTCAGTTGCCTTCTTCTGCCCTCGGTTCAGGGCGTGTGCCCGCGCACACATCCACAGGCGCAGCCACACGGAGGCGCGGCCACACAGAGGCGCACCAGCCTCTTAAAGGCACAGTACCCTTTTCCAATGCTGCAATTCAATACACCAATTCTTCTAGGATCTATAGCTCCTCCTCCAGGAACTCATCTAGACCTATCCCTGTCTCAGCCTGGCCCATTCACACCCCCCCACCTTGCTACTCTGCCATTGGACCCTCTTGCCTATATATACCCTGCAGCTTCATTAACTCATCGGCTGAGCATAGAACCAGTTGTTCTCATCACTCTCTGCCTCCCTAGTCCTGTCTTGTCCTATCTTGTTTTGCAGTCTTTCTCGTGTACCGAACCGGCTTCCGCTACGTCTTCCCGCACCTCTGGCATCCCGAACTTGGCATACGGCAACACGACTCTCCGCACCTCTGGCATCCCGATCTCGGCAAACGGTAAACGACAACGTCCCTCTCTCTAACCCCGGACTTGGCAAACAGCACCCTCTACCATCCGTACCTCTCCTGCCCCGATCCAGACTTCCAGACCACTCTACTCTCAAGACGTGCCTTGGTGGCTGTGGGTGGCGTTATATCCTATCCCACCTCAGCACCGCGTTCCCGTCTCGTTTGTGGTGAGCACGCCCTGACATTATGCTCAGCCCTACAAACATGGACACCGCTGAGGTGGAGCGCACTTTAAATGCCCATACAAATCTCTTCACCAGGCTAGAGACTTATTTGGAACAAGCTGATAGACGAATGGATACGTTACAGAAAAGCGTTCATTCCCTTACCCTTCAAGTCCGAACTCTCAGTCGGCAACCCTCACCCGTGGCTTCCACAGCTTCCGCAACCGCCTTTCCAGCACCTCCGTTTGCTTTGGAACCTCGTATTCCGGCCCCCAAACACTATGCCGGGGATCCCCAAGGATTTAGGGGCTTCCTTAACCAATGCCTCATCCAATTTCGACTCTCGCCCTCTCGTTTTGTCTCTTCTGTCTCCAGGGTGGGCTATATCGTGGCTCTTCTCATCGACGAGGCGCTGGCATGGGCTTCTCCCATCTGGGAACAACAAGGTCCTCTCACACAGGACATCGATCTCTTCGTCGAGGAGTTCCGAAGAGTCTTCGACACCCCTGCACGGCAATTAACGGCAGCATCGTCTCTTCATCACATAACCCAGGGAGATCGACCCGTCGCCCGGTACGCCGTGGAGTTCCGCACACTTGCTGCTGAGACGGGATGGAATAATGAAGCTCTATCTTCAGCGTTTTGGCAAGGTCTGTCGGAATCCCTAAAGGATGAGCTCGCAGCGCGGGAATGCCCCACTGACCTAGAGGATTTGATCGGTCTGTGCGTTCGAGTGGACCAGCGTCTGCAGGAGCGGAGGACCGAACGTTCTCGTTACCGTCAACGGGTTTCAAGGCATCTTGCTCCATCGTTCATGGCGCCTTCACCTTCTTCCGGGGACGTCCCGGAACCTATGCAGTTGGGAGGTAACAAGCTGTCTGCTGCCGAAAAACAACGTCGACGCAATGCCGGTCTCTGCATGTACTGTGGCAATCCCGGTCACTTATTACCCCAGTGTCCCCACAAGCCGGGAAACGCCAACTCCCAATGAAACCCCGGAGAGTTTCATTGGGAATACTGACACTTTCTCCCATCAGCAAAGACGTCCTTCCCACCAGGATAATGTTGCCAGTAACACTGTCTGGAGAGGTGTTTCACACTCAAGCACGGGCGTTCATTGACTCTGGATCCGCAGGCAATTTCATCGATGAGACCTTTGCTAGACGGATCAATATTCAATTTATCAATAAGAAGATGCCAGTAGGTCTGGAGGCCATTGACGGTCGACCTCTACAGCCGGCATTCATCACGCTACAGACGGTGCCTCTCCTATTGCAGTGTCAGGATGTGCTCACCACAAACGAGACGGGACCGCGGTGCTGAGGTGGGAAAGGTAATTACGCCACCCACAGCCACGAGGGCACGTCTTGATTGAAGAATGGTCTGGGATTCCGGGATCGGGGTAGGAGAGGTACGGATGGTAGAGGGTGCGGTAGCCAAGTCCAGGGTTAGAGAGAGAGACGTTGTCGTTTACCGTAAGCCAGAAACCGAATGCCAGAGATGAGAAGAGTCGTGATGCCGTATGCCGAGTTCGGGATGCCAGAGGTGCAGGAAGACGTAGCAGAAGCCGGTCCGGTACACGAGGAAATCTGTGGAACAGAACTAGGGAGGCAGAGAGTGATGAGAACATCTGGTTCTATGCTCAGCCGACGAGTCGATGAATCTGGAGGGTATATGTAGGTATGAAGAACCAATAGCCGAGAAGCAAGGCGGGGGTGTGTGAATGGGCCAGGCTGAGACAGGGATAGGTCTAGATGAGTTCCTGGAGGAGGAGCTATAAATCCTAGAAGTATTGGTGCATTGTATTGTGGCATTGCAAAAGGGTACTGTCTCTTTAAAGGGTTGGTGCGCCCCTGTGTGGCCGCGCCTCCCGGTGACAGCGTCAGTAGCTGCGTGCGCGGACCCACGCCCTGAACCGAGGGCAGAAGAAGAGACTGGATGTGCGCGCGCGCGCGCATAGAAGGACCGGAGCTCGGCGCCATGGGGAATGAGTCCCTGTGAGTCGCGGGAGACCCCGACAGAGCCGCGGGTGAGTAAGGAGCACGCCGTGCACGGCGTAACTCGTGCTTCCTTACAGTACCCCCCCCTTCAGGGGCGACCTCCGGGCGTCCATGACAAGGCTTGGAGGGATTCCTATGATGGAAAGCCTGAAGAAGGCGAGGTGCGTGAAGATCCCGATGGGGAATCCATGAACGTTCCTCAGGTCTGAACCCCTTCCAGTGAACCAGGTATTGTACTCCTCCTCTGGAGATCCTGGAATCCAAGATAAACTGGACCTCGTACTCCTGTTGACCGTGAATCGTAAGAGGAAGTGGAGGAGAAGTATTCTTGGAAAAGCGAGGACTCTGAAATACTGGTTTAAGTAAGGATACATGGAAGACCGAAGGTATCTTCATCGAAGGTGGAAGGCGTAGCTGGTAAGCCACAGGATTAACCCTCCTAACTACGGTGAAGGGACCGAGGAACTTGGGAGCAAGCTTCATGGTAGGAACCTTTAGTCGGATATTCCTGGAAGAAAGCCACACCTTGTCTCCTGGAACAAACTCCGGTACTTGACGTCGAAGGCGATCTGCCTGGAGTTTCTGTCTCCCTGTAGCTACCTTTAAGTTCTCCTGAATCCTTGTCCATAAGTCTTTCATCCGGGAGATGCGTTTGTCCACCGCTGGTACTCCTGAGGATAGGGAGGAAAAAGGTAAACGAGAAGGATGAAAGCCACAATTAATAAAAAAATGGAGATTCTTGAGTGGAATCATTGCGAAGAGAGTTAAGAGCAAACTCGGCCCAAGGAAGCAAATCCACCCAATCCTGCTGCGTATCGGTTATAAAACATCGAAGATACTGTTCTAGGTTTTGGTTGGCCCTCTCCGTCTGCCCATTGGTCTGTGGGTGGTATCCTGAAGAGAATTGAAGTGAAATCCCCAATTTTCGGAAAAAGGCACGCCAAAATCTTGATACAAATTGAGATCCACGGTCCGAAACAATAGTTGCTGGCACCCCGTGAAGACGAAAAATCTCCTGAATGAAGACATCCGCAAGGCGGGAGGAATTTGGAAGACCCCTCAAAGGCACAAGATGCGTCTGTTTGGAAAAACGATCAATGACCACAAGAATCGTATCCTTTCCCTTGGAATCTGGAAGCTCCACAATGAAGTCCATAGAAATATGGTTACAGGGACGGTCTGGAATGGGTAAAGGAAGAAGAAGTCCTGCTGGTTTGACCCGAGGTACCTTGTTGCGAGCACAAGTACCACACGATTTGACGAACTCCTCTACATCCTTAGCTCTCTCTGGCCACCGTAAGGTGCGTTGAACGAGATCGTTAGTCTTCCGTATTCCCGGATGTCCTGCAGATTTAGAAGAATGACACCATTCTAAAACCTTTTTGCGGTGTTGGACTGCCGTGTAGAGTTTTCCCTCTGGAACTTTGAGCCCTATAGGAATCTGAGATTGCTCGGATTGAATCCTGCACATAATATCAAAGGAATTGGCGGACAGGATACATCTGGAAGGAATGATAGTCTCTAGCTGTTCTTCAGATTTGTCCTCTGCAAGGAACTGTCGAGAGAGGGCGTCCGCTTTAAGGTTCTTGGAGCCAGGAATGAAGGAGATGAGGAAATTGAATCGTGAAAAAAATAATGCCCAGCGGGCTTGCCGAGAGTTCAAACGACGTGCCCCTTCTAGGTAGAGAAGGTTCTTATGGTCTGTAAGAATGGTTATGGGTGTCTCTGTACCTTCTAAGAAATGTCTCCACTCCTCTAATGCTAATTTGATCGCTAAAATTTCCCGGTTCCCGACATCGTAATTCTGTTCTGCGGATGAAAATTTCTTCGAAAAGAAGGCGCATGGATGTAGTCTGGCTAAAGGAGATGTCTTCTGGGATAAAACAGCCCCAGCCCCGATGTCAGAAGCATCTACCTCCAAGGTAAAAGGAAGTTTAGGATCCGGGTGTGTGAGAATGGGCGCAGAAACAAAAGCCCTTTTCAGCAGATCAAATGCCTGTATGGCGGTTTCAGACCATGATGAAGGATCTGCACCTTTCTTCGTGAGTGCAGTTATGGGAGATACAGTAGAGGAAAAATTGCGGATTAAACGTCGATAATAGTTTGCAAAACCCAAGAAACGTTGTACAGCTTTGAGAGTGTTCGGATGAGGCCAGTCCAAAATCGCCTTAAGTTTCTCTGGATCCATATTGAAACCGGAATCAGAAATAACGTAACCCAAAAACGCCACTGATTTGATATGGAACTGACATTTCTCCAATTTCGCAAAGAGATGGTTCTCCCTAGGCGTAACAACACATGCTGAACGTGTTTGATGTGCTCTTGAGTGGATTGAGAAAAGATAAGTATGTCATCTAGGTAAACAATAAGAAATTTGTTAAGAATGTCCCGAAAAATCTCGTTGACAAAATCCTGGAAAACTGCTGGTGCGTTGCACAGGCCGAATGGCATCACCAGGTATTCGTAGTGGCCGTCATGGGTGTTAAAAGCAGTCTTCCACTCGTCCCCCTCTCGTATCCTTACTAAATTATAGGCCCCTCTTAGATCCAACTTAGAAAAGATAGTAGCTCCCTGGAGACGATCAAATAATTCCGGAATCAAAGGTAGAGGATAGCGATTTTTGCGCGTGATGTTATTCAAGCCTCGGTAGTCAATGCATGGACGGAGAGAACCGTCCTTCTTTTTGACGAAGAAGAAGCCTGCACCAACTGGGGAAGAAGATTTTCGGATGAAACCCCTTTCTAAATTCTCAGCGATGTAGGTACTCATGGCTTTCGTCTCTGGGATAGAGATTGGATACGATCGTCCTCTAGGAAGAGGTGCTCCAGGAAGTCGGTCAATGGGACAATCGAAAGAACGGTGCGGAGGTAGTATCTCGGAACGTGCCTTGTCGAACACATCGCGGAATCCCCAGTACTCAGAAGGTAAGGAGTCGATCTTCTCAGGCAGAGTAGACAACCCACCAATCCTCTGGGAAACCCTGGTACAGGTTTTGGCACACGAAGTAGCCCACTGGATGGGTTCCCGATCCGTCCAGTCGATGCGAGGATTATGGAGTTGAAGCCAAGGAAGACCCATAATCAGCTCAGCAGAGGGAGAGTGGATCACATCGAGAGTAATGAACTCCATATGGAGATCGAAGAACTGTAGTTGTAGAGACACCGTCTGTAGTGTGATAAATGCCGGTTGTAGAGGTCGACCGTCAATGGCTTCCAGACCTATAGGCGTCTTCTTGGTGACAAGTGAAATATTGTTTCGCCTAGCAAAAGTCTCATCAATAAAGTTACCAGCGGACCCAGAATCAATGAACACTCGCGCTTGAGCGTGAAACCCCTCTCCAGACAGTGTAATAGGCAACATTATCCTGGTGGGTAGTATGTCCTTGACAATAGCAGAAAGGATAAGAATTCCCAACGAAACTCTCCGGGATTTCGTTAGGAGTTGGCGTTTCCCGGCTTGTGAGGACACTGGGGTAGCATGTGACTGGAGTTGCCACAGTACATGCAGAGACCGGCATTACGCCGACGTTGTTTCTCGGCAGGAGGCAGCCTGTTGCCCCCCAGCTGCATTGGTTCCGGAATATTCTCGGAAGGAGGTAACGGGGAAATGAAGGAAGGAGCAAGGTTTCTTGGCACCCGTTGTCGGTAACGAGAGCGTTCGAATCTCCGTTCCTGTAGATGCTGATCTACTCGAACCGCCAGGGTGATTAACTCCTCTAAATCAGTAGGACGGTCCCATTGAGCGAGCTCATCTTTCAGGGACTCAGACAGACCCTGCCAAAACGCAGAAGATAATGCTTCGTTATTCCAACCCGTCTCACCAGCAAGAGTGCGGAACTCTATGGCATACCCAGCGACGGTACGATCTCCCTGGGTTATATGATGAAGGGCCGAAGCTGCCGTTAACTTCCGTGCCGGGGTGTCGAAAACTCTTCTGAACTCCTCGACGAAGAGATCGATGTCCTGGGTGAGAGGACCTTGTTGTTCCCAGATGGGAGAAGCCCATGCCAGGGCCTGGTCGGTAAGGAGAGACAGGATAAAGCCGACCCTGAAAACAGAAGAGGCAAAACGAGAGGGAGCGAGACGAAATTTAATGAGGCATTGGTTAAGGAAGCCCCTACATCCTTGGGGGTCTCCACCATAGTGTTTGGGAGGTGGAATACGAGGTTCCAGTGCAAACGGAGGGGTAGGAAAGGGAGTTGCAGGTGCAGGGGAAGCTCCGGGTGAAAGTTGCCGAGTGAGAGCTCGAACTTGAACCGTAAGAGAGTTAACACTTTGCTGCAACGTATCTGTCCGTCTATCCGTTTGTTCCAGATAAGTCTCTAGTCTGGTAAAAAGTGCAGAATGGGCATTAATAGTGCGCTCCACCTCAGCGGGGTCCATTTTTGGTGGGCTGAGCATAATGTCAGGATGTGCTCACCACAAACGAGACGTGACCGCGGTGCTGAGGTGGGAAAGGTAATTACGCCACCCACAGCCACTAGGGCACGTCTTGATTGAAGAATGGTCTGGGATTCCGGGATCGGGGTAGGAGAGGTACGGATGGTAGAGGGTGCGGTAGCCAAGTCCAGGGTTAGAGAGAGAGATGTTGTCGTTTACCGTAAGCCAGAATCCGAATGCCAGAGATGAGAAGAGTCGTGATGCCGTATGCCGAGTTCGGGATGCCAGAGGTGCAGGAAGACGTAGCAGAAGCCGGTCCGGTACACGAGGAAATCTGTGGAACAGAACTATGGAGGCAGAGAGTGATGAGAACAACTGGTTCTATGCTCAGCCGACGAGTCAATGAATCTGGAGGGTATATGTAGGTATGAAGAACCAATACCCGAGAAGCAAGGCGGGGGTGTGTGAATGGGCCAGGCTGAGACAGGGATAGGTCTAGATGAGTTCCTGGAGGAGGAGCTATAAATCCTAGAAGTATTGGTGCATTGTATTGTGGCATTGCAAAAGGGTACTGTCTCTTTAAAGGGTTGGTGCGCCCCTGTGTGGCCGCGCCTCCTGGTGACAGCGTCAGTAGCTGCGTGCGCGGACCCACGCCCTGAACCGAGGGCAGAAGAAGAGACTGGATGTGCGCGCGCGCGCATAGAAGGACCGGAGCTCGGCGCCATGGGGAATGAGTCCCTGTGAGTCGCGGGAGACACCGACAGAGCCGCGGGTGAGTAAGGAGCACGCCGTGCACGGCGTAACTCCTGCTTCCTTACATGCAGTTCGTCGACAGTCATACAGAGATCATTACCCTCGATGTTATCCACACTCCCTCTGCTGAGCTGATTTTGGGTCTTCCTTGGCTTCAACTCCATAATCCTCGCATCGACTGGACGGATCGGGAACCCATCCAGTGGGGTGCTTCTTGTGCCAAGACATGTACCAGGATTTTCCAGAAGATTGGTGGGTTGTCTACCCTGCCAGAGAAGGTAGACTCCCTACCTTCTGTGTATTTGGATTTCCGAGATGTGTTCGACAAAGCACGTTCCGAGGTTCTACCTCCGCACCGTTCTTTCGACTGTCCTATTGACCTACTACCCGGGGCACCTCTTCCCAGAGGCTGATCCTATCCTCTCTTTCTCCCAAAGACTAAAGCCATGAACATTTACATTGCAGAGAATTTAGAGAGGGGTTTCATCTGAAAGTCTTCTTCTCCAGTCGGAGCAGGCTTCTTTTTCATCAAAAAGAAGGATGGTTCTCTTCGTCCATGCATAGACTATCGGGGTTTGAATAACATCACATGCAAGAACCGCTACCCACTGCCCTTGATACCGGAACTCTTCGACCGTCTTCAGGGAGCAACTATCTTTTCTAAATTGGATTTAAGAGGTGCCTACAATTTAGTAAGGATACGTGAGGGGGACGAGTGGAAGACTGCTTTTAACACCCATGACGACCACTATGAATACCTGGTCATGCCGTTCGGTCTGTGCAACGCACCAGCAGTCTTTCAGGATTTCGTCAATGAGATTTTTCGGGACATTCTGAACAAATTTCTTATCGTCTACCTAGATGACATCCTAATCTTTTCTAAATCCACTCAAGAACACATCAAACACGTTCAACAGGTGCTGTTACGCCTCCGGGAGAACCATCTCTTTGTGAAATTGGAAAAATGTCAGTTCCATCTCAAGTCTGTGGCATTTTTGGGATACGTTATCTCTGACACCGGATTTAATATGGATCCAGAGAAACTTAAAGCTATTTTGGACTGGCCCCGTCCAACCACCCTCAAAGCCGTGCAACGCTTTCTAGGTTTTGCAAACTATTATCGGCGCTTCATTCGCAATTTTTCTTCTACGGTATCTCCCATAACTGCTCTCACGAAGAAAGGTGCAGATCCCTCATCATGGTCTGAGGCCGCCATACGGGCATTTAATCATCTGAAAAAGGCTTTTGTGTCTGCCCCTATCCTCACCCACCCAGATCCTAAACTTCCATTTACCGTGGAGGTAGATGCCTCTGACATCGGGGCTGGGGCTGTCTTGTCCCAAAGGACATCTCCCTTAGCCAGACTACACCCATGTGCCTTCTTCTCGAAGAAATTTTCATCCGGAGAACGGAATTACGATGTCGGGAACCGGGAGCTTTTGGCGATCAAGTTGGCATTAGAAGAGTGGAGACACTTCTTAGAAGGTACGGAGACACCCATAACCATACTCACAGACCATAAGAACCTTCTCTACCTAGAAGGGGCACGTCATTTGAGCTCTCGGCAAGCCCGCTGGGCATTATTTTTTTCACGATTTAATTTTCTCATCTCCTTGATTCCTGGCTCCAAGAATCTAAAGGCGGACACCCTGTCTCGACAGTTCCTTGCAGAGGACAAGTCTGAAGAGCAGCTAGAGACAATTATTCCCTCTAGATGTATCCTGTCCAGACAATATGGAAGAACCAGGCGCTTACCTTAAGTGACAGAATTTCAGAAGAGCGATGAAACCAATTATTGTGGTTATTTGCTAATGATGCGGAGTTGTTCTTGCGATCCCTTCTGCTTCTACCCCTAATAAAGGGATGATCCAAAGCCCTTATAGAAACGTATAGACAAAACAAAGTAGGGGGAGCGAGGGATAAGTAGATGCACAGATAAAACAAATACAGACAATTTACCACAGAGTGATCCCAGTAAAGGGGGTAAGTGGGACGGTGAAAAATTAAAATAGATATGTACTATATAATAAATGCTTACACGGCCGTGTGTAAACCCAATCCCAAGATGGTATCTTTGTGGTAGATGGTGACCCTTCCGCAGTTGAGTGCAGGAGGGGTCGTTGTGGTTTACAATATAAATATAGAAATACTCACACGGCCCAGTGTGAGTAAAGTCGCAGGGCAGTTGTCTTTATGGTATACACCTAGGTTCCCCGTCAGAGATATTCCCAGGGGTGTTGTGTACGTTACTGCTGGCGGGCAGGGGGTTCAATGCAGGTCTCTATTTCAGTTCCCCCGTTCTGGGCTTCTTCCCCTCCCCGTTACAGAGAGGGGCGTGGGTGAGGCAAAATAATGTATTCGGATCAACAGTGCTCTTTAAAACTTCAACGTTTAATGCACATAAATAAAATCCACAATAAATGCACTCACATATTATTACAATATGCTGGTGTGCTCCCGTGGCTGCGGTTTGCACCGGTCCCCGGCCGCTCTCTCCTCCGCGTCCGGAGTTGGAATTGATGTCAGTTCCTGGCGCGGCTGTGACTGCAAACTGCTCCCCTCGGCTACGGAAGCCCCAGTGTTCAAAAGACTTCAACGAATTAGAGCAACGCGTTTCGCCGATTGGACGGCTTCCTCAGGCTCATTCGATGACGTAGGTGGGGTCTGATAGACTTATATAGACCCTCGGTTTGATTTTTCAGTGTTCTCGTGTGGTAACGGAGGAAGGGAGCAGAGTTGATTGAGAAGACCCAGGTAAATCCAGGATCCCAGGACCACAAAGCAAGGAAGAGACAGCACACTCAGGAATATCAAAAAACATGTATTAAGAAGAAAAAGCTGGCACAATCACCGACTTTTCGGTCCTAGACACATGACCTTTCTCAAGGGAGTGTCGGAAGGTATTGTCCAAGAGCCAGAGTAATAAAATATAATTATAACAAAATACTCATTATGATAATAAACATCAATTGATCCCACATATGTGTCTTCTTGCTGAATATAAAGTGCTTTAATATGATCCTAAATTCTAAACATCAATATAAACATAAAATCACAATTTTTAAAGCCACTCATAAAAATACTTATAAAAGCACTTTTAAGAAGGAAATTGTAAAAAAAAAACATTTGATATGTATTACTAAAATGAATGGAATAAATGCAATAGAACTAATGTTAACATGACAAGTATGCTTGCTTGTTAACAAGAAAAAAGGTACATTTAATAATCAATAATTTATTTTTATTAAACTTTATATTTTATTGATTATTAAATGTACCTTTTTTCATCTTACTATCTTGAATATGTCCTACCACGTCCATCTAGGGGGGACAAAAGCGTTTCTATTTAGTCTAGATGCTGAAAAAGCATTTGATAGAATTAGATGGGATTTCTTAGTTCAAACTATGTCTAAATTTGGATTCAAAGGCCCCTTCCTGGAGGGGGTTAGGGCCCTATACACAGGCGGCACACTTAATTCGAGTACGGCTCATTCCGCAAGCCGGGATATGTCCCGGCTTGCGAGCCGCACTCCATCATCGGGTGCCTGTGCCGCCTGTACGCGTGCCCAGGGCTCCCCGAGGGAGCCCTGGTGTCGCGCGGATGTTAGGACGGCGGCGGGACGTTCCGGGGGACCCGGCGGACCCGGTAAGAAGAGGGGGAAGCCCCGATCGGCGGGCCTCTCCTCCGAGGCTTCGGCGCACGCCCGGCACCCTCCGGCGCGCGCCAGGTTACTGCTGCGGCCGAGAACGGGCAAATGCTCGAATAAACTCGGCCGCAGCAGTATAAGTACCCATCGGCTTTTGTCAAACTCCCAGGAGGAAGCTCGGTCCCCATAAAAATTAAGAATGGTACCAGACAAGGGTGCCCTCTATCCCCACTCCTTTTCGCACTATCAATCGAACCCCTGGCAGCAACAATTAGACAAAGTCAAGATATAAGGGGGGTCTCCATCGGGGACAGAGAATACAAAATTTCACTGTTCGCGGATGACGTTATCCTGTCTCTGACAATCCCCCATAACGACCCTTCCTAATCTTCAGTCTGAGTTGGCGAGATTCGGCCGGATCTCGGGGTACAAAATCAACAGCGATAAATCAGAAGCCCTGAATCTTTCCCTGACCACCCAAGAAGTAAAACTAATGAAGCTCAACTTTAGTTACAAGTGGAGCTCCACAAATATAAAATACTTGGGAGTCAGAATAGCCAACTCATACACAGCTTTGTACAATTGCAACTTTCCCCCTTTATTTACAAAAATTAAACAAGATCTCCAGAGATGGAACAAATACCATATTTCGTGGCTCGGTAGGGTAGCATCAGTTAAGATGATTATCCTCCCCAGACTGCTGTATTTCTTCCAGACTCTCCCAGTCTGTGTGCCGCTGGCAGACCTCAAAAATATCCAAAACAGCATCTTCCAACTTATATGGAAAAATAAAAGGCCGCGAGTGGCGCAAACAGTAATGCTTGCCCCAAAGGAGTGCGGAGGCCTAGGTGTACCAGATATAATCAAATACTACAAAGCATCCCAATTAAAACAAACAGTGGTATGGAATAACGACCCAGCGTCCTGTGGCTGGTTGGAGATTGAGGCCTCATACGTGGCTCCCGTATCCCTTGGAGCACTACTTTGGTCCCAGGGGGGTGGAAAGATAAGACCGGGCGAAATAGGCCTGGGAGCCATCAGATGTACGTGGAAAATTTGGTCACAAACACAGGACAGACATGGATTGACATCCTCCCCCTCACCCCTTATACCTATATTCGATAATCCAGATTTTCCCCCGGGTTGTGTCCCCAGGGACTTTAAGCAATTCCGTGAATCGGGTATAAAGACAGCATCGGACTTACTCAACAAGGGGTCTCTGATGTCATTCTTGGAGTTACAGGACAGACACCCCTTGGTAAAAATTCCCTTATATGGATACCTCCAGATCAGACATTTCCTCCAAGTGGCGTCCCACAGGTCCAAATTTAAAAGCCTCACGACCTTCGAAAAAAAATGTGCCGTGGGAATTTACCAAAGAGGTTTGATCTCGGGAATCTACCTGGGACTAGCACGTTCCCTGATACCCGCCAACCACAACTATATGTTGAAATGGGCTGAGGACCTAAACGTAGACATAGATAGAGATGACTGGGAGGACATTTGGGAAGCTGCAGCCAAAATATCCATTTGTACTACTACCAAAGAGAATATATACAACATTCTATTTCATTGGTACCTGTCCCCGAGAAGGCTAAGCCGGATCTTCCCTGACCAACCAGATATGTGTTCGAGAGGGTGTGGTCAGGGTGGATATCTGGCACATATACTATGGACCTGCCCTAGGGTCCAGATTTTCTGGAATATGATCCGCTCTATGGCGGAGGAAATAGCGAGTGAAGAGATACCTCTGGACCCCCTGGTGTTCCTACTAGCGAAACCAACTGACTCAGCCTCAGCTCCTAAGAGAAAACTAATCTCACACTTGCTCACAGCAGCTCGCTGCTCGCTAACAGCCAATTGGAAACAAATATAAACCCCGTCCAAACAGATGGTTCTCCGCCGAACAAACGAGGTTAAATCAATGGAATACTTGTCGGCCCTCCTGAACCAGAGCCTAGACCGGTTTAACAAGGTCTGGGACTTATGGCCCTACAATTAAGATTAAAACACTTGCATCTCCAGATCATTGCGCCTTCCCCCCCTCAACCTCCCCCTCTTCACCCTTTTCTTTTTCTCTTTCTCTACCTGCTCTACACTATCCTCATATTTCTTCTTTAAAATAAGGAGGAGTTACTGTTTATTTCTGCAGAGCTTCCTTGTCTAGGCTTCGTAAGATTGCCCGCCTCAATGTAGGTACAAATGGTTGCAAACACACCTCGTGTAAATTTATTGGATTGATGCCTGTAACCCTCCATGAAAACCAATAAACTCTCACTTTAGAGTATTTAGCTCTTTGCACTTGCGGTATTACACTACAGTATGTCTGACATTTTTTGTTTTACAAGGTTGCATTTGTTATTAAAGTAAATTCTCTTGGTTTTTATCTGTATGTAAAATGCTGTTCAGATATACATTTTAGTAAATCACAAGTATTATTTAAACAGAATGTTCTGTCAAAAACATTAGATGGTCACTTACAGAGATGGTGAATCTGCCCAAAAGCGTTCATGGATTTTCTTGCATTTTAACCCCAAAATGCGTTACGCGGTGTAAAATCTATGGACGGATTGCGTCGGTTTTAATCCGCGCGGATTCATCAAAATCCGCTGTTGGATACAATCCGGATTCTTAAAAAATTTGCCAACGGATTGCTGAATCCGCGGATTGGATTCTACAAATCCGTCCATGGGTGGCAGAATCTGGGGAGTGTATTGGTAATAATAATAAAATATCCGTAAATAACGAATCGCCCGTTTAGAGATTGATCAACGAAAATCCGCGGACCAAAGGAACCGGTCAATCAGCGGCGGAGGCAAAACCGCCCCCAAAAATTCACACATCTCTGGTCGCTTGTCACATGGAGAGAAAAAACCTTCACATTTTTTCAGAGTATGATTTTGCATATATTACCAAACTCAAAAATGATACATAATGGTTAAGCAAAATGCTACATTTAATCTAATAATTTTTTTAAAAACCTACTACTGTGTTTTTATATGGAAGAGCAGCAACAAGCAACTCTATTATGGCCAATAGGATATTTTTAACCTCTTTTACAAATCGTTGGCCTCATAAAAGCCCAGGTCTCTTCTATTACATTGAAGTTGGCAGATGCAATGAATTCAGTTTGCTCCAAGTATGGTAAATCAAGCCTATAACCCTATACCAAAGAAGCAGTGCCATAATAAATAACTTTTACAGGACCCTGATACATAATTGTCTTCTGTGTTATTCCTATCAGTAGCTGATGATGGACAGTATTGACGCAAGCTATTGTGAATAATATGCTATGTAAGCATGTTTCATTTGTGGAAATCAGTCATTGAAGTCCAGGTCTACTGTATAATACACATCACTATTGTAAGTAATATTTTCTCATTTTCTAGTAGCGGTTACAAAATTATAGGTTGATCTGTTGCTTTTGTATCTGTGGTATTAGATGATATGCCTATAGTAACAGAATGAGTATTAGCATTATGATCAGGGCTCGACAAGTGCACTCGTCCACTTGCCCAAGGCGAGTGCATTTTGCACGCTGACGAGTCTTTTTTGCAGCGGGGTGCGCCGGTGTGGTGTGGCGTCTCCTGCCATTCTCCAGCTTCTCCCCTGCAACTTGTGAGTGTCTCCCCAGAAGCTCCTGTCAAAATGGCTGCAACGGGATGCTACGTGATGTCAAGTTGCCATGACAACTTGACACCGCGTGACGTCTTGATGTCACGTAGCGTCCCATTGTCATGGCAATGCGGCATGCAGCCATTTTGACAGGAGCTGCAGGGGAGACACTCGCAAGCTGCAGGGGAGAAGCAGGAGAATGGCGGGAGACACCGTACAATGGCACTACACCCTGCCGCCGGTAAGACTCATGAGGGGGGGTGATTGTGCCCTGATTGTGATTATACTTTTTTCCGCATTATGCCGTTCTTGTTATGCAGTATAAAAATACCAACAAAATGGATTGTACAACCAGGGCAAAATCAATATTGTCATCACAAAGTGTGGAAAACACATGGTACATCAACCAACCTGATTGGTTGATGTCCCATGTGATCCCATGACAGGTCTTATTCAATGACCCCGGCTTTACTATTTGAGTCGTGGGCCCTCGCAGAAGAGCAGAAGTTAGTCAGGAGGGAGCATCCGGTGGCAGGAGATTAAAGAAGAAGACCGAAGACAGCTTTTAAGAAGATAAGAATGTAGCCAGGTACCCCCTGGGCTACTAAAATTCTCTGCCTAACACATAAGTCCTGGTACCAGCGCAGGCAGGGTTAGGGTTAATCCTTGCCCTTGCTGCAGTAAACAACTCCCTTGTAGTGACAGGGGGAGGAGTGGGCCCAAGGCCTAGGTACTGCCCATAACCGGGGATAAGATCTGGGACCCTCCCCTGGTAACAAAAAGGGGTTGCAGCCTAAATGTAGTGTTCTCTCTGTGCTCTCCCCTTAGGGGGAAAGTGTGTGTTCTATCCTCTCCCCACAGGGGGAGGAGGGTGTGTTTTAGTTCTGTCCTGAGCCAGGGATCTGGTTTTCAGACCTTCCCTCCCGCAGGGTGAGTGGAAGCACCTACCCTTACTCCACCAGGGAGTATGGGAATTAAGGAGAGACTCCTGGGGCCTCAGGCTCCTTGGGTTAGCTCCAGGGACAGAAGATGTATGCTGTATACAATAAAGACCACCAGTTATTTTACTCCCGTCTAAGGATGCAGTCATTCAGTGGGAGGGAAGAGAGGTTTCCTGCAGGGACTACACCTATCCAGGATAGGCCCTGTTGGATGAGGCGCTGCACCGAAGAGAAAGCAGATAAGATCCGAAAAACTGAACCTGTTTATCCCCATTACCACCGGCGGAAGCTCATTATCCTTAGAGCCTAACAGGTGAGCAGCACTACACCCGGTAACCAGAACCAAATCTCCCTTAAGGGAGAGGGGGGGGGGGGTTGGGTTTACAAGAAGAGAAGGATTAAACAAGATTTAAAGCAAGAAATACTTACAAAATACATAGTTAAATACTTCATGTGATAGTGAGGGGGTAATCAGGGTCACAATAAAGGTTAAGCCCATTTGGTTACCTCTGATACATGTAAAGCTCTTGAGTCCAGTGATTGTATCTGCATTATATGTGTAGCCCAGGTCTTAATCTCAGCAGCACCTCCAAATGTAGCCCTGTTTCCTTCTGAATACAGTACAACTACCAATGCTGTACAACCTGCTGGCTCACAGGGCCTAAGCCTCTGCCACGGAGAGCCTGGGGCAATATATTTATATAGAGTACCTCTTATCAGATGCAGTGCCTCCACCTGCGATGGCTCCCAGCAGAGCGTGAGATGTTCCTCGCAGGACAATAATACAATACTACACACACAGCATGTAAAAGAAACAGTAGCTTTACTAGCAGTAACAATAATCATGCATTGTATATCCCTATGGGTGTTACTCTTCAATGAGATACTATACTACCGCGTCTCACAGGACGCGACCCTTCACCGTGTTCCCACACCGTGTCCAATACCCCAAAGTGAGTGTATGTGTGTGACTGCGCAGCCACTAGTATGAGTAATATTATAGTTGGTGCACTTAATGGATGTTACCTGCCGAATGCTCCTGCGCTCGGGCCCGCAAGCAGACTTCACAAAGGATCCGACGACGCAGTGCTGCTTGTGATACCTTCCGGGGCGATCCCATCCGGATGGCTGATGATATGCCTGAAGTGGTCTGGTCCCAAACCTCTGGGATGGTGCTGTGACAGTCTCTGTGTCTTTAGCAGCTTCACTCACTAATGTGACAGGTTCCTATTCTAGGGCCTGTCCCTACATTAACTCTGACTGATTCTGACTCAGGGCCTATCTGGGCGTGGGGGTATACGGGCCTAGTGTAGAGGCTACTTGCCTCTCTACATGCTGAGCTCCTTCCACGTCCCCCTCCCAATCTACTCTGCCTGCGTGCTCCCCTGTGCAACCTCCTAACTCTTCCTGCAGAGTCACCTATCGACCTATTGTCTCCCTGACGTCACCTGGTCTGGCTGAGGCTCATGGGACTTGTAGCCTCCGGGCCTAGGCCCCTTCCGATTGGCCCGTGCTTCGCGCGCTGCCGCACCCACTCTCTGCTCATGCGCGACCTCTTATCTGACGCCGTCGCCTCCGAGAATCTCTGCGCATGCACAAGTACCAATGGCGGCGCCCTGGATGCTCGGGCCGCCGCGGAGCCTCCGGTGTATCGAAACGCTCCCTGCACACTCTGCAACCTTCCCTTATTCTCCCATTGCAGCGGAGATAAGGGTATGCCTGGGGGACCTGGCTACATATGAAAATATGCGACACTAAAGAATGTATTTGTTTTTACCTTTCCAGGAGTGCCAGCAAGCAGAGATTGCTGGGCTATGAGTTTCAAGGGGGGTTTTATGGATAAAGTCTTGGCAGAATGTGTCTAGCTAGCAGGGGTCCAGAGTTGCTGGATACCCCAAAAATGTAGCCAGGAATCAGGTCAGAATCCCGGATAAATATAGACACATTGCACCGGCAAAATCTCATCTTGAAAACGCTTTTGTGACTCACAGCTAGGATTCCCTGCTTCAGCACAGAATAGAAAGGTAAATGGGGCATAGGGATGTGAGATGTCCCTGAACTTGTCAAGGGGTCCCTAGGTTAAGGGGGATACCCAAGCAATGCCCAGGTCACCCAGAACCTGTACAGGGGTTCTGGGATACACCAACCATACATAAGGTTGTGAGGGATTTTATAAGTCAATTGTTATATTTCATGGGGAAAATGGCTAGCAAGAAATATAGTGCAGCTTCTTATTCTATTCCCCATACCAGCAGACTTATAATAGTTAAAAGTGTATATTTTTATTAAACAATGTGTTTTAAACATATACTGCTGCGGCCGAGTTTATTTGAGCATTTGCCCGGTCTCGGCCGCAGCAGTAACCAGGCGCGCGCCGGGATGTGCCTGGCGCGCGCCGAAGTCGCGGAGGAGCGCCCTCAGATCGGGGCTTTCTCCCTCCGCTCGCCGGGTCTGCCGGGTCCCCCGGAACCCCCTGCCACCGTCCCCCACATCGTGGGACACCAGGGCTCCCTCGGGGAGCCCTGGACGCGCGTGCAGGGGGCGCAGGCACCCGATGATGTGTGACCACGCGTCGATGACGCGCGGCACGCCGAGGGAGTGCAGCTAGCATGCCGGGGCATCCCCAGGCTTGCGGAGCTAGCCGCACTCAAATAAAATGTGCCGCCTCTGTATGCTTGTGCACAATATAATGAGCTTGGACTTTCATATCCAAAGTTCTGATTGAGTCACTGGGCTACAACTTTGGTGCCAGCGTGTCTACACAGATTTCAGACTTGAAAGCCACAGAGGATGCCGGAGGTGTGAAGACCATCTGGGCAGGATGGCTAGGTGAAGTATCCACGTCCAGGGATGAATGAAAGTCCGCCGGACTGCCATTTGTCTTCCCAGGCGTGGAGGCACCTAACCCAGCGGGTAACCTCTGAATACCAAGTGGCTGAAGTGGCAGTCTCATGTATGCCCTTGGCTGATTCAGAGGATTCAGATGCCCAGCTTCAGAAGATTGGCATCGCTCTGATTGGCTGGTAGTAAAGTTCCCACGCTGTGATTGGCTGAGTTATTTTATGGAGAAACGGGGAAGATCCCCACGTGGAAGCTGCAAATATGGCAAGTGCTGTATGATGAAAAAATCACATATGTGCCGGTATATATAGAAAATAAGGCAATGAGTGTCCCGTGGATGATGCCGATGGTATGTGTGGGCCTGAGTAACCCCCACCTCACCTGTTAAACATCAGTTTAAGCTCCGACAGAACCGATGGTGCCAACCCCCCGAGGTAGATGGAGTAAAGCCCTCCTCGCTCAGATATGCGGTAACGGCTACCCGGTACCACAGGACAGGCTGTTGGTAGTAGAGACCTGCAAGCAGAGCCTCCCGCCGCCTTACCGGGTGCCAGATGGTGATCCCGCGATGTATCCGTCCGACGGAGTCTGGGTGGTGGTAACTGCAAAAGGGACGGTGAGCGATCCACTGCTGCTGCCGTTCGTCCCCGTCAGTTGTAGTCCGTCCCGGAACAGGTGAGGAGTAGGGGTGTGGACCACACACTGGCTAAAAAACGGATGCACTCTGCAGCTCGTAGAGGAAATCCTCCTGATTAAAACAGCTGATCTGCAATGGTTGTACCGGGGCGTGCTACTACACCAATGGAGCAAAAAGTAAAAGAAAAGGAGAAAAAAGCGGAGCACTGCCAAAAATGGAGAAAGGGGCTGGGGCAAAAATAATTATTTATTGGGCATAATGGCCAAAAAGACAAACACACAAGGTTTCAAAAAACTCTGACGCGTTTCCCGCCGTGGAGGCGCTTTATCAAAGAGTACTAAGGTTCTCCCAGTGTCAGACTATATAATGGTCACTATAAGGTATACGCCCTGATCTAAATCAAATGAATTAGATGATGGTCTAATGGATTATGCAATCAGCTGTGATTTGAAGCTGAAGCAAGGGTCTATAATAACATCCTCAGAAAGGATCGTAACGGTCGCGGCTGGCATTTTATTCTGATTTCAGTTCCAGGGAAATGGTGGTACCTCCCGGTCAAGATTTTACACATCCTCGGAAGTCTGTAGAGCAGTGGTGTCTGGAATTGGTTACCGATTTCAGTTCCAGGACATTCTGGGCTAAGTCTCGGTCAACTAAATACTCTTGTTTCATGTCATATTAAGCTAGGAAAGTCTAGTTTTTTGCCCCTAGTCCCAAGTAAGTGTGCTCTTCTTATGTAGTTTGTGTTCCACTGTTTTTGACTATTTATGCAAATACATTTCAAATTTATTTCACTTATCTTGTTTTGCTCATTGCATGATCCCGGTATAAAGGTGTAAATGCCTGGTCTCCCGTGAGACTTCAATGTTAGTATTCTCACGAGTAAGGGTCATTTAGGTAAACCCTTAAGCCAAAGCATTATAAGCCTGCAGCCACTTCACGGCATGACCACTATACAGGTCTTAACCCTACCTGTGAAAATTCTCATGTACCTCTGCTGTGGAGGGTGAATGGTCTTAATAGAGATGTCCTGCACAGGTACATGAAAAAACCTGCTATTTAAAAAATGGGGTGGGGTGGGGTTGGGTGAGCTTAAACCCTTGGAGGAGGGGTTTTGCCAGGACAACGCAAAAACATGTGGGTGCTCTGAGTGTAACACCCTTTCCCCCTGCTCATGGTAGATCTGCCTGTTCTGTGTACTCTGGTGCTGTGTAGCTCACCTGCTGTAGGTCAGGAAGCCTGAGTCTCGGCGGTGGTAGTGGGTATAGCAATGGGACATATCAATACTTCCTTGGTGCAGCGCCTACACCTGCAGAGTAGTTGACTGGTGCAGGTAGTATTCCCTGCAAGAACCCCCTTTTCCAATAATGATACAGAGACATGGAACCGTTCACCATTTATTTGGAGGGCCAGGTACCGATTCCATATCTTGCAAGAGAGGTACTTCTCACATGATCATCACATAACATCTTCCCTCGCATCTTGCATTATGGTCATTCCCTGACTAGGCCCCCTAAGGGCTTGAGGCCCCATAGTCTAGTCACCACCCTTTTACCCCCTAATGGGGTAAGGCAGACATCCGCCTCACTCAATGGGGAGTAGGCTAAATCCTGGAATTATCTAACAAAATTTGGGTTATGAGCCTCTTATATACCTGGGGAGGGGTTAGTGACCCTGTCTCTAGCTGAGCAGGTGTTATAGGAGGTCCCGTTATAACACCATACCACATGTGACCCCTTAACACTCCACCCACCCCCCAGGTATGACGCTCCCAACTGCCATCCAGCTTGCACCTGGCTAGGGCAACAATATTGCAAGTGTGCAAACCGACTTTAATCCTGGCACTGTGGAGGGATTTAACCCTGACACTGCCTGCACTTACCTGGACTTACATGTCAGGGCCAGGAAACACATAGCCAGGGGCACTAGGCTACATGCTCCCCCTGGTGAAATCCCTCACAGCCATGCATGAGGCACACTATTTTTACACCACCAACACATTGTGTGAAACAGGACATACAAAACAGATATGACTTTATAACCAGGCACTCTAATACAGGAGAACCCATAACCTGTGCAGCACACATCCTGCTCTTTATCTCCCTAATCATTTTGCAGTACCGCTCTTGCTCTAATACTCTTTGACATTTTTCCTACCCATCGTAGCATTTGTGGAGGCCACCTCACTAATCTCTTCAGATATAGTTTCCCCCACCCCTGAGGAAACGCAGACCCCGATTTAAGACTGTTACTGTGAGAGCGCATAATCTCTGCGGCTTGTTCTGGGGTATATTCCCCCTCCTCCTGCCAGTGCTCTACCTTGTTGCTCTTTACAAACACAAACGTAGTTCAGCCCAGCCATGGGACACATACCCATGAAACATTGGATCCCACCAGTTCAATATCATGCTCCCCACCACTGGTTCAGGTGTAGTAACACATATAGGGGCAACCGACACCCCAGCAAGCAATGTTCAGAAGGACAAGGGTCTACACTTCCCTCTTAATGCTAGGGGTGTTTCTAGGGGCACGGGGACATCCAGACATCCGCAGCGGGCATAACATGGGGTGGGATTGGCACAATAATGTCCTTCTCAGGCCTGGAAAGGGGCACTTTTCAAACCCCCACTGATGAGGAAGAGGAAAGTCATGGACTCACAGTCACCTCATGGCGGTCTCGGCCGAGAGCCACCAGCTGCAAGACAGCATCCTCGTCACCCGGCGGAAGATGGGATGTCAGCCCCAGAGAGTCGGCGATCAATGTGGCCAATTGCAGGGCCTTCTGTAGTTTTCCACACAACCGCTGGAACGGATTGCCATCAGCACCGCTTACCACCAAAGACCGGATCCTCACAGGAACTAGAGGGGACAGGTCGTCGGGAGCATTGGAGCTTGGATGTGGCACCTACGTCTCCTCGCAAAGATCCTCCGCAGCCGCAGACTGTCTCCGCTCAGGTGAGGCTACCAAAAAAGATGCCAAGGAGTCTCGCAGCAGCATCTTTGCACCCCAGCTGGTATTGCTGGTCAAAGAAAAGGGACCTCTGACCAGGACATCCCTTCTAGATAACGCCATCCCTGAATCGGGGCTCATGTCATAATACTCTCCACACAGAGTGGCCTCCGGATTCCACTGTTTCGGGTGGAAAATTCCATAGATCATGTCCATATAGACCTACTCTGCGCTGGAAGGAGCATAGTCCATCAATATTTGTTGCCGATAGACCAAGGGATAAGACCTTGGACGTTCGTTCAGATGTAGAGCGAACATACTGTAGGCTGGTACCAGGCCTCCCGCACTGGTTGAAAGTAGAGCACATCACATTGTCCACAGCGGGACGTGACCTCAAACTTTCCTTAGGGTCGATGGCACAGTGGGCACAGGAGCTGTTGAGACTTTTGGCCATGAAGGGAGGTGAACAAGAGCTAAAATAATTGTGCCGGGATCTCAGCCACCGAGATAGTGGAGAGAGACCTGGACTGATGAGACACAGCCTTTGCCTGGGTGGTTACCACATGCATCTGCTGGGTGTGATAGCTGCATCCGGATACACTCCACGTGGCAGCTGTTAGGTCTTCATCTCCTCGCCCTGGTGGATCCAGGAGTCACAGGCATTATAAAAGGGATGCGACTATGGCTTTCATGCCAAGCTACACATACATTGCAATTGCAGGTCTAGCATTCTGCAAACCATGCACGCGGTTCACCTGATGTTGGCGGGAACTGCGCTCTGAATGCAGGATCCTCCTCAAAAACCCTGAATTCTTCTCAGTGCATGCTTGAAGTTCCATCTTGGGGGTGCTATATTGCAAACGGCCACACCCGTTGGCATACTCTACATGCAATGTCATCTCCCCCAACTGCAGGTGGGAAGTCCCATCTTGGGGGTGCTGTCTTTCAAGCTACCACTCCCTTGAGCATTCTACCTCCCCCTGCTCATTCTAAGGCACATTATTTGAGCACACGCTGCAGTCCCAGTCTTGAGGGTGCTGTCTTTCAAGCTGCCACACCTTGGGCAGCCTGCAACGTGTACTTGGCTGCTACCATGGGTTTCAAGCACATCTCCGTGGAAGGGGGGGATGATCTACCCAGAGGGGGAAAGACTCACCACCCGGCGCGGCCCTGTTTGAGTTGTGGCCGGTGGCCATCTTGGTACACCTATCCGGCACACCTACACTGTATATATATATATATACTCTGCTGGGGAGTAGCCGGTGGCCATCTTAGTCCACCCAACCAAAACAGACACTGTTGAGAGGTGGTTAGCGGCCGTTGGCGGCCATCTTGCTCCTCCCAACCAGCACAAACTGCATCTAAGTAAATAAAAGACAAAGTGGTACTGAAAATAAAGAGCTGGAAGAAAGTGTTAATAAAAATTCAACCACTCTCCCTCCCCTAAATTCATCCTCATTGTGAGTCCCAACACCCTCCATAAACTTTCCACTGGGCCCAGTACAGTCTCTATAACCTGCCCAGATGAGAAGGGGGAGATCAAGGTCACATGGAACAAAGGCTCAATTAAAAGCTATCATGGAACTGCTACCAATGTGTGTGTGATCAGGTCTCCATAGGAATGAGGGGGCTTATTCCAACTTAACTATTCTTTTTTTTTTTTACATCACCTAAACATACTCAGCCCTATTCAAAGTCAAAAACTTACTAAGTAAAAACAGCAAACATGCCATCCACTAAACAAAAAAAACCGGTGGCCAGGTGTGAGGCCTTACTTTTCTTTAAAAAACAAAATACCAAAGATCAAGAAGCGGAGACGTAGATTCAGATCTGGACTCTGGAGAAGAGACGGACGCTCCACTTAGCTGCAAAGAAATGATGGTGTTTGTACAAAAACTAAAAAGCTCTATCCACTCTGAGATGCAAAGCCTCCGCCGCAGCATCAGAGAGGAGATCGTGTTCATAGGAGACCGTATTGTGGACTTGGAGGAGAAGGTGGATAACACCGCCCTTGCACAGGAGACCCAAACGCAAGATATCGAGGAATTAAAAACTCAAGTCAAAACAATCTTCGAAAAACTGGAAGATACGGAGAACCGGTCAAGACGCAATAACCTGCGGATCAGAGGTATCCTGGAAGAAGTGGACAATGCCCAATCGGACGCATATCTCACTCGGCTTTTCATGTCCCTGTTACCTGAAACATCGGATGAAAAACTTCAGATGGACAGAGCCCATAGGCTTCCTAGACCAAAAGGCCTAGACCCAGCAAAGCCACGAGACGTGATCACATGCCTACACTATTTCTGTATTAAAGAGGAAATATTGAGAGCCGCTAGAACCACCCCAAAGATAGAACAGGATAACGTTCCCTTCCTCATCTTTCCGGACTTGGCTCAAACCACGCTGAATAAGTGAAGAATGTTCGCGCAGATCACCAAATCACTGCGGAACAATAAAATACACTATCGCTGGGGTTTCCCGTGCAAAATATTGTTCACTTATCAAGAGACGATGTACATTCTACTCACACCAGAAGAAGGTGAGGGAAAACTACGATCATTGGGCTTACTTGAACCAGAGGATCCGGAGGCCTCTCAAAAGCCTCGTCATTCACCTAAGGCACAACGCCAGGCATGGGTTAAAACACCAACCTGAGGGCGAGCAAAGACCCAACCCACTTGAAGAACTAGAGCTGGATACTTACTTATCACCCATTTAAGATGGCAGACAAGTCCGTGGTCTGGACTTAAGGTACTAATCGAGACGCGGCCCACTCCAGTAACCCACCTAAAAACTAACCAACGGTTGCGGTACCTGGAACACATCGACCAACTCGATCAAGCCACAATGACCACGACAACCTGCACATCAAGAAGTTACTGAGTGTTTAGTTCCTAAGTTTCTATAACGTACAAGTCCCAACATCTAGGTTATTCACTTGTTCACTGTAAAACTGTTCTCCCAAATTATCCACAAGTTGAGTCATTCAAAGTTTGATAACCAGTTTGAACTAACCCGAACACTTAAAGGGACTAACATACAATGTTTGTTTGGAACTGTTTTTTAGATAAAAGTGTATTTGTAATATAATGAAAAGTTCAGTCCGCGCTCTGGCTCTTTAAGCTTGGATTGTTGGTCCCTCTCAGTTCTCTTGCTGCTTCTGTGTTTATGAGGTGTCTCCCCCACCTCCAAATGTGGTCTCCACCGGAACCCCGATGGTGATACCAAAATCAGCAAAACAAGAAAAAACACAAAAGCGCACCAAGATGAGAGATAGATATTGTATTAGCAACAAATAATAAAATTAGTAACTTACATATAAAATTTCTTTAATAATCCCCGATCTGGTGTCTATCACAAGAGTAGGGCATCACATAGGAAATATGAAGGGTAATCTCAGTTCTAAGAGATCAGACCCGCGCGCTGGGGCTGTCTCTGTTTCCTCTCCTGTCCTCCACGTGTGGTAGCGTGGTGCAGAGTGTAGCACACATGTGCAGGAACCGGGGCCTTCAATAGGTGTCCTTAGGATGCCTGTCCGTTTTTGTTAGCATAAAAACGATCGGAAAAAAGCAGGAACGGTACACTTGAGTGTGTACTGATGGTGGGTAATAAAACCGCCAGCCACAACAGTCGCGACTGTTGTGGCTGGCGGTTTTATTACCCACCATCAGTACACACTCAAGTGTACCGTTCCTGCTTTTTTCCGATCGTTTTTATGCTAACAAAAACGGACAGGCATCCTAAGGACACCTATTGAAGGCCCCGGTTCCTGCACATGTGTGCTACACTCTGCACCACGCTACCACACGTGGAGGACAGGAGAGGAAACAGAGACAGCCCCAGCGCGCGGGTCTGATCTCTTAGAACTGAGATTACCCTTCATATTTCCTATGTGATGCCCTACTCCTGTGATAGACACCAGATCGGGGATTATTAAAGAAATTTTATATGTAAGTTACTAATTTTATTATTTGTTGCTAATACAATATCTATCTCTCATCTTGGTGCGCTTTTGTGTTTTTTCTTGTATTTGTAATATAAGTCTATATGTTGTCTATAATAGAATTGGTCTCCCAAAGTTCAGCTACCAATTCTTTATTACAGGCTAAAATATTAAAGGTTACGTTTTAGGTAATTTTTTCCATGTTATTTATCCCTCTCCCCCTGTAGACTACGAATGCAGAGTCTGCCAAACTATAGCTGCCAGACAACCCTACTTAATGCTTCTAAAATTGAGAAAGGATATGCTGATGTAAACAGTTATAATGTTTAATGCCCCCCATTCTTGCTTTTATTTCCCTGATGTGTAAGATCACACACACAACCCACCCCGTACTCTTTGGGGTGATTTTGTTTTCCCTTTTAGAAAGTTTAGCTACTAAACAAAGAAGCACTGCAGCGTCGAGCCGCTGGGCTACTGTCCGCCCCCCTCATGTTCACTTAACCTGTGAGTGTGAGAGACTCGCACCACGGGTCCCACTATGGCTGGTCCCCCCAAACAATGTTTGGAAGCCGTGGTCCTCGGTTTACCCCTCCCCTACCTCTCTATCCCTCCCCTCCTCCAAGTTTTGCAAGCATTTGCCACTACCATGTAATAATATGTATATCTCTCGTTGTATATGTTCTCATACCAGATCATTTCCAAAGACGGATGTACCGACTCTTCAACTATATGTAAGTTATCACTCTGTTCTTTTATATTATAGAATCTTGAATCACCACCATGCCAATTAATATAATATCCCAAAACACCCAGGGCTTAAACACCCCCCGAAAGAGACATATTGCCCTTTCGGAAGCCAAAAGACTGGCAGGAGATATAATCTTGCTACAAGAAACTCATTTGAAAAAGGAGGACCAGTCACTGCTGTTCAGCAATGACTACCCCCTAGTCTACCACTCATCAGCTCCCACGAAAAAAAATGGCATAGCTACACTTTTCCATAAAAATTTAAACTTCAAAGTAGATAAAATTAAAAATGATCTCGCTGGGGAGGCGCATGCGTGATGGTGAGGGGAATAGCTGCCTAATCCAGTAGCTCCTACCCCCGCCAAAGCATTAATAAAGATAAGGCAAACCAAAACAGCATTTCGCACTTAAAATCTACTGATACCGGCAAAGGAACACATAGCGATGGCCCCGCCATCAACAAAAAAGAAGAACACGGGAGATCTCCGTAGATATCTGAGCCGATCCGCATCCAGAGAAGGGAGGGCAGAAATGGCGCCCGGCTCAGCGGCAGGATCAGGGTCGGAACGCGAAGAGGACTTGGAGGAAATGCCAGAACAGAGGCCCGTACGGCGCTGTGATTTCGACCGGTTATATAATGATATGAAAACGTTATTTAGAGCCGAGATACAAGAATTACGGAAGGAAGTACAAGGCCTTGGAGAAAGAACCGGGGCCCTGGAGGACAAAATGATGGCTGTCTCAACAACAATTAAAAAGTCAGAGAAGCGTTCCTCCCATCTGCAAAATCAAATCACAGAGTTGGCCGAGCGCCAAGAGGATGCCGAGAACCGGGACCGCCGGAGTAACATTCGTATCCGCGGTATACCCGAAGACATAACAGAGATAGACGAGTTCATCACAAGATGGATGGCGACTCTGCTCCCTGATACCCCGCCGGCAGAGCTAATGCTGGACAGGTGCCACAGGGCCCTGAGTAGCAAACCGCTGGCGAACGCACAACCGAGAGATGTGATTGCCCGGTTGCATTATTACCGTACCAGGCAGGCAATCTTTACAAAAGCTCAAGGAGAAGAAGCCTGTCAATTTGAGGGAATATCCATGCAGCTCTTCCAGGATCTGTCCCCTCTGACCCTGGCCAGGCGCCTGAAGCTGCAACCGATCACCCGACTCCTCAGAGACAGAGCTATTCGCTATCGGTGGACCTTCCCGTTTGGCCTGCTAGTCATTAAAAATGGGAGGGCCACCTCAATGAAAAACCTAGAGGAAGGGGATGAATTCCTGCGCAGACTGGGGGTGACAACTGGAGAAGCCGTGGGCCCACGGAAAGAGGCAGAACCTGACAACGAGTGGCACCAGGCCGGCACATCTCGGAAGGCTCGAGTTACCAGCGAGCCGGAGAAAGAGTGAACAAAGCACTCACTAACAAAATAAACTGTACACTTCAAAGTTTGGTTGCCTAAAAGTTATGGCGCAAAGTTCAAGTTACCTAGGCCGCGTGCATCTCGGAGTGATGGGCAGCAGAATATGGCTGCATAGTGCCACGACATCACCTATCTATTGAGGGACAAGAACACTCTACCCCAAGGCTCCAGGCTAAACCTGAAAAGTAACAGACTTACCTGCAATCCCGGCGACATTGGCTGCACCGCAACCCGGAAGAGGCCAGTGACACGCATCCCTGGAAGATGGAGGCATCTCGACTCTTGGCGGGAAGAAAAGCTGCATCGCCGGTAGAAGAAGGGCCCAGCGCGGGAAGACGTCCGCCTCCGTCGACATCTGGCTGCTAAAGACCAGAGGCCGGAAATCCGTCACCTGATATGGCCGCGCGGCCATCTTGGTAGAGGCAAGCTGACGGGAAAAGCGGACACACGTCACTCAGGAGCGCCGGAAACGCAACCAGGACCCAGAAGGACAGAGGCCACGGAACGAACACAGGGTCACAAGACCCACACATAGCCCTGACACACAGCACCAGGGTACCAGGGGAGGCAGGGGTAGTAGGGAGAATTTCCAATTTCCAGAAAGGGTAAGATAGACCCCGTTGGTACAAAGCAGAGGCCTCCAGCCGCGGAAGCAGCCAGAGGGGTGAAAAGCATACTCGACACAACCACTTGAGGCGTGGGCCTAGAAGGGAGAGTCCCTACACTAGAGGGAATAGAGGGGAGGGAATAACGAACCCCAAGGCCCATAAGGGTAAAGGGGCACGATGTGATTCCATGGAGGGCACCAGCAGAGAGGTAGGAAGCATAGCCCACATAGATAGGACACATACAAAATGACTATGCCCGCGAACTTCTAGATGCTGGAAGGTCTCATTGGCTGTAATTGTTTGCCATGAAAACTGGTTAAAAGAGGCGGGGGAGGGGGTAGTTGCCCACTCGCCGTCGCCATGAGTCTCCTCATGGATACTTGGGGGATAGACCCCAAGGGACCCATGCAAGACCCCGGTGGGCCGGTGGAAACGGGTCAAGCTCATCCTGACTTGTTCAGAGGTGAGCCCACCCAAACCGGAATCCCACAAGGGGCTGTTCAGGCGTCCCAGGGGACTCGGTCCCCTGAAGTCGCCGAAAGTTATCAATGTTTATTTGTTGTCTCCCCATGCTCCCGATGTGTGTACCCCAGTGTTTCCCCCCTGTACAGATGAGCAGTGTACAAAGCAGCTCACAGAGCTACACTCTGAAGAGAGACGTGACCCAGACAGAAAGAGGTAACGCAGCACATCGTAACGAAAACACCAATGGGTAAGGATTTTACTATCTTATCACATAACGTGAAAGGCTTTAATGGCCCCCTGAAAAGAAAGTTAGCCTTAACAGATTACCGACGACATGACCCCGACATAATACTACTCCAAGAGACCCACTTCTCAAGGACCAGTGCCCCAAAGTTTCTGGATAGCAGATATAGAACATGGCTCTCTGCATCAGCCAATAAAAAGAAAAGAGGGGTAGCAATTTTACTGCACAACCGCCTTGCGTTTGACACAACACTAACAAAAAAAGATAAGAATGGGCGCTTTTTAATACTAGTAGGTGCTGTTGGAGGACAACCTCTTACAATAGCCAATGGATACGCACCCAATGAAGGAGGATTTTTACAATCCTACATAAAGTGGCACAAGGCGGTATAGTACTAGGCGGTGATTTTAATCTCACATTAGACCCTAAGGCTGATAGGTGCACACCCAGCGCAACGAAGCACACACATAGCAGAGCAGCTTGGACCCAAGGCCTCAGGATAAACAGACTAGTAGACATCTGGCGTGAACAGCACCCAGGGGAAAAAGAGTACACGTTCTATTCACACCCACACGACAGATACAGCAGGATAGACTACCTCTTTGTATCCAACAGAATGGTTTCGCAGATCTCCCACACGGGCATCCACGATATTTAATGGTCAGATCACGCACCCATAGAGCTGCGGTGCACAGACTTCAAACTAGACAGACCAGGAGTGACGTGGAAGCTTAATGAGTTCCTTCTGAAAATCCCTGAAATTGAAACAGCAGTAAGGGATAAAATCAGGGTCTACTTTGAGGAGAATGTCGGTAGTGTGACATCCCAATCCACCCTATGGGAGGCCCATAAGGCGACTCTTCGTGGAGAGCTCATAGGGATAGCAAGTAGGCGGAAAAAAGCGAGGGAATATAAGATTAAGATTCTCCAATCCGAGTTAACAGCCCTCTCCGCCCTTCACAAATCTAACAAACAAGTGCAGACCCTACAGGCATGGCGCGACACTAAAACAAAACTAAATTTATTGATGTCCTCCCGAGCTGAGAAGGAGCTGACCTGGTCTAGGCGACAATTCTACGAAAAGGCGAACAAGCCAGATACCCCACTTGCCAACAAACTCAAAAATAGTAACCGTAACTTCCATATTCAAGCAATTCGAACCAAAAATGGTGACCTTACTTCTGACCCCAAACAAATCGTAGACGAATTCAAAAAATACTATGAGACCCTATACGATGGGGCGAAGGTCTCCCATTGTGAGAACACTCATAGGCAGCTGAAAACATTTCTAACAGAGGCAAAACTACCCAGTCTGGGCAGATTGGAAAGGGAGGCATTACAGGAGGACTTTTCAGGTGAGGAGATATCAGAGGTAATAAAAGCATTAAAGTCATCCAAAGCCCCAGGCCTGGATGGTTTCTCTAATCTTTATTATAAAAAATTCAGAAAAACCTTAGTACCTCACCTGGTCCGACTATTTAACTCATTTTTAGATGGTGCCCCTATCCCTAGCCAGATGCTCCAAGCGTCTATAACAGTGATCCCCAAACCAGGGAAGGACCCAGCTGACTGTAAAAGCTACCGGCCAATATCCCTCATCAATTCAGACACCAAAATGTTCTCGAAATTACTGGCTAACCGTCTGAATTCAGTTATGCCGAAGCTGGTCCACCCCAATCAAGTAGGGTTCATATGCGAGAGGCAAGCTACAGACAATACAAGACGGATAATAGACCTAATTGATTTGGCACATAGAAAACATATCCCGTCTATGGCATTGAGTCTGGATGCTGAAAAGGCCTTTGACCGCATAGATTGGCCCTATCTCACAGAGACGCTGAGAGTGTTTGGCATAGGGGGGAGAATGTTGGGCGCTATTCTGGCTCTCTATAGGGAACCGAAGGCGAAGGTCAGACACCAGGGCTTCCCGTCGGAAGATTTCCCAATAAAGAATGGCACCAGGCAGGGATGCCCCCTGTCCCCACTTATTTTTGCATTATGTATAGAACCCCCAACGGCACACATCCGCAACTCCCCCGATATAACAGGTATACAGATCAAGGATCAGTCACACAAAGTGGCCCTGTATGCAGATGACATTATACTAATGTTGTCCAAACCCCTTACCTCCCTGCCAAATGTTTTCAGCCTGCTAGACGAATTTAATAAGATCTCGGGTTTCAAAATTAATCAGACAAAATCAGAAGCCTTAAATATAAACCTGCCAAAGGTCACAGAAAAATTAATCGAATTGAATTTTAATTTCAAATGGCAAGCCTCCTCCATTAAATATTTAGGAATCTATATAACCAAGGAGTACAACGCCCTCTATAAGGCCAACTACCACAGGCTAATTAGGACTCTGAAGGAGGATCTACGGATCTGGTCAGGCCACACAATTTCATGGATCGGTAGGATCCAGTGCCTTAAGATGAATCTCCTCCCCCGAATCTTGTATCTGTTCCAGACCCTTCCGATACAAGTGATCAGAGACGACATCCTCCGTTTACAGTCCTCTATGGTGAAATTCGTCTGGGGTAATAAAAAACCACGTATAAAAACTAGCATTCTCACTAGGCCAACAGTTAGAGGAGGATTAGGGGTACCTTGCTTGATATCGTACTTCAAAGCGGCCCAATTGACCCAAATTATTCAGTGGCACATGCATCCTAGCCTGCGACGTTGGGTTGAGTTAGAAACAGCATGCTGTGACCCCGTAGAGATACAAGATCTAATTTGGCTACCAAAAAAGATATATAAAACCTTGAGTGAGCCGCTGGCCGCAGTGAATAGCTCGTTGGCTACTTGGGAGAACACCAAACACAAATGTGCCCTAACATCCCAGCACACACTTATGACCCCGATTACGGGGAACCCTGATTTCGCTCCGGGTATGTTACGCAAAAACCTAGCGGTCTGGAAAGCAAAAGGCCTCACTAGGCTACTACACCTGGAGGGAGGCCAAGCTATCAAAACATTCGAACAAATTCGATCAGAAACAGAAATGCCTAATTCTGAATTTTTTAGATACCTCCAGGTGAGAGCATTTTACACGAAAATTCCCAAACGCCCCAAGCGAACAAATTTTGAGCAGCTGTGTTCCAGAGGCACGGACATCACGGGACTCACTTCTCGGATATACAGAGAGGTGGTCTGCCCAAGGCAGGACGTTGACACTAAACTTAACTATAGAATCAAATGGGAAACGGACTTAGGGGAGACAGTAGAAGACAAAGACTGGTCCACAATAGTACTCGCAGCAGCAAAAAGCTCTATATGCACCACCTTGAAGGAGAATGCATATCAAGTCCTAATGAGGTGGTATCTCACCCCAACACGATTAGCAAAGTTTGTCAAAGATTACCCCCCATTGTGCCCAAAACAATGCGGGGAACAGGCAGACTTACTTCACATGCTGTGGGGTTGCCCCAAAGTGGCTCCTTTATGGGAGGAAATCCAGGATTGGCTAACGAGTATTCTCGGTCAACCGGTCCCCCTGAACCCCTGGTTGTTCCTGCTGGGCAGGTGCACTCGGGGAATAGGCAGACCGGCACAAAAACTGATTGCACACTTTGCAACAGCCATGCGGTGCGAACTCGCAGCTTTGTGGAAGCTACCAGACTTACCCACGATTACAAAAATTCGGAACAGAATCTGGTATATCTGCCGGATGGAACAGTTGACAAGTCTGGTCAACGACACCGGCACAAATTTCCTCAAAATCTGGACCAAGTGGCTGGACCACTCAGACATCCCCGGGGTGAATGCCACCACCATCATGCCATAATACACCAAGATGCATTCTCCTACAAAGTGCCAGAACAGACAACGCGTAGAAGGGGTAGGGTAGGGTAGGGCAGACGGTAAATAGGGTCGCCACAATTGAAGGCAGCTCTGCATTGCAGAGGAAAAGCAGGAGTAGAGTTGGTGAACACACAGAAGGCTCTGGGCTCTTTTAAAGTTTGTCTGGCAAAATAGGCGACCCAGAGTTCGTAAAGATATTCTTTATAAATCCAAATCAGAAGGAGGCTTTGCTCTCCCGAACTTACAAAACTACTATAGATCCACTCAGCTAGGGCAACTCATTAGCTGGCATTCAAACCCAACCGAAAGGAGGTGGGTCGAGATAGCGGACCTGATTAGTTCCCCATGTAAAATAAAAAATCTTCTCTGGCCCAACAAAAAGTCTAGACCACCTGAGATCTACAAGATCCCGGTGATATCCTTTGCCTGTAACCTCTGGGACTCCCTCCAAACCAAGTTCCAACTAATCGATTCCCTTTCCCTTTTGCAACCACTATTCTCGGATCCCTCCCTTCCTTATTTTGAATTAAATTGTTGAATACAGTGCGATATTGGTACAAATGCTACCCCTTCCCCCACTCCCTCTCCCCTATTGGTCCACAACCAGTTTGTTTGTATTACTGTATCCCCCTTGTCTTTTGTGTAGTATGTTGTGTTTACTTTATTTTGTATATTTGAAAATGCTCAATAAAAATTTAAGTAATAATAAAAAAATAAAAAAAAACATCACTCAGAGATTTGGATAAGTATTAAAAAATATAGAAAATATAGATTCTAAAAAATAATAATACAGTATATAGATTCTAAAAAAGGGGGGGGGAAATGTAGGGCAGTAAGGGGAATATATTGCAAGCGGCCACACCTGTAAGCATACTCTACATGCAATGTCATCTCCCCCAACTGCAGGTGGGTAGTCTCATCTTGGGGTGCTGTCTTTCAAGCTACCACTCCCTTGAGCATTCTACATGGCCCTGCTCATTCTAAGACACATTATTTGAACACACGCTGCAGTCCCAGTCTTGAGGGTGCTGTCTTTCAAGCTGCCACACCTTGGGCAGCCTGCAACGTGTACTTGGCTGCTACCATGGGTTTCAAGCACATCTGAGCCCTGGAACATGTAACAATCAGAGCACCCCATAGATAATTCCAAGTTGTGGGTGCTGTCTTTGAAGCGATCCACACCATAGGCATATAATTCACGTGAATAAAGCAGATGCACGCAGTCTCAATAGATGCCCTTGATTCAAAGTATGTGCTCTCCCTCTGCAGCTTTCACTCTCCCGTGATCAGCAGGGTGAATAGGAAACATGCACACAAAAAGAAAGCGCAAAATGTAACATCTAGCTATTTCCCAGGACTTTTTCCATCACTAGATCTATGGGCTTTTGTTGCAGGGATCCTCATTAGTGCCTTGTCATTGTGGAATTGTGGGTTCATGTGAATCCTTTTTATGTACTTTCTTATTATGTAGTTTTATTTTAATTGGTGTAAAGACAATTATTTTTACTAACTGTGTTTTTCCTTTTTGCGCTTTCTTTTTGTTTGCATATTATTCACGTGCACTCGACTGATGCCATGGGTTTCAAGCACATCTTAGCCTTTGGAAGTGAAGGGACCCGGCTCTGATATAGTGAGTTCAGGACCTCTCAGATATGTAAATGTCCCCTACCAAGGTAAAGAACGGCCCTGATACAGTGAGTGCCCCTTTCACTTCTCAGTCAGGTAGCGGTGGTCTTCGTGTCATGAGTGGAATGCTTCTCTCTTATAGAGCACCAGCGCTTGCAAGCAATGGGAATACTTGGCATGATACAGCGACTGGCCCTCATTTCACCTGAAGCATATATTCCCTATGTATTTTGTCACATTGGATGTAGGATTGGGTATTTTTGTCTTTTGTTGTATACATTTGGCAACGCTCAGTAGCACTCCTTTTAATACAAATATATATACTGTATATATATATCAGTCAGAAATCTGATCAGTTCTCCCTTCCCACCTTATTCCAGCTATGAGAGCTGGATGATACTGATAGGCATTGGCATGCAACAGATTTCAAGTGGATATAGTTCATCCTGTGAGAGGCTGCGGACAAGTCATGGCAATTTGAAGAATTCTTTTAAAACGTTTTTGGGAATAGACATTCATTTGGACTTTTTCCTTCAATTCCTGCATGATATTCCAAAGAATACAGGAAACTACCAGTGCTTCTCTATTACCTGTTGGCTCCAGGAGCATGAGCCTCTGCCATGGAGAGCCTGGGGTGTGTACGTACTCTGGTGCAGCGCCTCCACCTGTGCGGGATCCCAGCAGAGCGGAAGCAGCCCCTCACAGGACACAACAAAACACACACACAGTATAAAACTAACGGAATCTTTACTAGACATCACCTATTGGTTTCTACAATTGTCCCCAGTCTTACTTAGTCCCTGTTACTGTATAAAGGTTTAATACTTTTTTTTTTTTTTAGCATGTTCTTGTATAGCGCTGCTAGTTATACGCAGCGCTTTACAGAGACATTTTGCAGCACAGGTCCCTGCCCCGTGGAGCTTACAATCTATGTTTTTTTTTTTTGGTGCCTGAGGCACAGGGAGATAAAGTGACTTGCCCAAGGTCACAAGGAGCCGACACCGGGAATTGAACCAGGCTCCCCTCTCAGGGTCAGTCAGTGTCTTTACTCACTGAGCCGCTCCTTCAAACACTCCTTCTCCCTAAGGAGGACTTATCATTATTTGCGCTTGTGTTTTTGTTCCTTTATCTATTTTATTACTATTGTGTATAGTTTTAGCAGCATTTATTGATAAATTGTTTGGTTATATTGTCACAAATTGCGCACTTACAGTAGTTATTTTATATATATATGTATGTATATATATTATATATATAATGTGGTGGGTTCTGGGGTTAGACCTTGCTGGGATTGTTTGTTTATTAAAAGAAATACTTAGGTATTTTTAAATGGGACCTGTTTAAACTTGGGAGAGGTTTGACTTTCTTTAGCCATTTCCCTTTGAGTGATTTGTGAAACTGATTAAGTAGAATGTGCCCAATGAACCTCTAGTGAAAGTGCCCAACATTCTTCTTCGTAGGCTGAAGGAGTAGAGCAGTAAAAACAGCGCTGCTAATGCAGGTGAAACCAGCCCGGTGTTAACTCTCCATGTGACCATAGGCCAGGAGTGGCCAACTCCAGTCCTCAAGAGCCCCCATGAGGTCAGGTTTTCAGGATATCCCTGCTTCAGCACAGGTGCTCAATCAATGAGTGTTCCGCCTCTGCTGAAGCAGGGATGTCCTGAAAACCTGACCTGTTGGTAGGTCAGGAGGACTGGAGTTGGCTACCCCAGGCTTAGGCTTTATCTCCTTGCGCCTCAGGCACCAAACTTAAATTGTCACCTCTTTGGGCCGTGGAATCATGTCTGCAAAGTGCTATGTTTAGAACTACCTTCACTGTCGGAGTTGCCCGGTGCTCTGATTACTTAAACAGCATCTCCGATGTTCTTATAACATAACTTGATGAGTCAACATACTGTACAGAAGAAGGGTTGTGAGAACCAAAAACTTAAAAGAGTGGTGGAAGCCCCAAATGTTGCCTTCTGATATTGGAATACCTATGGTATTTTTTATACAGCAATGTCAGTATTGTCCTCACTAGTGTATGCAAGGAGATTTTATTCACTGATTTCTGTTGAGCGTTTGTGACCCTGCTTTTTATCAACCCTTCCGGGAGAAGAATATTGAATCTCAACTTGGAAATTCAATTCAATTAAAGATGTATTTTCGCCTAGTTTTTTCTCTCTTTTAGAGGTGAGGAGCAGTGGGTCTCCGCAGCTGAACCGGTAATAATTTCAGCTGTGGTGACCCCCTACTTCCCAAGGTATTTTCATCTTTAGATTCTCCCCTGAAGTATGGTGAACAATATAAAACTCAAATCTCCCACCGCAAAGGCACCAACAGGAAGCCTCAACATCATTCGTCACAACTTCCTATTGGTGCGCATGAAGCGGGAGATTTTAACCACCATGAAGAATCAGCAGAAAGTACGCATCTCGGGACCTGAAATGAGCGGGCTTAATGCTGCTTAATTACAGTACATCTTCTGCTAAAGCAAGAGTGCTGTTTGTCTTCTTTTGTGTATACAGCAGATACCTCTTACCTCTCCCATCGTACCTTCAGTGTCTCTTTTGCTAACACCTCCTCCTCCTCTATTGATCTCTCTGTGGGGGTCCCCCAGGGCTCTGTCCTGGGACCCCTTCTCTTTTCTATCTACACACTCTCTCTAGGTGACCTAATCACATCTTTTGGGTTTAAATATCACCTCTATGCTGACGACACACAAATTTACCTTTCAACCCCTGACCTTACACCTGCTATACAGACCAAAGTTTCTGAATGCCTCTCTGGAATATCATCCTGGATGGCCATCCGCCGACTGAAACTTAACATGGCAAAAACAGAGCTCCTTATACTACCTCCCAAACCTGGCCCTACTACATCCTTCCACATTGCTATTGGAAATACGATCATTCACCCAGTAGCCCAAGCACGCTGCCTAGGGGTCACACTTGATTCCTCTCTCTCATTCTCCTCTCATATTCAAAACGTTTCTAAAACTTGTCGCTTTTTCCTCCGCAATATCACAAAGATACGCCCTTTCCTCTGTTACTCAACTGCTAAAACTCTGACTCAGGCCCTCATTCTCTCACGTCTCGATTACTGCAACCTCCTGCTGTCCGGCCTTCCTACCTCTCACCTGTCTCCCCTACAATCTATCCTAAACACTGCTGCCAGAATCACTCTACTCTTTCCTAAATCTGTCTCAGCGTCTCCCCTGCTGAAATCCCTCTCCTGGCTTCCGATTAAATCGCGTATCTCACACTCAATTCTACTGCTCACTTTTAAAGCTTTACATTCTTCTGCCCCTCATTACATCTCAGCCCTAATTTCTCGCTATGCACCATCACGACTCTTGCGTTCTTCTCAAGGAACCCTTTGTATCTAAAGCTCTCTCCCGCCTTAAACCTTTCTCACTTTCTGCCCCACACCTCTGGAATGCCCTTCCCCTCAATACCCGACTAGCCCCCTCGCTATCCACCTTTAAGACCCACCTTAAGACACATCTGCTTAAAGAAGCATATGAGTAGCACTGGATAATCATGGACACATGACACAAAGCTTGGCCCCCTGCAGACGCACTTACTAGTATTCCCTCCTACTGTCTCTGTACGTTCTCCCTACCTACCAATTAGATTGTAAGCTCCTCGGAGCAGGGACTCCTTCCTTAATGTTACTTTTACAGTATGTCTGAAGCACTTATTCCCATGATCTGTTATTTATATTTGTTATTTATATGACATGTATTACTACTGTGAAGCGCTATGTACATTTTATGGCGCTATACAAATAAAGACATACATACATACAACACATTGAGTTTATATTGGTGTTGTTTCTTTATTTTATTTCATAATGGAATAACTGTACCATATAAAACAAACTCATTGTGTTAGAATATATTCTGTATTGTTTAATCATGGCACTTTAACAATTGCTTATCCTTCAGGTAATGTGTATTATTCTTTACACGGTCCTAGCTTATCTTTTTGTCTTTGAAGCTTTTACTTTTATTGGAAGCAGCTGTGAGGAGGCATCAAAAAGGTGAACAACAGCCTTTGGCAAAATACAGCTGTTAGCTAGTAATTTACAATGCCCAACATAACCAAAAGGACGGTTACAAGTACTTCTAAGCCCCATAGGCAGGATACCTAATGTTATGGACTTTAGAACTGCTTCCAACATTATGGATAGGATTTCACATACCAGAGCAAATAAATCTTTCAGACAGCATGTAATCTCACTATAGGATATGAGATAGAATTAGTTCGTTTGTTTCTCAGTGTTCATTAAGATACAAGATAAGAAACGGAGACCTCAAACACTAAGCTACACCTGCAGGTAGTAATCTAATTTTATATTATAAAATATACTCACTAAGGGGATCTCTCCTTGCAGTTTCTTTATTGGAATGAAAGAAACATACTTTTATTGGACCAAGCTACCGTAGCCAAGTCTGAATTTCTCTAAGGACTTCCATATAGTGATGGAGACAATGGCAATATGGTGTTCAGAAGATTAGTTTTGTGCTTTATTTTTCTCCTAAGAGACATGTGATGCTATTTGTCCTGGAAAGAAATGTATGGATATCAGAAAATATTTATTTAGTCTTCCTATAATATCAATACAATTTTTTTGTGGGGTAGGGGGGTGTTTGGAAGGGGGGCAGGATGTGTAATTGTAAGAAATGTTAGAGCATTTTTCTTCAGTTGGAATACAATGCCACTTTTCAATGAGTTTTACAAAATGTACATCCTAATGAATGAAAATAATATTAATGGGTTACTTCTATTAAGTAGGAGGAATATCTAGCACACAGACTTGCATGTATCTGCCCCGTTACTACACCTGTTTCATGACTTTATCATTGCTGATGGAAACCTTATAAAGGTGATGATAACGCTCAATACCACACAAATAATTTAAAGTAAGCACCAGGTACATAGGGAAAATTAACAAATAATGCAAAAAGATGTTGACCGAAGTCACATAAGTCCCTTTTTAGCACGCACTCATGGTGCAGCAATAATGAATAGTAGGGAGGATATAGTAATCCTTAGAGGAGCCTAACTGATGCCAATCACCTACAAAAGCCAGGGCTATATGGCAACAGGACGTCTAACCTTTTAAAATGAAAATAATAAATGTTTATTAGGATACCAATACGCCGAAACAAGTGAAAAGTATGTATAAGTGAGTTAAAACTTAGAATAAAATATTCCCCAAGCTGGGAGGTGCTAGTGCGGTTAGTGATAGTGCTGGCTAGTAATGACAGGGTTAAATGCACAGCAAAACAAACGCTCTTGTCACACTCTAATGTAGCCCTCCATAAATCACTATAAAGTAGCTGGATGGTAAATGGTGTCATACAATAAAGTTGCAAAATGTATCACGCCATAATTGGCTCAGTAATGATAGGACAAATAGGCAATAGTAAGCACTGTATGTATAACATCCATATAAATCACACCATCAACCACAGACAACAGCTCAGTGTAATGTGTAACACACTAAAGTAGCAGGCTGAGTACACAATAATACAACTATGTTGCAAATAGTACCAAGGGATCACAGAAAGTGAGTACCAGAGACAAGCTATAAGTAGCTGTGAATAATACAAACATATCTGCTGCCTTTGCTGCTGTGAGGATGTGGACGCTACAACCGCTGACTAGCACCAGACCTCATGCGGAATCCACCGACGTGATGTCACAGCACCCGACGAACGTTTCGTGTCGTGAGACACTTCTTCAGGGGGGAGGGGCTACACACTCAAGTGTCCATGCCTAAAGTAGTCGTAAGCTCTCTTTGACGTATGCTTCCTTGTTTAGCACCACATTGCCTCCCTTGTTGGTGGGCTTGATAACTATGTCACTATCCATTGCTAAATCCATCAAAGCCGTATGTTCCTGAAAGGTAAGGTTATGCTTATCTTGTCTCTCTGTGAGTGACATGATGTCATTCGTTACCAATTTCATAAAAACATCCACATTTGAACAGGTTTCAATAGATGGTGTAAATTTGGATTTAGCTTTAAGGTTTGTAAATGGTCCCTGACCCACTGGGCGTTCGCTCTCCTCATGTAGTCCCTCTAAAACCTGAAGCAGATTAAAGTCTTTGTCATTAAACTCCTCCATAGGAGTATTGATCCTGGCCTGTTGCTGGCGTCGTTTAAAGAATTTGTGTAAGCATAATTTGCGAGCAAATAAGTTCAAATCCTTAACACATTCAAATGTATCTATCCTATTGATGGGGCAAAAAGTAAGACCCCTCGCTAGGACAGAAATATGATCTTGGCTCAACACCTTAATGGAAAATTGATTACCTGTGTCCCTTCTGCTTCCCTCTCCTTGAGGAGGTTCTTGATTGTTTCTCCACATAACCCCATTTCTTTCTGTCTCTTAGCAAGTCTGCCCGACCCCCTTCTTGTCTTTCTAACCCTGGTGCGTTGGACTGGGGGCCTAGTCTCTCTAAAAAAGATGTAGTAGTGAAGGTTGATATAGGGGGTCTGGACCCTTGTGTGGATGGGATGGTGTCCCTTAATGGTGCAGATGTATTGGGATCAATGTTGCTAGCTGAAGTTTCACTTTCACTGGATAACTGATAAGTTCTTTCCTGAGTATGTACTTTCAAACGTTTAAGATTTTTGTCTAAATATTTTATTGTCCCTAAAGTCAATAAAATCACGTTGAAATTTGCGTTGCTTCCTCTCAGTTATTTCATTCTTAAGTTTCTGTATATATGATTTCAATTTATTTTCTAGTATCTCAAAATCAGGTTTTTGTTGCCAGACGTTCAAATCAACAAGTAATTTATCAATCTCACCATTTACTACTTCCAATCTTTTCGACTCATGTTCAATAAGTAGTCTGATGAGGTTGCATGAACAGGTCAAAAGTACACCCTCCCATGCTTTAATAAACCCTTCATCGGTAATCTGGTGAGAAGGAGATAAATATACACGTAGACCTCTTGGAACCAAATTTGAGGTCAGATAGTTCTCTAGACTTGTAATTTCCCACCACACTTTAGTTTGAGTACTAAAGTTTTTATACAGGTCAGAGAAGAAAACGTCAATGTCATCAGGAGAATCCTATACTGGTGTGGTGAAATTAGTGAATAAATTGAAAGCCCATTTGTGGGTGGATACAGCACAGAGCAACAAGCCGTGCCTGTTAATTACAGACAGGTAACACCAGAGATGAGCCTTTACTGTTTGCTCCTCCCTCTCACTAGAGGGTATATTAGGCGCATGGACACTTGTGTGTAGCCCCTCCCCCCTGAAGAAGTGTCTCACGACACGAAACCATCGTCAGGTGCTGTGACGTCACGTCGGTGGCGTCCGCATGAGATCTGCTGCTAGTCAGCGGTTGTAGCGTCCACATCCTCACAGCAGCAAAGGCAGCAGATACGTTTGTATTATTCCATGAGGAATCCGCTCCTGGGTTTTGCTGAAACCTTGTCCTTACAGACAAAAAAACAGATTTTAAGTGCGCAAAGAAACCCTCTATTGCAATAAGGGAATATAACCCATATACACCTAAGTGATATAAATATAACACAACCTTGAAAGGTATAAGGTCTGCAGCTGTGGATATAGGGGTGAGAAATCACTCCTAGAACTGAAACAAAAGAAAACAAGCGCAGACGCAAATGGGGAAGTAAGTTCAAATCAATTAATATATATTAAAAGGTATGATATCTGCGTACATCAGTGAAGACAAAAGTAGGCATATTGTGCACTTAGGTTAACATGTTACCCGGCACCGCCAGACGCACAGGAACCGTAGAACCGCAGCAACCTCCGTGTCACTAAGATGGGTGAGGTAACGCTGATCGTCCGTCGTTTTTAGGCCGTCACTGGCTGGCTTAGTCTGGCTTTACGAAGTCTGCATGAACGTCTTTGCACCGTGCCCGCTGGAACCGCCGTCAGGCTCGTCTCTCCGGAAAGTCCACGTAGTTTTACGGCCGATTAGCGACTTGCCGTAAGGCAATCCTTGCCGCAAAGTGGATTGACGTCACAAGAAAGTTCGGAGCAAGTCTCTCTACACCTCAGCAAGGGTATATGGCTCAGATATAAACGTAGGGGCTAGATACTAAATACATCCAATGCACGTTTCATAGCATAAGCTACTTCATCAGGGTTCCTTACAGAACCTTGCAGCTTCTAGGAAACTCTCCCTTGAACCTGCAATCAAGAATCACCTGCTTGTGCAATTAGACTGCAGCCTGCTTCTTGCTGCCTCCTATGCAGCTCTGTCTGATTGGCTTTCTGTTCTATTTAACTCCTGCCCCGCCCACCAGGAAGTGGCTGGACATAGACTTTCTTTAGTAACTGTGTTTGCCACAGCCTGTGTTTGGCCTGCCTGGCCTTCTTGTCATAGTTCTAAGTTACTGGCAGACCCCACCGCGCGGCCGCGGTTACACTGAAGCCTCAGTGTTTCTTGTCCTGTCTGCAGTACCTGTGCCCTGCTTCCAGTGCTGCAGAGGCCTGCATCTATGCTTCCTGTTACCTGCTGCATACTCTTCATTGCAGAGGCCTGCATCATTGTTCCTGATACCTGCTGCATTCTCCTGCTTCCAGTGGCGTCCGCTACTCACAGTTGTACCCGGCTAGGGGGTGCTGTTTGTGCTGATGTACTGGATCCCCTATCTCTCCTGCAGAGGTCTGCATCGTTGTTCCTGTTACCTGCTGCAATCTCCTGCTCCCAGTGGTCTCCAGCTGTACCCGGCTAGGGGGTGCTGTTTTGTGCTGACGCACTGGATTCCCCGTTCCTGTTCCTGTCTTCGTTGGAGCACCTTCGCCCAAGCGTCCTGTTGCCAAACCCCAGCATGAATATTGTTTACCCAGCCTTCTCCTATGCTGACCCCGGCTTGTCCACGGATTATCCTGCCTTCTCCAGTCCCGACCCTGCAACGTACGACCACGGAATTCGCAACCCGGATCAGGCTTCATGGTCCAAGGTCGGTGTATATCTATCCCCACCTCAGCCCTGCGGTCCGGTGCAGGTTTGTGGTGAGCACGTACGTAACATATTCACGGCTACTTATAGCCTGTCTCTGGTACTCACTTTCTGTGATCCCTTGGTACTATTTGCAACATAGTTGTATTACTGTGTACTCAGCCTGCTACTTTAGTGTGTTACACATTACACTGAGCTGCTGTCTGTGGTTGATGGTGTGATTTATATGGATGTTATACATACAGTGCTTACTATTGCCTATTTGTCCTATCATTACTGAGTGATACATTTTGCAACTTTATTGTATGACACCATTTACCATCCAGCTACTTTATAGTGATTTATGGAGGGCTACATTAGAGTGTGACAAGAGCGTTTGTTTCGCTGTGCATTTAACCCTGTCATTACTAGCCAGCACTATCACTAACCGCACTAGCACCTCCCAGCTTGGGGAATATTTTATTCTAAGTTTTAACTCACTTTTACATTCTTTTCACTTGTTTCGGCGTATTGATATCCTAATAAACATTTATTATTTTCATTTTAACAGGTTAGATGTCCTGTCGCCATATAGCCCTGCCTTTTTTAGGTGATTGGCATCAGTTAGGCTCCTCTAAGGATTACTATATCCTCCCTAATATTCATTATTGTTGCACCATGAGTGCGTGCTAAAAAGGGACTTATGTGACCTCGGTCAACATCTTTTTGCATTCTATGATGGAAACCTTGCAACCTATTTGAATGGGTCAAAAGGTGTCTTTCGACTCCGGAAGGTGGTTTATGATTAGCGATGCATAGTAAGTATGACCCATAATCTATTTTTTTTTTACATTTCTGTGCATAGTGAATGTTGACTTCAACTGCATTGATATAGTTGAAGAACATGGAGGGTGATACATGTAATTGGTTAGGAGATGTTTTAAACATTTACTTAGTACTGTAGAGCATTGCAATAATTGTTTATTGCAATTGTTTATTAATCCATGTGCACACTGTATATGTATAGTTAACATGAGCTTCCTAGTATTTACTGCAATTCCTATTCTGAAGAGGTGACAATCTACTTAAGCACCTACTGCTGTTGGAACCTATACTAAAACACTAGACTGTTTTCTTGTATGGCAGTAGTTTTATCTCACCATTGAAAAGCTGTATTTGTTTACCAAGTGCAAATCAAGACATTAGTTCATGATTCAGATTCCCCCACGGTGGGATTCAATCACATGAAAAAACACCACCTGATATTCTCACTCCTTATCGACAGACTGAAAGGATATTAAATAGCAATAAAAAAAAACTCACATACTCCACTCTCCTTAGTAGTTAACTCAGGATCCAATATGAGTTTGTTTCCCTTTGTCAACTAATACTGGCGTAAATTGAATTTAGTTGACTATATTGTAGAAGGTCGTTGGATATTTTTAGATTCTTAAAGACAAATATACATCTTGGCATCAGCAATATATAACAGTGTTGTGTCTGACAATACAGTATTATGAATAATGTATTTGAAGGAATAAAGGTGCCGTTACCAACAGTTAATGTATACTGTATCTAAAGTGTGAGCAAAGAGCATACACCAGACATCCAAAACCAATAAAACCCAACACTTCATCATTATTAACCTTTACTTGTTATTTAAATCATGCTGCATAAAAAACGGCAAATATCTATACTGTGATAAATAATTTAGCTTTCAGGAAAGAAATGTGGCAGACAAATCTTGGAGCCCCCTCGTAATTAGTATACAACCCCAGATTGAACTTTTCAAAAACAAAATGTGCCAAAACTGGAGTATTTTGGAATACAAAAAGAAAAAAGTGACAGAAATTGTGAAGATTGAAATCATGAATCAAAAAACCTAATCAAAATGATTAGCACATACAGACAGAGATGGAGTAACATCCACAGTCAAAAAGCACTTCACTAGTTTGGGAGTCTCATATACAGTAATAGTTGTCAGTGCACTGGAATACTGAAATATCTATGGGGAAAAAAGGAATGCACACAGCAGAATTGCTAGATGGAAGTGTGGTTACTGAAGATGGGCAGGTGAGGATCCTCCGAATTCGAAAACCATCCACATGTGCCCAGCCTTTCCTGAACCCAATAAATAGAAAAAAGAAGGCGCAAATAAGAATGAACAATAAAGTCCAGTGCAGTGCTCAATTGGTGAAAAAAATGCACTCACAACTGGTCCGTGATGGTCAATTGACCAAATGGCAGTGAGTGGATGGTATGACTGCACACTGGAATCCTCCTCGACTGAAAAAAACATAAGGAGAACATAGCATAATACAGTTTAATATGCAACATACAGAACCCCAGCAAGCTTATTTTAGGAACCCCTGGGCCCCCACAAAATATATATGTATATACAGTAAGTGTCAAAAAGGAGAGCTACCGAGCATGGCAAATGTATATAACAAGTGAAAGAAAAGCCAATGCTACTGTACATCGAATATGACAAAAATACACAGTAAAATACTTATATATTCTCTTGAAAAAGGGTAATTTAGTTTAACCCTTTGGCCAAAGCATTGTAAGCCTGCGAGCCACGTCAATGCAGACCCAGTTTGCAGGTCCTAACACTACCAGATAACATACTAATATACCTCTATTAGAATTAAAATTCTCATGTACCTCTATTAGGAGGGAGAAAAACATTGGATCTATATCCAGTAGGATGAAAAAGACCAGTCATTTGCTGACCGGCTGGACCCCCCACAACCTCCGCGCCTGGGACAACTGCCCTTGCTCTCCCCCCCTGTCGGCGACACTGGTTAGATTACCTGTGTGCTGGGTCTATAGTATATTAGGTTGGGATACTATGAAAAAAAAGACATAGAGTCCATCCACGGTGCAGCAGAAACAAACACAGGCTTATGGCATATAACATCCAATAAATCCCTTATATAACGGATAATAGCAATCTAGATCCTGGGTGTATAAATCCTGTTAAAGCTGCTCCAATGTATTAAATAGGAGTACTGACATGAAGTGTCATCCCAACCTTTAGTTCATAGACATGTGGCCGCCAAATTGAGCAGGCTTAAACCACAGAGTGGGATTTATAGGGTACTAGGGAGACACAAATACCAATGGTAGAGCGTCCCCTTTTAACCAACCACACTCAGATAAAGCCACAGAACATATAGGTAACATAGTCAGTAACCAGCCAGGCAGTAACCCAGTACACTCACTGTTTGTATGAAGTGAAAGCGATCCGTGCAAGCGTGCATCCAACTTGATAGAAGATCAGGAGAAGAACAGCCTCTGGGGAGGAAAGTGGAGCACTGCGCAGGGCAAAAGTACAGGAACCAGCACACCATAGGTTAAAAACTACTTTATTGAGCAACTAGGGGAGACACCCACAGTGGAGCAACCACCCACTCTGACGCGTTTCGGGCTAAGCCCTTTGTCAAAGAGTAGGTTGGGATACCTCAATCTGACCTATCTCTCTGCTCTGTACCTGTCAATTCAGTTAAAGTTGGACTAACACTCTTAGGTTAAAGGTGTTGGATATATACTACATTGATAAAGAGATACCACCACCTGACATGGCTCTACTCTCTACTAGTATACAAGTAAATCCATTCAGTTTGTTAACAATAGCACCTGTGTTGGGTATATACTGTAGGTTGGCATAAAGATAAAATATTTTAAAAATCTAAGTTTTTCAGTTATAGTATTTTAGTTTCCTAATTAGTTTATGATTTTATACTTATTGTAAACATTTGTTTCATTACTTATAATGTTATTCCAGCATTTCCTGCTTAGTTTGAGTTTTTCCAAAATTGTTTAAAAATACAAACCAAAACAAATAGAGTTCTGGCAAAACCAAAACATAAAAAAATTGTTAATACCAAAACACAAAAACTTTTCTAACCAAAACACTAGTGAAAATGTCCGCCTTTAGTATTCAATCCATAATTAGTATTGAACCCATTCCGTGCTGTAATCCCACAGTTTACCAACTATGTTACAGTATCTGCTTTCCTGTTTTCTGATAGAGGTTAGAGGGCCTCGTTTGAGTATTGTGACCAGGCAGAATTTCAGAACTAGGAGAAGAGACAGTGGGCCATATTTTGTGTGTGTCCTTATTATATACATTTTTATAATATTCTAACACCTACTAATAATTAAATGATGGTTTATCGTATAAAAATTAACAGCACTTGATGTAATACCTTTAGAAGCAGCTAAGGTCCTGGGTAACAACATGCCACTTTGAAATAAATGAAGATTGTCATTTGATTGGAATCCCAAGAGAGTGGGATAAAAATAAATTGAATATTTCTACTTGTTGGACCAGTATACTGTAGAGTGTGGCGGAAATAACTGAATATTTGAAAGAGATATTGTCCACAAAATTATACTTGATTATATACTCCAAATTAAAGATGCAGCTAGATTTATGTAGCCGTATTCCACAAGGAAACTGCAGATGAAAGGCTGCCGGTCTATGCCAGACCATGGAGTCCCCGCGTTCCCCGGTATGGGGTGCCAGTATCTCTCTCTGCAAGTTTAATTCTCACGTGTCATGGCACAGGTTTCCGGGACATTTAAACGTGCGGGAGATCCCGGCACCAGGGGCCGATAACTCAGGAAGCAGGGGGTCCCCGGAGCTGAAATTAATGGGGCTCATCTCCGGAGACCTACTTCTTCAAAATATGTAATTAAAATAAAGTAAAAGCAGCTCGATCGCCTGTTAGGCCCGTTCTATAGTGCCTGCGCTTGCTGCGCCGTGCGCGTGCACGGCATTTATAGTTGGCTGACGTTACTCAGCCTTTCTATAATGGCGCTGCGCGTGCGCACGGCAGGGAGAGTGGAACCGGCCGACAAGGGGAAAGATGAAAAAAAGAAAGAATGTGCGCCGCTACCGCCACTGAAGATGTAAGTATATGTGTGTGTATATGTGTATATGTGTGTGTATGTGTGTATGTATGTGTGTGTGTGTGTGTGTGTGTGTATGTACAACGTTATTAAAAAAATTATTACAGGATTTATTTATTTATTTGAAAACACACACACACACACACACACACACACACACATACACACATACATACACATACATACACATACATACATACTGTCCCGGCACAGCTTATTCTAACAAAAGCCGCCGGTTGACCGTGGCTTACTCCGGCTGGCGCTGAAATTAGACCGGGCGCCAGCCGCATCTCCTCCGTGCACCCCCTCCACTCGCGCGCATTTTTGTGCCCCCTTCCTGACCCCCTGGCTGCTCCTGCTGCGCCCCTTCTGCTTCCCCGTACGGGTGTCGGGGAATCCGGGGAAACCAGGGAAGCCGGGCGCGCACGTGACAGTGACGTCACAGTGACGCGCGGACAGGCCGCGTCTCCACGCTGCCCGCACGCATCCAGCCGTGCGGGAAGTGTTAGAATAAGATGTGCCACCTCTGTACATACACACACATGCAGTCACGCACAGTATACTCACAAAACTTGTGCGGCACGTGCACGCGCCTTTGCATAGGCACGCGTGCATGCACGGGCGCACACATTATATAACAGCCCTTAGAGATGCCCAGAGAGAGGGGCCACTTCTGTCTACTCTCACTGGGCAGCTCTAACAGACTGGTGAAGCCAGTGAGGATTAACACAGCAGGAATCCCATTCAGAAGCAGGGACCCCTCCTGTGTTAATCCTGATGGCCAATTCCTTCTGCTCTGCACTGGGCAGTGATCAGTTTGCACTTGGTCAGCGGTTCACCCGCTCAAGTACGGGGCAGGGCAAGAATAAATCTGACTGCATCTGTAGTATTGTAATATTCCTTTACATAACTGACAGTATAGGCAATTCTTTTTTATTTGACAACCAAACACTGTAAGCACACAGGTAAACAAGATCAAGAGAATAATAAGAATTCAAAATGAAGGTTTAATCAGTATGAGATATAACTACTGTTTTACTATCATAAATGTAATACCATAAAGATAATATGTAGCACAGACTATGCAATAATATGAAAGGTCATTTGATATGTCAGTGTATGTGGGAGCAGAGTGCAAAAGCGATCAATAAATGGCCTTGACTGATCAATTAATATTTCTTCATGTCTACAAATACATGTTGCCTTACAAGATATTGGACCACTACACAGTCCTCTCTTTGTAATAGAGGGTGAGGGGCAAAATGTATAAAATCTGATTAATTTACCATATGGCTGGGTACCACACGTTACACAATGGCGAAAGACACTATATAAGGGTCGCACCCTCACATAACACTTCAGTGGGGTGAGAATATTGAATTTATGGAGAGAAAAAAACATGCGGGTGGGGAAGGCTAGGTACCATCGCTGGAACTCAAGGGGTTAATAACCACTGTGTGTGTGTGTGTGTGTGTGTGTGTGTGTATATATATATATATAGAAAAGTAATCTTTTAAATGTTATGTTTAATTTATGTTTGTACACTAATGGCCTAGAGTCCTATTAGCCAGCATTGGCTAATGGGTCTCTAAATCATTTCCATAGACAAGGAGCTGTAAGGCCTCATGGTAATAGGGTAGTGTGGGTTCGTGAGTGATGGGGGTAGGTGTCCTGGGGATATTGTAAGGCCCCCCAGGGGAGGGAGGTTGGGATTAACCCCTTGTTGGCTATATTGCTTAGTAAGTCATATTTGAGTGAGAAATGGTGCTCATAATCGCATGTAAACTCTATCCAAAATATCAAAAATATGAATATGTTTGTCCATCAATATCCGGATAATGTAATGAGTGTCCAGAGTGACAAAGTTCCTTATATAGGGCACCAGAGTGGGATATGCGCCTAGTGGTGTCCACCTGACAACCACATAATGTGGCACACAATATATTCCCAATTAGGCATAAAAGTATATTGATAATTGCTGTAACAGAGTAATTAACATGAAGGGCTATTGCCCATTACCTGTCAGATTGGTCACAGGACAGTCCAGCACATCCAGGGTGTGCAACCCGTGAAGTAAGATATCCAGGAAGTAATGGGCGAAAATGGAGCACAGTCAACAATGTAATGATAAAGGCGATAAAGTGCACGAAACGCGTAGGTGCGTTTCATCTGCCATTCTTTAAGAGCTTGCAAATACATCAATATTTTTGAGTTTGCCCTGGATATCTAATTTTTCCATTACATTGCTGGCTGTGCTCCGTTTTCACCCATTACTCTCTGCATTGCTAAGCAATGCCTTACTATCCTCTTTGGTTTACCTAGGGGAGAGGGATAGGTAGTGTAGTGGCAGGGTGTTTATGTAGTATGTTAACCCCTTTGGTGCCTTAAGGCCTTCCTTGCTATACATTGGAAGACCATCAGGGATCATTGGGGTTAAACTAATTGTCTGTCATGGGATAATGTAGCTATTTGGATAACATTACCCCAAGGTAGACATATATTGTGTCTATATGCAGATTGTGCGGTTGTGCAGGAAATGACAAAAGTGACTATCATGGTTTTCCTGCATCACTGCCAAGAATTACCGCACATATATAGTTCTTGGTAAATACAATGTTAAATTGGAAGAACTATCATATGGTTTTTTTTAATGTCACGCATAACATTATCGCCAATGTCATGTAGCTTAGTGAATCCAGCCCTTAGGCTCTAATTGAATATTGTCTCTCTCTCAGTCTCAACTAGCCTCATGGTTTGCGAAGTTTGGAAAACCGGTCACTTTTTTGCTACGTCTTCTAAAAAAGGGTCTAATTTCATCTGTTTCTCAAATCTCTAGGCCTTAGAGAGATGTTACAGTGTGCTGCGATTTCCTGTTGAAGAAGCTGTTTTGCATCAACAGAGCCTGTGACAATCAATGAGAAATGTGGTTGTAAAAGTAGTTAGACGATAAATTAATTGAAGCAATATTATAATTTTGTGTACCAGGACATACATAAAAAATGACATTGATGAACTTCTGTTGTTATACCATTGACAAGATAATGGGAAAATACATTGAAGGTTTGGAAAAGAGATTTTCCAGAAATCATTACTGTATACTAACCTGTGGATCCAATTTAAAAGGCTGTAATAGCCGAGTGTCCTTGTAAGTAACACATATTAACATAACACTAAAGACATGTTTCTACTTGTTAGAGATCTCTAGAAAATAGGGAACGGAGTGATATACCTGTATGGCCTAAATGCAAACCAGCTCATTCTGACTTGATTAATTACTTATGGCCGATATAGGAAAATTGTGAACATTTGGCAGAAACTGTACAGTTTCTAAGAAAAACATTAACTATTTATGCTTGCAGGAATTATTTATAAGACTTTTCTTTTCACGGACAGCCTCAAAAGTTGCTGTGACTTGTGTTGCTCTGGCTAAAAAGATAATTGAGTTAGTCCTTCTCCTCCATTTATAAGAGAGCTGAAGTTCGAGATGCTTTCTATAATATATTTTTATACTGTACTGTAGGCTTGATGCTCTTACAGACGTTGAATCCGGCTATGAATGGTTCTTATTAGTACATGTAACGTATAGTTACAATATGTTCTAATCCACAGGAAGAGAAGAATTACAGAATAGATGTTCTTGACGGAATTAAAGGAGCACTTTTATAACAGCTTGGGGGGAGATATGCAATATTTTGACATTTAGGGTGTATTTCTTATATTGGAGCAAAAAAAAAATTGTTAAAGAAAGGGAACAACATGAAAACTATAAAAGCAGGGTATTACTCTAGACCAGAGACATTTGTTATATTATTAGTGTTCTTTATTTTGTTTTAATTTTGCTAGGATAATGCAATGTGTTGTAAACGTTTTAATTATTTCTTATGCTCTGTATGCGTTTAATACTGTAAATCACTGGGGCAGATGTTTTAAAGCTGCAGACCAAGCAAAATCCTACATGTCTGTTTTTTTTAAGAAATCAGTTCTGTACTATGAGAAAATACTTCTAGAATTTTTTTAACAACTCTGAATGACATTGTTTAATGAATTATAATGTAACAAGCCTTTTATTGGTTTCTACAGCAACCATTTACAAAGTCACAGATAGGGAGTCAATACTCCTCTGCAGCCATTTAGTAAACCCCCGAGCTGAATCGTTGCCGATCGATCACAGGAGAACGGATCGATCGGCAACTTAGCTAATTATTTATCACGGTGTGAATTGTATTTTATTTATTAAAAAAAAAATACCAGGAAGTAATACATTGAAAGCTACCTCTCGTTTTCAAGTATGTCCTTGGCACAGAGTTATAACAATTCATGGTTACATTAAAGAACAGGGTTATTCAGTGAATTCACAGACATTTCATGGACAGGTAGAGTTGGAAAATTGGGTACAGGGGATAAAGAGTTTGTGAGTTTCAGATTGAAGTAGAGCAGCTTTAACATCACTTTAATATCAGCAGACTGCTCACATCCTTTGGCTGCCCTTTGGCTGCACCAAAGGCTGTCCGCCTTTGGGGCAACGCAGATGTACACTGGGGTGGTTGATTTTCAATGCAGCTGTGAACAAACAGTTCTTCGTGTCCTCTTGACTCATTAACATTCCAGTGAAAGGGGGTTATAATGAAGGTATATACTTGGCATACCAATCCTTAAAGATATAAATAATAAACAGTTTTATCCTCCTTGTGGCTCACCCTCTGTTGACCCCGGCGTCTGAAGGCGGGATCCACATAAATGTAGTAGAAATTGGGGACAGAGGTAGCACACAGGAGACTTTAAATGGAGTTCAAAAAACGGCTGCTGTATTTAGTACATCAGAGCAATAAGAAAGCAGTAACGTTTACAAATGATTATCACAAAAAACTATAAATACCCCTAGGTTTTGAAAAAAATCACCTTACCCCCAACACCTGTGAGACAAAGCTGAGCAGCCACTGCAGCCAGATTAGTTCCTGATACAACGTTGCTAGGCAACGCGCCGTATAAGTCAACAAAGTATAGAAAAAAATAGAAAAAGCACACATAACGTTTTAAGCAGCATAGCATTGCAACTATGCAACATACAGTGCAAGACGTGGGAAGGGGTGGGGGTGACGTTCCACAAAGATGCACATGTTAAAGGGCAACATAAAACGGCAGCTTTTAGGTAAAAGTGGTGAACAAAACAAAATATTTGTAAACTTTTTTTTAATACAAAATGTTACATTTTTATAAGAGTTACAGAAAGAGGGAATCTAAATAAAAAGTAATGTTAAGTTAGGGGGCTATTATATATTAGGACACAAGGGGCGAAATTCAGGGCAAAAAAATTATGTGCCAGAGTATGTACCAAGGCAAAATATCCTATTTAAATTAATAGTATTTACATCTGTAACAGTGTTTCCTCCACCCGGTGGGAGATTTGTCCATTACTGGTCGTGTGGTGCATGATACCTGATGGTAATAGGAGGGCTGAGTCATCCACCGATGGTAGTGGGGACACAGGACTAGGCTTCTGGGGTTCATACCCCACTTATCTCTTTAGCAGTGCAGCGTCTCCATCGGCCGTAGGCTCCAGGAACTGAAGGCGATCTCCCACGGTAAAACTATTACCTCCCTCCCCCCAGTACGGTCACGCACCAGGCAGAAGGTATATGCAAACAGGAACGGTTTATAACTCTTCTGTACAGTACAAGAACAATGGCAGGCTTCTACCCGATGCAGTCTCAAATCTATCACTGAAGGATGGTCCCTGGACCGTCACTACAGGCCAAGGGCCCCCGCAGCCAGCCTAGCTCTTCCCTGCCTCTCTAGCAGAGGCAGAGTTATGGTCCACACTCACTCTCCCCTGGAGGACAGAGGACTGGAGAAAGCTCAATCTCAGCTTTTCCACTGTGTGACCTGCCTTCCTCAGTGGTACAACTAACAAATTTAGGGCGGTACTGCGCTTAAGTACAGCCAGAAGGAGGGCACCAGGTCTGTCTCATGATTGTCATGCCCAGGCCTGATGTCACCGCCTCCCGCTTTCACTCAAGCGCAGCTCCTTGGAGGGGGAAAACCCCATAGCAACTACTGGCAACCTGATTGTACCAGGGTTTACTGCTAGCCCAAGGGCAGAATAGTAGCCATCAGGTGACCTGGCTAGACTTCTGGTACCGTTTATTTTGCCCTAGAATTCCACCACTTGTGCCCTATCTTATTATTCATTTTAATTCAGATTCTTTATTTCTGAACTCTTATAAAACATGTAACATTTTATATTATACAATGCTTCAAAATATTTCAATACTAATTATAAACCAAACATACGGCTATCTCAATCTATTGTGCCTTTTTGGTAACCAAAAATAAATAAATATATGATTTACCAAAATGTTCTTCTCTAATCAAACATTATTTTCTTATTTTTTGCATTCATTAATCCATTTGAACCCATGCTTACTAAGCAATGCTCGTAAGACCCCCTGTAGCACTTCAAGACAGTTTACAGTTAATGTTAAACAGTAATTATGGGCCTAAATCCATTACTCTCTGCATCAAAGAGATAGACATCCAATGCAAGATATGCAATCTGTCACAGGGCACTGATATTAGAAAACATTCTTCTACCGCAGCATAGACTAAATATCGGCAGCTTACCAATCACTCTTAATTTGTTACGAGTACTAAAGGGTATTTATTTAACCCAATTCTACTGAAGTTGTCCACTGATACAGAAGGACGACTATTTGTGAGTGGATGAGACAAAAGGTATTTTATATAGCATATACTATTGTACAAGCTTTGTGGCTTTTGAGTAAAAGTATTATAGCATCCTCTATTTTTCTGTATGTTTCTGCTTGGCAAATGCATATTTATACAGCTTATCTCACTGTAATGGAAGATAAAGTCAACCCATGGAAGAGTAGATGCTGGTACATACATTGTACATTAATGATATAGGCCTGTAGAACATAGCATCTCAATCTAAAGGCTGATTAAGATATACATGATTCAATGGGAATCCCAGAAGGTTCTAATAAAGCAATTTAAAAAGACATTGCTTTAGCTGTCACTCTCATACTACGTCTTATGCTCTCAATTCCCTTAACAATTGAAATCATTTTTAGATATTTGAATTACAATTTTATAGTGGCTAATCGAAGGAAGACAAAAAAAGGTGTGTGTGAATAACCAGTTAAAATTGATTGTCTGCATCTTTTTATTCTCATTAAGTATCTGAAGAAATGAAATCACTGAAGGCAGATCTATTGAGACGTATAGTGTATCTCATTTACCAACATATACGATAACATAAATACTGTACAAAGAAACCGATATTGTTAAAAAGCAAACGTTAGATTTACATGTGCGTAAATAAAATAGCAGAAAAGCGCATTGAACTTGAATTCTATAATGGAGCAGGAAACTTTGAATGGGTTATGAATTTAGCTTTTTTGATAAACTATTGGCACATTTATGAGGAGGCTATGCTCAGGTGGTTAGTGCTGAGTGGAATCAAACTGCTTCCAAATAAGCAACATATTAGTTTACTCCTGTATAACCACACTGCAGTATGTTTCCTCTCAGTAGTCACCTAACCTTACTTAAAACATTTCAACCATTACACAGGCAAGAACCAGAGCCACGAGCAGAGAGAATATTTTGTTTGTTCCTGATACCTGCAAACTAAATAAGTGAATTTACAGATGCAGCCACCAGTATCAGATCATTTGCCTTGGAAAATCTGGGGCAATCTCACAGTAAATGCCTCAACATCGCACAACATTTCTGTGAGATTCCTAATGGCTCATCGGATTAAGACTGAATGTGACAGCATGGACCCCCTGCTGTGTTAATCCGATGAGCCATTAGGAATCTCACAGACATGTTGAGGCATTTCCTGTGAGATGCCTTAGTTTTAACCCAGGCAAGTGATCGGATACTGGTGGCTGCATCTGTACAGTGAAAATACAAGTACAGTATGTGACTTCATGGTGGAAGAGTCACAAAGCTCCATTAAGCTATCTATTGGGATGTTACCCACAATTATCGTGACTATACTTCTAACGCCTTTCCACTAACGTGAGTAACATTACGATGCCCTTGAGTTAACCAGTAGGATATCGTGTCTCTAACATCGCATGTCCACGAACCTCTGTTCATGTTAACACAGGGAAATAACGATAAATAGGTCACACCTAAACTTGCCGATAGTCACAGACAGAGCATGATTATCCGAACATCATTTCTCTATATAGCCTGTAATGAAAAAAGAATGACAAAAGTGATACTATAATATATTATTGGGTTATGGCTCTTAGCACTTTCCATTGAAAACGTAATAAGTGTCACACCGAGATACACATTAAGAATTATTTACCATTCAGAAACACATCAAGAAGTATATCTGCCACAGTATCATTTAGGTAAAAGTGACTGCAAAAAAGAAGCATAGACAGAAAGAGCCACATAGTGTAGTATATTCTTTGTAATGTATTTAAAAAAGTATAACCTGTTGCACTTACAATGTTTCAACTTTCAAAGCCAGCTCATCAGTATTGTAGCCCGCGAGGTGTCTCTCAGAATCTGAGCAGTATGGAAAGTGTCGGTTGGTGGCATCTCAGATTGCCACTCCAGCCTGTCTTACCCGCTGGCTCTCTCCTGTTCACTTTCTCTGTTTGGTGCTCTTTTGCTCCGTTCCTTGGTGGCATCAATGTCTCAATGTCTCTTTTCCAACGCGTTTCGTGCAATGTCTCTGCACTTCGTCAGGTGTATACAAGTACAGTATGCAAGCTATTCAGTTCCGCTCATTTATATACACATTGGTACAATTAGCCTAACTGAGAAGCTATTAGGCTTCCAATTAGTCTGCAATTGTCAATTGATTAAACCTTCTAATTATATTTTTAAAATACCTTTATTAATTATACATGAAAATAAATTAATTTTAGTGTATATTAATAAAGACTTTTTTTATATAATTGGAAAATATAATCAACAGATAATTGCAGAATAATTGGAAGCCTAAACATTTCTTCCCCTGCATAGAGTAGATGAAACACAGCAACACTATAGCCAACAGCATGGGATGCGTGAAATGTGAAATGTATGTCATGTTTACAGGGAAAAAACAAGAAGCACCGCATGTGCCATGTATGACCTACAGTGCAGCTAAAACTGGTTGAAAACCAGAAGTGCCCTAATAAAGATAGTGAAAAGAATCTAATAAATAAAATGCAAGAGGAAATAGTTATATTTTCTATGCTTGATGCAACCGCAGAGGTTATCTCCACTTCCCTCCTGGTGGAAGACATTTCTAATTAGGTTACTCATTCCCATGTGTGTACCAGGACCTACTGTACTGATTTCTGTAAATAGAAGTGTGATGGGAAAGCTTGAAACTAAGGAGGAGGGGTCACAAAAGGTCCCCAAATTGTTTCCAATTTACATTTTCCTAGTAGCTATTGTTCATTGGCTGTAATGTGTAAGACATGACCTGTAGTACAGTAAACTTGAATAATATGAGATCTTTATTTTAAGCATGTGATGTCTAACTTATTGTTAGAACTACCCATCACATGTATTGTATGTGTGACTCACAAATAATACTGTAATGTGTGATAGACAAGGTAGTGTAGAGTTTCACATGTATACATTAGATTGATATACATTGTAAGATGCTCCTTGTCAAGCTATACAGTGTCCACCCTGGGTGGAAGTTTGAGTACAATACTGGTGAGGGTGAGATAATTTCCATCAGGCTCAAGAGTCAGCTGTGGTGGAGGGCCCCCTCCTGTTTACCATGTCATGGGCAGCATCAAGCTTGCCCATGTGGTGCCGGTATCTCCTATGCATTTTATTCCCATGGTCATGTGACGTGGGACATTTAAATGCATAGGAGATACCGGCAACCCATAACAGGGCCTGTAACTCAGGAAGCAGGGGGTCCCCGGAACTCAAATTAATAAAGTTCTGCTCCGGAGACCCCCTGCTACTTGTATTAAAACTTGTATTAAGACTTGTATTAAAACCCAAATAAAAAATTTAACTAAAGTAATTTGTTCTGCAATTGTAATGAAGCTGCTTTAATGTAAATTTTATTAATAGTGTGCGGGAGCAGGGGGTCTCCTGAGATGAACTGAATTGATTTCAGCATAAAGGGACCCCCTGCTTCCTGAGTTACAGGCCCAGTTTTGGGGCGCCGGTATCTCCTTCAATATTTAAATCCCCCGGTCACGTGACGCGGATGATTTAAAAATGGCGGTGATACCGGCACCCGATGCCCCATACTAGGGCCTGTAACTCGGGAAGCAGGGGGTCGCTGAGGCATAAATCAAAGCGCTTCAGCTCAGGATACCCCCTGCTTCCGCACTCTCTAAATTAAAATTACATTAAAGCAGCTTCATTAACTTAGCTGATCGCCGCTAAGGCAATGAAGGGGTTAAGGAACAATTGAAAGTTTATTGAGGGCAGAGGGGGTGAGTGAAGTGGGTACTTGGCCCTTCACTCACCCCCTCTACCCCCAATAAACATTGCAATATGTACAACCATCAATATACACCTCACCCCCTGTGCCCCCACATAAAACATTTTTATTTTTTTCTGCATAGGATTGATTGCAGAGGCAGGCGGGGGTCCCCTTTGCTCCCTGTGAGTGTCTGTGGCCTCCAGGTGGTCCTTTTGGGTGTCCAGGGGCCCCACAGGGGTCCCGAGTGGTCCCCACTGGTGTATGGGGTTTTTTGGTTGGTCCCTGTGTGTGTCTGTGGGCCCTTGGGTGGTCCCTGCAGGTGTCTTGGGGCCCTTGGGTGGTGCCCATGGCTGTCTGAGGGCCTTCGGGTGGTCCCCAAGGGTGTCTGGGGGTCCACAGGTGGTCCCCAAGGGTGTCTGAGGGTCCTTGGGTGGTCCCCGTGGGTGTCTGAGTGCCCTCAGGTGGTCCCCGCAGGTGTCCAAAAGTTTTAAGGCTGTCCCCGTGGGTGTCCGGCGATCCTCGGGTGGTCCCTCATTGCAATAAATACACCCCCCCAATACATACAGTACAGTAATGGGCAAAATAACTATTATCCAGATATAGATAATAGCTCATTTGCCCATTATTTAATCAAACATTAGCCAGCCAGCATAAATAAAGTAAATAAAATATTCAACTTACCCCTGCCATCATGAAGGGCATCCTCATTAGCATCCTGCAGGTCCATGTCCTCCGTTGCCAGAAAGAATACAAGAAATAAAACAATCTAATGGCCCCTAACCCCTTAATCACACTAGCGGTTAATAACCGCTACAGTAATTAAGGGGTTTCCCATACTCCCCCGCTACCCACCCGGGAGGCCTAAGCACCCACCCAGGACCACTATACCCACCCTCTACCCATTTATTGGCATAGTGGTATATCATACCCATATAATAGGGGCATGATAAGCCACTAAAGCAGTCAATGATCAGCCTAATCAAAATAACTAAGGCCAAAAATACACAATCATCACATAAATACAGAGGCATCTAAACACCCCAACAATAAAATAACTAAATAGCATAACAGCACACATCACAAATAAGTATCTATCACCACAATAGCTAAATTATTACAATTATGTTATTCCAAAACTATACAATTAAATAACTATCCAAGCAAACTATTAAACAAATAAAACCACTAGCCAACAAAACAATTCATTAATTAAAACCAGTAGCAAACAAAACTAATAAATAATTAAAAATGCTGACCAATCCTAAAATGTACTAAAAACAAGCCATCCAAATTCAAAACAATTTAATCCAAACAATAAACTAAATTGAAAAAATAACAATCAATAGAAAACAAGCATTTGCCAAGAAATGCATTGTCTGTCACTTTATTTATCTGTACCCTATACGGGCACAGATTAGTATATTATCAGTCAATGGACAATGAAAGACATTAAAAGAAACAAATACAAACAAAAAACCCATAAAAATACAATTACTTACTGTCACGGGAGATCAGGCAATTACATCTTTAAACCGGGATAATTCATTGAGCAAAACCAGGGAGTAAAACAAATTGTTATTTATTCCATTGAAACAGACGTAGCACAGTGGATTACAATTATACAGAGGGAAACACACTTACTGGGGGATCTGGGCTAAAAAAAACCTAACCTTTCCTATCTCAGATAGTCCTTAAAACAAAGTCTTTGGTTGACCGGGATGTACCCGCAAAAGTCCTTGAACTCGACTCGGCATGCGTTACAAGACGCCACCGCTGTATCTGCTCCGGAGATGCCAAAATCCCTTGACCGGGAGATAGTACAAACGTCCGGTACGCTTTTCGGCTTGTAGTTTCTGATTTAAATTCTGCTAAGGGGCATGTGCCAACCTTGCACCTCTGACACTTAGGATATTGAACCCCACATTGTGCCGGGCTCCTCAGAGTCTGGGGCTGGGCAAATGGTTGCCGGATAGCCCTTATTCATTTCAGGATGTGGGTACTTGAGTGTAACTCTGGTACTCCGCCCACCATACCACCTTGGCAACTCTGAGACTTTCAAGACACAGTGACACCAAGCTTGGTGGACATTTGGTCTCTCAGAACCATGGGCTTGGAAATTCCCCAGTTCATATACAGGGCATATACATATCCACTGATATACACCATGTTAATAAAAATCATACAAAATTCTTCTAAGTCCCTTATCCCCTAGGACCTACTGAAAAGATGCTCATGTTCATTTTCAGTGCTCCTAGACCTTCGTATAAGAAGTTTAAATAAAAGTTGCTTCAAATAATGCTTAGGTTCATTTTCAGGGTTGCTTCAATTATACCGAAGCTGGACTTAGAAATAATTTTACTCTTGCAACCTTATACATAGTTGGAGATACCCCGAACCCCTATAATGGGTCCCGGGGTTTGGGCATATACTGTAGGGGACTCCCCTAAACTAGGGACCCTTGACTATACCCGGGATACACAAATCCCTATGCCCCTTTTTACCTCTCTGGTCTGTGCTGAAGTAGGGACTCCTGGCGGTGAGCTGCAAGAACTTTTCAGGGTAGGAGTTTGACCGGAGCCTTATTCTTCAATGTAGCCGAGCATCTTACCTGATGCTCAGGTACATCTTTGGGGTATCTAGTAACTCTGGAACCCCGCTACATAACCACAATCTGTAAATAATTTCTCAGTGAAACCCACCCTGAAACTCATAGACTAGCAATTCCTGCTTTCTGGCACTCCTGGAAAGGCAAAAACACATACATTCTTTATTGTCACATATTTTCATACAATGCATAGTAGTACATACATGACAGCCAGGTCCAAGAGCTGACACTCTAGAACCCCACCACGTGACTCAGAGGCAACCAAGAGGGCTTGAACTTTATCAGTGAGCCTGGTTACCCCCTCACTGTCACACATACATTGAATATTTTTCTTACCTTTAGAAGCATTGTCCCTCTGATTCCTGACATTCTGGAATCTCTCGTAGTGCGACGTCATCAAAGTCAATCCAACGCCATCCACCTTGAAGATCCGGAACAGGTAATACAAGTCTTCTTTCTTTTATCTTCTATCACCGTCTTCTTACTTCATCTGTCATTACTTTCTTCTTTTCTTTAATCTTCTTTCTTTATCTGTCAATCCAAAACCCCATGGTAAATCCAGAACAGGATGTTCTCTCGTCGAATTCTTGAGGTGAAATGAAACGTACAGGCCTTATATATGACCTGTGATGTCCCATATTATGGTCAGCTCGTGCAGCTCCAATCTAATTGGATGCTGTTACATATGCCCGCCTCTCTATTTTTTTTTCAGGATGTGATGTCATCTCCAAGGGAGATACGTCACATCCTTCAAACCACATGGCTATATCACATGGTATTACAGCCAATGGGATTGTGTTCATTAGTTCAAAAGGATGTGACATCATCCCTTAAAGTGACATCCCCTCCTTTTCATCTAATGTAACCTATCACATGGTACAGCAACCAATGGAATTGTCTTCAATCCTATTGGCTCTAATACCATGTGATATAGTCATGTTGTCTTAAAGATGTGACGTACCTCTCTTGGAGATGACGTCACAACCTTAACAAAAAAAAAAGATAAATACAGTGATAGCCAATGCATTTTTTGGCAAATGCATATTTTCAATTGACTGTTATATTTTCTATTTATGTTTATTGTTTGGATTCAATTGTTTGTAATTTGTATGGCTTATTTTTATTTCATGTTCTCATTATTTAGTGTTTTTATTTAATTATTTCTTATGTTGGCTACTGGTTTTAATTGGTCTGTTGCCTAGTGGTTTTATTAATTAATTGTTTTGTTGGTTAGTGTTAGCACTGCGGATAATACTGGACACATGATACATAAAGCTTGGCCCCCTGCAGACACAATTACTAGAATTCCGTCCTACTGTCTCTATACATTCCCCTACCTACCAATTAGATTGTAAGCTCCTCAGAGCTACTTTTATGTTTGAAGCACTTATTCCCATGACCTGTTATTTATATTATTGGTTATTTATATGATTACAACATGTATCACTACTGAGACACGCTTTGTACATTTATGGCGCTATATAAATAAAGACATACAATACAATACAATAAATTAATTGATTGGTTGGCTAGTGCTTTTATTTGTTGACTTGGGGTGTTTAGGTGCTTGTGTATTTTTGACCTTCATGTTTTTTTATTAGGGTGACCATTGACTGCTATAATGCCCATATTACACAGATGCAGCCACCATTATCCGATCACTTGCCTGGGTAAAAACTAAGGTACCTCACAATAAATGCCTCAACATTTCTGTGAGATTCTGCAGCCAGACTAATGGCCCATCTGATTAACACAGCAGGGGTCCCTTCAGTCACATTCGGTTTGAATGGGACTAGAGGGACCCCCCGCTGTGTTAATCCGATGGGCCATAAATCTGGCTACAGAAATCTCACAGAAATGTTGCAGTTTACGGGGTGATTGCCCCAAATTTTCCAATGCAAGTGCTCTAATACTGGTGGCTGCATCTGTATAGGTATGGTATGAATAGTGGTCCCGGGGTTGGTGCTTAGGCCTCCCGGGTGGGTAGTAGGGGAGGGTGGGTTAACCCTTAATTACTATAGCGGTTGTTATTAACTAAGATGATTAAGGTGTTAGGGGCCATTAGATTGTATTTTTTCTTGTAATCTTTCTGGCAACGTTGGACATGGATCTGCAGTATGCTGATGAGGTTGCCCTTCATGATGGCAGGGGTAAGTTGAATATTTTATATACTTTATTTATGCTGGCTGGCTAATGCTTGAATACATAATGGGCAAATTAGTTATTATCCATATCTGGATAATAGTTATTTTGTCCACTACGGTACTGTATGTATTGGGGGGGGGGGCAGGTGTATTTATTTAAATGTTAGCAACATTTTTTTCCCCACATGATTGGTACTGCAGGCCAGCAGGGACTGCGGAGACCACCCGAAGGGGACACAGACACCTGCAGGGACCACCTGAAGACCCCCAGACACCTGCAGGGACAACCCGCGTAGACAAACTGTAGGGACCACCCGAGGGCCCACAGACACCCGAGGGCCCACAGAGGGCCCATGATGACCCCTGTACACCCACAGGGATCACTGGAGGACCCCAGACACCCACAGGAACGACCCAGGGGCCCACAGACACCCATGGGGACCACTGAGGACCCCTGGACACCCGCAAGGACAACTGAGGACCCCCGGACACCCGCAGGGACCAACCGAGGGTCCACAGACAACCACAGTGACTACCTGAGGACCCCCTGACACCCTCGGCCTCTGGTATCAATCATGGGGGGGTAGAGAAAGTGAGTATTAGTGTTGTTGTGTTTTAAATGTTTATTGTGTGTAGCAGCTGTTTAAATATAAATTGTATTACTAGTATAGATGTGCAGGGGGTCTCCGGAGCAGAACCGCATTGATTTGAGGTCCGAGGGACCCCTGTTTCCCGAGATATAGACCCCGTTATGGGGTGCCGGTATCTCCTATGCTTTTAAATGTCCCTCGTCATGCGATCATGGGAATAAAATGCATAGCAGATACCGGCGCCCCATAACGAGGCTTGTATATCGAGAAGCAGGGGTACCTGGACCTCAAATCAACACGGTTCTGCTCCGGAGGCCCCCTGCTCATCTACACTAGTAATAAAATGTATATTATAAAACATACATTTTGGGCAAGATTTGCGCTGGGAGAGGCGGCTCTCTCTGAGCAGCTCTCCCTGCAGCTGAAAGGAATCGCCGGGTAAGGCCTTTTCAGAGAAGCGATCATCACGTCGCCGGCAACTCACCCATTGCGGGAATTTTGCTATCACAGGTAATCGAGTTTTTCTGAATACCGTGATAGCAACGCTCACAAAAACAGCGATTTTAATGGCCTGGCGATTTTTATTTATAAACGCTTAGTGCATAGGCCCCTATGATCTTACGGGAGAAAAACAACTTTAATGTTATGTTATTGTCCTTTTCTGATACAATGTTACTCTTAACATGACATCAGTTTTATTACCGTCACGTTAAGTAGCTTAACATTGTTAAGTGCATGTATGCCTTAATCTTTAGCAAAGCTTGGATACAAAATAACTTGCACTTGTTTCATCCTATTCTTCCACAATAATTGGGTAGTCTTAACTTTCGAAGGACTTCTTCACAGCTCATTCATGACAACAGCAGCTTTTGAATAATTATTTGTTCAGTTAAACAAGCAGTTCCTCCTATTCTGGTTTTATTTTTTTCCCTGTAGCACCTATTTTCAGCTAAAGAGACCCCACCAGTTCCCGAGAAACAAACCGGTGAAGTTACCGGGTTTAAATCTCCCTCAGGGGAAACACAATTGCTGCCAGATCTCAGGCCAATAGGAGCAGCAACATCACTGGTTGTGATTTCCTATAGGATGGCCATTTAAATCCCCTTTATAAACCAGGAAGTAATAACAGTAACTTCACCTGTAAGTAGCTCGTAAACTGGACAATAGCATAGAGCAGTTCATCTCGGGAGACTCCCCTGGTTCCAATCCTGTTAGGGTGTATTGCTTCTTTAAGTATGAAACAAAACTGCATGGTTATGTCTCAAAACATTGTGAATGTAGGTTTAAAAGTATATTGTACGTTAAATAATAACTGTTGCAAGGATTAGTAATCTCTTGTTCAAGCAAAATGTTAACAAGTGTTACCAGCCTATTTAATTATTACTTCCAAATGTCTCTGTCAAATCCTTTACAAGGCCCAGAATTGCTTTGTATAATGCGCATCACCTTTGTATAATGTGCATCACCGCTGCTTTTAAAGACACTTAAAACATAGACGACCAGTATTGCTTTTACTAAAACAAAAAAGAAGACTTAAGTTACTGTCGGAATCTCCATTACACTCCCATTCTCCAACCTCTTCAGAGTTTATAAAGACTCCAGACAAGGGGGACCCAACTCCGGTCCTCAAGAGCTACCAACAGGCCAGGCATTCAGGATATCCCTGCTTCAGCACAGCTGGCTCAATCAGGGACTCAGTCATTGACTGATTGAGCCACCTGTGCTGAAGCAGAGATATCCTAAAAACCTGAACTGTTGGTAGCTCTTGAGGACTGCAATGTGTACCCCGCTTCAGACACTTGACACAACACATACAGTATATAGTTTTATGACTGTGTAAAAGGCTATAGACAACCACATATGGTGCCTAATCAATTGAAAAGTCAAAATCAAATGTGATAATTCAGAAACAGGTGCACTATATACTGTATATGGTATAGTATTTTGCGAATTAGAGCAGCCGTAAAAAGGTTCACGTGAACTATAAATTCAATATGGATTTTTATGAGTCAGAATACAGATCCTGCCTGGAAACGTTGGGTATATTATGAGATGTACTCTCTGTATTCTGTCTCTTATTAAAGCCGCATATTGAAATTTGGAAGCATGCGAATCCTTTACTGCTTCTGCAGTATCCGGAGTGCTGCATTCTTCAGAGCGCTGTAATATTTAACTATGGTTGTTCAGCTAGAAGAATCCCAATGGGCTGCAAAAGCCCTAGGTTATAAGTGTTGAAGGATCCTTTTATTTCTTAATCTGGCTAGTGCTTACATCTTATTTCATTCTAACCTGAGGGAATGTGTCATTGCTACCTTCCATTGATAATGCAATTTTCTTAAGTGACTTTTTCAAGGTCATTGTGCAGGACTCATTTTATACCCAAACTTCTTGAGTCACAATACCGTGCCATACATATCATCATTCAAAAAGGAATAGGTTTATTTTAGTCAACTTCACCATTTGGGTGATGCTGGTGGAACAATGATATTCCCTCCCTGTACGGAAATGAACACTTTATACAGTCCTATGTAACAGAAGCCTCTGGTCTTTCATGAGACCTCATCATGACTGTTAGCTTCACAGTCTTTTTACCCCATTAAAGGACTTACAGAGAAGCAGTATTACCGTACATGAAACAGGTTTGAAAGCAGTTTAACCGGCAAACGGACAATGTTGTAGGCAATCTACCAGAGTCACAGGATGTGCAGCAAAACCCTTCTCCTGAATAGAGATACGTGAAATTGTCCAATGCATACGCAAGGTTAGAAACCATTTCCCCCAAGAAAGTAGATTGCCTGCGACATGTAAAATGTCGCCTGATGTTGTCACATTAGTATTGCCGGTGATCGAAGCAAGGCATGTGTGTCCTATTTACAGTCTCAGCAATTAATCAATCTAGGGATTTTAGTGCATTTTGTAAGTGTACAGATGTAAAAAAAAAAACATTTGCGCTGCCACGACGGTGACGGTCATGGCTTGGATGGCTAAACGCTGCAGGGGACCCATTTAAAAGCATGGACCTCCACCACCACCCCTCGGGTCCTCCACCCTCCCCTCGGGTCCTCCACCCTCCCCTCGGGTCCAACACCCCCCACCCCTTGGGTCCTCCACCCCACCTCCCCACAACATGTTGCGACAAAAACTGTGCCCAGACGTTTGCTTTTTTGACCACGGGACTGAGGACAGCAAGTTTTACTACATCTGTACGCAACGGTTTTAGAGACTGTCACAAATTAGCATCTTCAACTAAATCACAATGCACATTGACGTAATGTTTGGCAAATCTCTTGTGAATTCATACTAGGATCTCAGAGTCTTTGGCAAAATGTTCCAGGATTTTTTTCACAATTTAAAAAAAGAGAACATTTTGCCTGGTTTGGGATCTGTCTGAACAAACTCTATGCCTCAGCCCTGATATAGGGCTGGCAGCCTGGTGAATTATTCCAGGGCTCCTTGAGCCAAGAAGTTGGCTCTCTATGTACAGATGTAGCAAGACTCAACGTCTTTGGTGCCATGACCAAGACCCCCAAACGATAAACGCCAGGGGCGGGGGGGGGGGGAATCCCATTGAGAAGCATGGATCCCCCACAGCGTAATCACGGCATACACTGTCCTCAGCACCGCAGACATTTGCTTGTTTGTCCAAAGCACTGGGGGCAGTAAGTCTTATTACATCTGTACACTGGAAACCCATGACTGGCTCAGACAAAGGCAATCTGTATATTAAGAAGGGACAGAGTGTCTTTCACACATGCTCCAACGTGTTAACCATTAAACATGTAACCTTGCTATTTCTAGTAGTTGTTGCCACTTAAAAATTGAGGCTAGCTGTTTAAAGGAAACCAACATGCTCTTGTAATAAGGACACATGCAGTTAGATATCTAAGTGAGGATAAGAGCAGAAATATTATGAAATATTAATTAGCTCAAAGAGCTTAAATAAAAGATCCAAATGACATTCATTTTATTATAGACCGTAAAGATGAAAACACATCCGCGATCGCACTGTACATTTTATCATTTTGATGAGGGTGGTAGTGTGGAACAGATAATTTAATTCTACAGACATCTAAACCGCACCAAAATATGTTAATAACGCAATACTACAGTATTAGTACCAGCACTAAATTAAAAGCACCTAGATGCAGTGCCAGATTTCCCATAAAGCCCGTTATGCACAGGCCTATGGCGGCAACATTTTGGGGTGGCAAAAATGTCCGCCCCCATATACATTTTCCGTACTCTCAGGCCTATCGGGCCTGATGGGAACTTACTTACATATGCCGGGCCTCATACTCCTTTCTGGGCTGTGCTGAAGCAGGGTATTCTAGTGGTGAGTCTTGCTTACGTTTTCAAGGGGAAGTATTGCTGGGACAATGTGCCTACCTGTGTCCGAGAATCAGGCATGATTATTATTGGGGACCAGGCAATTCCTGACCCCAACCTCCTAGGCACATTCTGTCAACGGTTACTCTGCAAAACACCCTTGAAACTCATACACTAGTAATACCTGCTTGATGGCATGCCCGGAAAGGGAAAACACAAAAAATGCTTTCATTACACAAAGTACTATGTGATCATACAATGTTACTGGTTCCAAGAGCTAACTCTCTGGGACCCTTATACACACAGCAGGGGTAACCAAAATGGGCTTGACCTTTATTATAGAGCCTGGTTACTCCCCCTCCCGTCACATGCCTTATGAAACCTTTTCAAAGTGAACATGTAGAAAACAAAAAAATAACCGCTCAACTTTAATACTCACTAGTTAGATAAATAGTGAATAGTGTGCGGTGCCCATGGTAATGAATTAGATAGATTCAAAAAGATTCAAAGTTGATCAAAAAGAATTCCCCAGTTTTGCACTCATCCACAAAAGTACATACTGTATAGTAGGAGAGACAGATAGTCTTCTACTACTGTTAATTAGTGAAAACTGGTGAAATACACCTGGGTTTTAAATACAGGGTTCACCTATAAGGCTATAATCTGCCCGTTGGTTTCCTTTCCAATTAATATTTTTAGATTAAGCTATAACTGTCAACATTAATCTGTACTATTTATGCACATGGCCTATATACAGTACATCCAATCCCACCACCAGGGATTGTAGTGATAATTTTGTTTTGCACTGTATATAATTGCACTAAGTGAGTTATAATATTCCATACAGTTTTATTATTTTGAATTGTAATATTCCTTTGGCTGATCAACTGTTCTATGGTTATAATTTGATACTATTTGATATTTAAAGCCCAGGTGTATTTCACCAACTTTCACTAATTACCAGTACTAGAAGTCTGTCTCTCATACTATACGTACTTTTGTGGATGAGTGCAAAATTGGGGAATTCTTTTTGCTCCGCCTTGGATCTTTATTTAATCTAAAGTGAAGATGTAACATGCTTCCCTTTTCTACAAAACTCTGCAAAAGTGTGTATAAAACAGAACCTACCGTGTATAAAATGTTATAACATGTTGATAGTTTAATTTAGATCCATTAAAGAAAAAAGATAACCAGCCCCGCTTGATGATGTAGATGACCGAATAAGTATTATGTAAAATAGCTCATCTAGCATAGCAGATTGTAGGGAGATCAAAATATCAGGTGATGGGAATATCATCACTTATTTAATTTTAGGGATTCTTGTTTTTCGGACTTTATTTTTGTTTCCATAAAATCAGTGGAGGTTTTGGTTTTTATTTATGAAAAAAAATGTATTAATTGAGCAGTTGTTTTCATTATCTACTGGAACAATCCGTGTATGACTTTGAATTCATCTTGAGTAAATCTTCGTTGGACAAAATAAGCCTTGAGTTATACTCCTGTGTACAGTATTTTTCTCAGATGAAATTACAAGTTATGGGGATCAGTGAAGCCTGGTCATTTTCTACTTTATGATACTATCTGTGACCCATGAATAATTGTAATTCTTTTTCTATCCTCAGGGGCGATTTCACAGTAAGTGTATTATAATTTCAGCAAGCAAACATCATCACGGAGCAGAGGATGACAGGAAAAGGTTCTGAAGATAAAAGGTTACCAGAGGGTAAAAGATGTGTCAGTATTTGGTGCATTTGCACAGTTTACTGCATAAGGCAACATAGGACACCAAAGATTTCTCCTATCCCGTGTTTGGGGGTTAGAAATAGAACGAGTGGGACAATCTTTATAAAAACATATTGATGCAAAATGTATTAACTTTCCAGCAGTCATGAGCAAAATGACAGATAAATATATTGACCAGGAGCTGTGTTTTATTGTATTGTACTGTATTGTATGTCTTTATTTATATAGCGCCGAAAGTGTACTCAGCACTTCACAAATAATACAGTACAAGGAATTATAATAATACAATAAGTTCAGCAAAATCAGACAATAGGAAAGAAAATCCATTCCCCTAAGAGCTTACAATCTAAGAGGTTTGATGGGGAACTTACAGAGACAGCAGGTGAGGGAATAAGTGCTGTAGATGGCAGTGCTTGGTCACAATGGTTGGTACGAGTGACTGAGTGTGGGACAGTAACCATGAGTGCAGGCTATTGGGATGCTTGATTTGTGGGGCAAGTTTTAAGGTTAGTCAAATAACTTAAGGGTTAACAACACACTTTACAGGGGAAGAGATGGCAGGGAGGCATGGGTGAAATCAGATGTGTATGTCTGGTTATTCATACTAGTACATTTTATGAACTCTACTCTTTTAAATGTACTCTGTTTTTTTTTCTGGTTTACAACTTCCCAGTACAATGCTGAGGATCACCGATAAGAGTAGACTGACAAGAACTTGTTTCTGGGTGGGTTCCTTGGCTTGTATTATGTAGCTATACTAAACACTTTATCAAGTTAGATGGGGGTCATATTTGCTAAGCAGTCTTCTGCCATAATACACTTTCTGGTGTTGAAAGGTGTCTGATGGAAAAAGGTTGCTTAGGAAATATAGGCAGTCCTCGTTTTACAACGCTTCGCTTTACAACGAATGGCTTATCCAACGCTATGCAATGCATACCTATGTTAATTTTTACAACGCCAAAATGGCTTATCCAATGCTTTGCAAAGTTGTTGTGTATATGTAGGAGGACATGTGCATAGGTACACAATGGAGACTGTTTTAAGGTGAAATTAAAACAAGGCTTTATTGTGCCTATCGCTTTAAACACAGCAAAAATATATGAAAATAAGCCAGACAAAAAAAATATCTCTGCTTTGGAGACTATCTACACATGTAGCTCAGCCCTCTCTGACTGGGTTGGTTAGCTAAGCTATTTACCAGCCCCAAATCATGGAGACATTTATCAATACACATAGACATAGATAATAGTCTTACACGAAAAGTCTTATCTGTTAGCTGGGCTGCTGTAGGGGAAGCTTCTCTGCTCTCTTGGATCCGCACCCGTGTGTGCTAAGGCAATCTCCGGGCTCCAGGTTAGAATCTTGTCCCCTTTGTCTTGTGGTCAGCTTGTCGCTCAAGACATCTGTCCTTCCTTGGTTCAGCCCAGTTGTGGACTAAGGAATCTCTGCTCTGTCTCCTAGTTCATCTCAGGTGTGAGCTAAGGTGTCTTACTTCTTGTCTCAGAGGCAGGCTTTTTCTACCACCTGTGATCAGCCAGGGGGTGTTAGTTAATTGCCTACCAGCAGTTAACCACCACACTGCTGGATTAAAGGCACATTTGTGAACAGGGATAAGTCCCCTGTTACATACCTCCCCTGTTTGTGGGAAGCTCTGGCTTACCACGGCCAAAGCCCATCCTTCCACTCTCATTCGAGATCTTTCTGTGACTTGAATGAGAGTGGATGGAGGAAGAGAACTCTCTGTCCCACTGGGAATGGAGCCCTTTCTCCAGTTTATTTTTGTCTCTTCCCCAAGGTGCTTGAGATCAGCACTCCTCAGTCGCTCGAGGAGGACTTTTTCCAAGTAAAGTCTTTTTACCAAGTGCGCGGTCATGAGATTTCCGTTGCATCGGGCACTCCTCTTTTTGTAGACAAACTGTATGGCAACAGTTGTAGAGCAGTTAGGACTAGCCCTTAGAGTTTTCCGCTCTTGAAGCGGTCTTTCTGCACCTCCTCCACACAACGGTGTCGCCAGTTCAGCTTCTTTGGGACTGAGTTGCACCTCCACCTCCCTTTCCAGAGAATGTCCTATCTTTTCAGCTTCCTCAGCTAAGGATTCTTCTGGCTTTGATTCTGCACTCCTACCTCTGTTTGTTGCCTGTTGGGCAGCTGCAGGTTTGGCTAGTGTTTTCTTAGGTGGCTCAAACATCGTAATCTTGTTTTGAAGGTGCGTGGAGTCCCCAACTCTCACTGTACCCTTGTCCTCATGGGCATTAGTTACAGTTGGATACCGGTGCTTGAGCAGAGCCAATACCTTTTCCCGTATTGGAGGAATCTGTAAGTTACTGGTCTGCAGGGTCTCACTCTGTTTGAGTGCGTCTTGCAAGTATCTTCTCAGGGAATTTATCTGCGCACTTTGCTTTCTCTGAGTCTGTAACTCCTTCATATTCTGGAGCTCTGTCATTTTTGTCGTCAAGGTTGTTGCTGCGTCTGTTTTCTCCGTGGTGTACTGACTCAAGGGAATGGAACAGTCTCTCTGTCTCTCCAGTTCTTGCTCCAGTTTCTGGGCCTTCTCCCGCTCCCTCTCATACAGAGTCACCTGGTACCGAAGCTCCACCTCCAAGGATGCTCTGTTGACATGCAGCGTGGCCTTTAGCTCCTCATACTGCTCTGTGGGGACGTACTGGGTATTCAGACGTTCCTGCAGTGTTTGTACCTCTTTAGCAGCCTGCAGCTTTTCTTCCTGCAGCGTTTGCTGCTTCTCCTCGGCATACTGGAGGTGCATACACAGACCTTGCAGTTGGTTCTGCAGTCGGTGCTCTGCTTCAAACTTTTCATCTTCCAAAAGTTTATTTATTTCTTTAAGCTCGTGCAGCTTTTCATTCTTTCCCTTGACGTGTTCTGTCAACTCAGAATTTTCTTTTTTTAATCTTAAATTTTCTCTTTTTTCAGTCTTTGTACTTTTCAGGGCCTCCTTGCAGTTCACCTTCCATTTTTGCACATTTGCATGGAGGCAGGCTGTCTCCTGGCGTGAGACTTCCATCTCCAGGTTTAGGGTCTGAAGCTCCTTCTGAGAGACTTTGAGATTTAAATTAAGATGTAGGATAGTTTTCTTTGAACTGTCCAGCTCCTCAGTGAGACTGTGAAGTTCCTTTCTGGAGACTTCCAGTTCTGTGCGGCAGCTGTTGATCTCATGATGTGAGGCATCCAGTGCTCTGCGGAGTGTCTGAACCTCTTTCTGAGATACGTCCACCTCTGTCCGGACACTGTTGACTTCCTGTTGTGAGGCATTCAGCTCTATGCGAAGAGTGTGAACCTCTTGCTAGAAGACTGTCATCTGCTTCAGTGACTCCTCATACTTCCGCTTCAGCTTAGCCATCATTTTATCAGATTGGCTCTGCTTTTCATCCATGGCGGAAATAGTAGCATTTGCAGTATTTAGCTCAGTCTTGAGATCGCCCAATTCTGTCCTGGCTGCAGAGTACATTGCGAGCACATGTTCCTGTAGCTTCATGTTATTTCTCAGTAGCAACGCGTAATCATCTTTCTTTTGTTTCAATTGTTCACGGAGTATATCACAGTCACGACTGGCATTTTTCAGGGCATCCTCAGGGCTGGTCAAGGGATCGCCACTCACTGGTTCCTGCTCTGCTTCCCTGGGATGGTTGGTTGAGGGTTCCTCACTGTTGGCACCGGACATACACTTCTTTGGAGTACACGACTTCTGCCTTGGGCCCTCTGGATATTCGGTTATCCGCGGGACAAATTTTCCATTTTCTCTAGGCTGCAGGGCATCTCGGTCCCCCTTTTTCTCCACAGGGTCTGCGGACGTGTCTGTTCCTTCCACGGTAAGTGAAGAACCGCTTTTCTATTTCCGCCTTTTTGTTTTGGATGACACCGTCCCCTCAGGGATACTGGGGTCTCCATCTTCATTTGAAATTTTAGCAGCGTCACTGGATCCACCTGGCTTTTCTTGCAACTGTAATAGCTGCCGGAAATATTTGGTGATCCGCTGCTCCCGCTCTTTCTCCTGCCGATCATATTCGTCATCATAGGGAGCGGTCTTTTTGGTTCGTACCGAGTACAGGCACCCCCACCATTCTTGGGGTGTTTTCTGGGTGTGACTCAGTTTGGGTTCCCCATAAGAGATGTCTTCCTCCTCATCGGACTGGAAGGGCCACTCTTCCATGGGGTAGGGTTCATTACAGGAACGCTGTATTTTGTCCTCCATTTTGGGGCTATCAGGTATATTTTTCTTCCTGACCTTTGGAGGCGCTATTGCAGCTGTTGTCACTGTATTTGCTAGAACCCCAAATGGTTGTAGTCCTACAGGTGGGCATATTTTGCTTGTAGAGGTCATAGCTCTCACAGGCCTCTCTGTAGACTTTTTCTTCCCTTGGGTAAGTTTTACAACATTAGCATTACTGTGCATGCATTTATTCTCATCGTCTGAATAAGGCTTGAAGAAACACTGCTCCGTGTGGTGGGGTTCTTTACACCAGGAACAAATTTTCTTCCCTATTTTTACAGAGTCTGTATTTGACTTCAGCTGGGTGGCCATTTTAGATTCCCAGGGTTCTATTTCTTTAAATACAATGCTTGCTAGCTGTCCATTTTCTGGCTTCAGCAAAGGCATTTGCTTTAAACCATTTACTTGCTATGTAATCCCTCCGCTTTATCAACAGAATTTGGTTTTCTGCTTCAGTTCAGTAATTTTCAGTCTCATCTTCGGGTATTATGGCATTCACTCTTCACACTTTGGTTGCCTGTTTTACTCCCAAGATACATAGGCAGACTTTTTTACTTGCAGAAAAAAAAACATTCTTGCAGTGGAATATTTCTTTCACTCCCGGCAGGGTGACGCAACACTCAGCAATTGGCTTTGGAATACCTTTTACACTGTTCAGCAATCCCTTTTTCCCCGGTAGGGCAATTTTACACTCAGCATTTGTTTGCTGAAAATTCCCCTGCTTCAGCACAGTCTTGCATCAATTTTCACACTTTTCTGCATATACTCCATTCACAGCTGGTAGTCCTATGCGGTGTGGCAACCTTTATTTGCAGAATCAGTACCGCTCGTGGGTCACCATCTGTATTCACTGCTTCAGTGAAACATTTTAAAACAACAAACGCCTATCCCTTTTAAGGGCTAACTCACTTCTTGAACCCTGACTACGTCTGGTAGGCAAAACCCCTATTTCAATGACCATATTACACTTTATTGTGATAGGCAAATAAGGTTTACCTGCTTCAGCAGTCTCTCTCTCTCTCTCTCCTCTTGGGATTGGGGAAAATAGTCCATCTGTGGTTTTGTGAGTTTCAGTGCAGTGTAGATTTCCTGCCTGGGTGTGTCGCTTTAACTCTGATCTTTGCTGCATGTGATTGTTTATGTTGCTCAGGCTGTTTGTAGGCAAAAAGCACAAAAAAAAATTCCACAGGAAATCTCCGGCCCTTTTAACTTCAACGGCCACCTCTCAACCCAAACTTCTGAAACCATATGTAGGAGGACATGTGCAGAGGTACACAATGGAGACTGTTTTAAGGTGAAATTAAAACAAGGCTTTATTGTGCCTGTCGCTTTAAACACAGCAAAAATATATGAAAATAAGCCAAACAAAAAAACTATCTCTGCTTTGGAGACTATCTACACATGTAGATCAGCCCTCTCTGACTGGGTTGGTTAGCTAAGCTATTTACCAGCCCCAAATCGGAGACATTTATCAATACACATAGACATAGATAATAGTCTTATACGAAAAGTCTTATCTGTTAGCTGGGCTGCTGTAGGGGAAGATTCTCTGCTCTCTTGGATCCGCACCCGTGTGTGCTAAGTCAATCTCCGGGCTCCAGGTTAGAATCTTGTCCCCTTTGTCTTGTGGTCAGCTTGTCGCTCAAGACATCTGTCCTTCCTTGGTTCAGCCCAGTTGTGGACTAAGGAATCTCTGCTCTGTCTCCTAGTTCATCTCAGGTGTGAGCTAAGGTGTCTTACTTCTTGTCTCAGAGGCAGGCTTTTTCTACCACCTGTGATCAGCCAGGGGGTGTTAGTTAATTGCCTACCAGCAGTTAACCACCACACTGCTGGATTAAAGGCACATTTGTGAACAGGGATAAGTCCCCTGTTACAGTATATAATATATATATATATATATATATATATATATATATATATATATATATATATATATATATAATACAGTATATACACTATATAATTTATGTGTATGCTGCATATCTTATTGTCTGTGTAAAATATTTTGTGTATTTTAGCATTAAAAATGCCTTCAGGAACGGAACCTTTCATTTAAACAGTGTTCCTATGGGAAAAAGTGTTTCGCTTTACAACGTTTCGCTATCCAACGCCATTTTGAGTAACGCATTGTGTCGGATATGCTTTGTAAGAAAAATGAGCACACTTTGTATGTTCTTTACAATTTCTATGCTGAGAATATTATCTGTGTAACCCTCAGACCCCCCCCCCCCCCCCCCCCGGTCACAGATCGGACCCCCTAGGGTGTGCTAAGGTCTGGCTACATGTGTCTTGGTGGTACATACCTGTGAGGAACAGGAGGGCCTGAGTCTTCCATGATGGTATGGGGGACAACAGGTACAGGTTTCTGGGGTACATGCCTTCATCTGGTTCTAGTGGTGCAGCGCCTCCATCTCTGGCAAGCCCCATCAGGATAGGGTGAAATCCTTCCAGAAAACCCCAGTCTGGGACGAGAGATTTCAGTCTCACACAGTCTCTTATCAAACAAGTAGCAGCAGCTCTTTATTTTCCACAGCAACACATAGCAGTAATCAAGTACAGCAGGTCTTCTCTCTCCAGACTGTACCCCTTCAGGGTGGGCTGTCTGGGACTCTCTGATCCCTTGCCACCACCCCAAGTCACAGGCACTCAAGGTGGGGCTAGCTCTTCCCTCACCCCCTAGGCAGGGTGAGGGACACTGGTCCACCACAGTTCTATAAGCTCTACTCAGGGCCTGCCTGAGCTCCTCCAAATGTGATACATAACTCTCCAAATGTGAACTGACACACTCCTTCTGCTGGAACACACTTAACCACACTAAATTGACTGTGCACTGACCTTTATTACTTTGGCAGGTCCCTCCCTTATGTCTCTTGCCTCAGACACAGAGTCAGGCGGCCTACCTCCACCACTCAGGGCAGGGCTTGAAGTGAGGCAAACCCATGATAACTACTGGCAGCCTGACCTTAGCAGGACTTACACCAGTAGGAGGAAAGACATATAGCCCAATTTCTTACAAGGGCTACACTCTCCCTCAGGTGGAATCCAATGGTCCCCACTTGGACCTAAATTTAGCAGCACCATCCTGCAGGTGAACAATCTGGAAAACAAACACAAATTTATTAGTGCCCATACCTCAGAAAGTTCCACCCAGATGGCGATAAAAGATGACAGTAGCTTCCAACATGGAGAACCAACTAATAATAATGACGCAGGTCAGGCTTACGAACTTCCCGCCCGTTGTGATCAGTAACCTTTACATAATAGGGCTTTACCGACCCATACTCCGGCTGATACATTACACTATGCATATAGATGCTTCTCCCAATGCTCCAGGCCTGGATAACGTCACAGACCTTCTCTTCGTTATGATAACCCGCCCTACCGAACCTAGTTCGTAGGTACTCCATAACTGGTTCCCGGAGCCAGGTATCTCCCTGCTCCTCTATTTCCTGCATAATAGGCTGAGGCACATAGTGGAACTCATAGCCATGAGACTGTCTATACCTGGCCACTATGGCTCTGTCTGCTCTGCTTAGTTTGGTTAGTTTTCGGTCACCTGCCCTGCTTGGCAGTAGCCAAAACTCAGGCTCCTCTGGGGCAACATCATCATACAAAATGGCGGGGCCCTTGGACTCACGATTTTCTGCTCAATCTCCATAATTCTCTTCTCTAATTCATCGGCCACCTCCTGGGGAGAAAAGGCACCTTTAGCCCACCAATGATCAACTATATTATTCTTTATGAGCAAGAACCGCGTACGGTCCATTCCTTTGTGGTACCCGGTGAACAGAGGTGCCCACCACTTATCTTGGTGCTCATACCCTGACCCTACACTGGTACCTGTATCTAATTCCACTTGTGAGGACACGCCTGACGTGGCCGCCTCAGTAGAGTGCGAGTCTCGCCGTCTACCTCTTGAATCATCGGTGTAAATGGTGGGGTTCATCTGGTGCCCTACCTTACTCTCAGGCCCCGCTTCTGCAGTTGTATGGGACCCTCGGGCCCTACCTCTATGTACAGGAGAAAAAGGCACAGGATTAGGTACATGAATCACATTTGCATAAAGTATCTCCCCATCAGACCCTTCATCACTGAGTTCCCAATCCCTCCAATCTGTAGAGTACTTGGGATTCTTAGTTAACTTATCCCCGCTAGGGCCCGGTGTCTTAACTCGTGACTGGGCAGGGGCAGTGGCCGGGGCAATGGCGCTAGGGTTAGGGACTGGGGCATCGGCAATTTCCGGTATAGTGTCTATAAGTCGGGCAATGCCGCGACCAGTGGGCATCTTGCGACTTGCCCTCTCCGGTGCGCTTCTTGCTCCTCGGGTAACGCCTTGGGCCTTTAGTGCTGTGAGCGTGGCGGCCATGGCTACTCTCCTCTCTGAGATCAACGCTCCCTGGCCTCTTTGCCAGCCAGACCCGGAAGTGACATCATCGCTGGTGGCTGCGGAATCTCCATCCGCTCCGTGGTCTCGCACCTCAAGTGCATCGAGGACCGGAAGGGGCGGTGGTGGACCATCCGGGTCGCGGATGGGCAGGTAGACCGCAAGCCTTTCTCTCTCGCCCTCTGCAGGTTCCGTCTTCGCCTGGCAGGAGTAAGGGGGTGGTGGTGTCTCCTTACCGCTCTGCTGCCGGCTAGTGATCGTTGGTTCCTCCGGAGCTGTCTCGGATCCAATCTCCGCCGCACTGGGAATCGCCACCGTGGGGGGACTTCTATGCGGCTCAGGCCGCACCAGCGCTCGCCGTCGGGGGGTGTCCGGGCTCGTCTTCTCCCTCTTCCTGGTAAGTGGACCGCCATCTTTATTACAGCTGGGGTGGTTCGCCGGTAGGCGCATCGCCACCGATGATAGGCCATCTCCTTCCTCCGAAGACGACTTTGCGGTTCCTCCGCTAGGGAGTCACCTGGGTCTTTTGCCGCACCACCAGTGGATATTGGTACGAAACAGGCCTGCTCCGGTACCTCAACTGCTGTCACGCTCTTCTCCGCCGGGACATCTTTTGGTTCTTTGGTTGGCTGGGCCTCGGTTCCCACCTCAGCGGTGATACAAGGAACCAGGACAGCCTTCTCCTCCATCACCGCCACCTCCGTTAGGGTTCCTGGAGAGGCACTTCGTGGCGTCTTCAGCAAAGGCCATGGCTCAACAGGCCACAGATAGAATGTGCCACATTGAGGGCATTGTGCTGTCGTGCTTGGGGCCGGTCTGGGTGTCCTGCAGTGTACGCACAGGCACCGGAGATACTCTCGGCCGTCAACTTCCACAACCAGGAAGCCTCCTGGAAACTGTAAGGGTGTCATATTTAATTCAGACATCTTTGGCGCGGAGGTTGAACAGTTCGCTCTTAGCTCCTGTTCACTCTTAGCTCCTCTCTCTTCAATTGTCAGACAGAAGTGAAGTTCCTCGCTCTCACTTCCTGTCCCTCCTTCTGCTGGAGAGGACGATTCTGATTGGCTCTTGCAGTGCCCCCTCCCTCTGGTGGAAACAAGAGGAGGGGCACTCTCTCGCTCAGCGTGATGTGGCTTGTTCTGTCAGCCATTCACTGCACAAGTGGGTGTATCTTTGGTTTTCGCGCTGCTCCGCTCCTTCTGCAGGAGATCTGGGTTTGGCGCCAAACCCCTGCACATTTCTCGCCACATTTCTCTTGCAGCTTGCTTGCACACGGCACGTGCACAATCCAGGCTTGGCGGGAGTCGCCATTTTGGAATGGCTGCTAGCTGCTGGGCAGTGAATGATGCTGCTGTCGCCATCTTTAACTCCTTCATGCTCCGAAGAGCACATGTATCGGCGGCCGCTCAGTGTCTAGTGTGTAACTCGTTCCTAGACACTGACTGTTCTCACTGATAATCTCTAGTACACTCTGCATGCTTTCTGAATGCTCCTACCCACTGATATGATGTATGGCATACCCCAGGCTAGGCAGAACTCTTTCTTGGTACACCGCACTCGCTGACAGTTCCAGCAAGTATTCTGTGGTGTGTTTTATGTGGGTGCTGGCTAGTGTACCTGGCATCTCCCTAAGTACGGGTGTCTCCTACTTTTGGCCACACATAGTGCAGACCCTGGGCCATGGTCCCTGGACAAGTTAACAGGCTAACCCCCCCAGTTGCCATACACTATCTGCCTGAAGGGACTAGAACAGCTATAGCCACACACCCTTCTTACAACACCCTCTTAGGGCACCCAGGGCATACTGTGCGAGAGGACATATTCTCCTGACTACCCCTGATGTGCAATTGCGCCCTACTTTCTACAGCACTTGAATGGAAGTTCTACCTAACACTTCCAGCTCTGCTTTGCTGTAAACCTGTCCTGTTTCTAGATCTCAGCAGCTTGCCTCCAAATGTAGCCCTGTTTCCTAGTAAATACAGTACGCTACCAATGCTGTGAAACCTGTTGGCTCGCAGGGCCTGAGCCTCCGCCATGGAGAGCCTGGGGCACGCGTAGGAATATTGACAACCTCTTACTTGGTGCAGCGCCTCCAACTGCGATGGCTCCCTCCAGAGGGGGAGTGGTTCCTCGCAGGTCAAATATATATCACTCCACACACAGCATGTAAAACAACCAATGACTTTACTAACGCAACCATAAGTATGTATATGATCAACAGGTGTCCCTCCCTAGAGGAGACACTAACTACTGCGTCTCGCAGGATGCTACCCCCTTCACCGGGTGATCCCACCCCATGTCCAATACCCACATTCAGTGTTCCTCCACCCTCAAGTGAGATATGTGTGTGTGACTGCGCAGCCACTATGTCCTGTATGAATATATGGTATAGTTGGTGCACTTGGTGATGGTTACCTGCTGGGCACTCTGGTGCCCGGGCCTGCCAAGGAACTTCACAAAGGATCAGACGACGATTGAATACCGGGACTACCTTCCGGGGCAATCCCACCTGGTCGGCTGCTGCTCCGGCTGTGAAGGTCTGAGCCCAAACCTCTGGCCAGATAATGCAACTGTCTCTGTAATTATAGTTCTCCGATGCACAAAAAAGGGGAACTGTAACCTAACTGGGGCCGGTCCCTACCTCCGCTCCACTCTACGGGGACTCGGGGACTCAGGGCCTAACTGGGCTGGAGTATATGGCCTAGTGTAGGGGCTGTTGGCCTCCCTACACATATAGCTCCTTCTCCTTCCTCCTCCCGCTCAGCTCTGACAAGCGTGCTGCCCTGCGCAACCTCTAACCTTCCTCCCGATATCCTGGCCGCCCTATAGGCTCCCTGGCGTCACCTGGTCTCGCTATGCCTGGTGGGACTCGTAATCCCGTGCGCTCCACCCTATAGGAGCCGCTCCTCTTTCATGGGCTTTGCAACCTCTGGCCGCGCATGTGCGACCTCTGCTCCATCGCCACCTCCACGTCCCGCTGCGCTTGCGCGAGCACCCAACATGGCGGTGCCCTGATCGCTCGGATAACTGCGGAGCCTCTGGTACGTCGGAGCGCTCCCTGCACTCGCTGCAACCTTCCCTGCGCATACAGCGATAGGGGTGAGTCTGGGGAGCCTGGCTACATCTGCAATGGAATAAGGAGAGAAAAATGCCAGAGCCAGTGAAAGGCTGCTGCTCTGGGATGTCTATAATCAGATACACCTACCATTTTACCCACCATACTTTTAGTGAATCTGATTGCATACTAGTTTAATAGATTCATACAAAAGAATTGGATGTAAGAACACTACATTCTTACATCAGTAAGTCGGATATTTAAAAAGAACTGGATGTAAGAACAACGCACACTTAGAACAGCAGTGGCTCTCCAGGTCACTTTTGGCTGAAAATCTCCATAGGCCTCAATAAGGATGTACCGAAAAATGTACAGAACAGCAGCTTTGGCAGATATAGAATTAGCCCCAGTCAGTAACGATGTGTAAGGATTGGGCTTCGGTCCCGGCCCCATGATGCACCGCCCCGTGATGCACCCCCTGATGAGACAGGTGACGCGCCACGCAAGGAGGTTGCTCACTGGTGCTGCGAGTCCGGGTGTGAAGTCACCACATGGATTGGGCTTAGGCCCTTTCCCCGTGGCCCCACGGAGAAGCTCCCTCGCGCACCTACGTGCCGGTGCCGTGTTGCAAGGGACACGCACGGGTTAACACGATTACCTCCAATTACTCCACACCTGCGGTACACTTCACCCCTGCTTACCAGTGGACAGAATACGTCTGATTGTTCATCCCTCACAGCCTGGTGCAGCCCTGCCATTGGCTGTCACTCCCTTATATGCTCAGCCAGCCCTCCTCCAAGTTGGCTGAGCATAACCATAGTTTGTGACTCGTGCTTGCCTCAAGCATCCTGCTGTTTACTTTGCCTTGTTTCCTGCCTGCTGCTTTTCATTGTACCTGACCCTTGCTTGTTCCTGGACCTCTGCCTTCTTTGACCCTTAACCTCAGCTTGTATTTGGACTCCGACTCTATATTTTCCAGGGTCCCGGCTACGTACCCCGAACATCCAACCCCAGATCACGGCGAGTACCACGACCATCTGACTTCTCCAACCCCAGACCACAGCGAGTATCAAGACCATCCTAACCTCTCCTACCCTGACACGGCTACATGACTACGACTCTGCAATCTGGACGTGGTTGCGCGGTTGTTGGTCAGTTTATTCAAACATCCCCACCTCAGCATTGCGGTCTCGTCCTGTTTGTAGTGAGCACCCGTTACACGATGGAGATCTTCAAATTTCAACCCGGTTGCACTGCTTTTGGCCTCGGGCATGGTCAGCGCTTATGCGCTGACCCGTGCTGAGGTGCGCTGCTGCTTGGCACTGAGCCCCTGCAGCCGCAATGAGAGCGGCTTTAGCAGGGGCTCGCACACGCGTCCACACGCTTGGGGAAGCGTGTGTCTCATGGAGGTTTCAAATTTGGCGCTCGCCGGAGCGCAGGGCCGGTCACGTGAGCGGTTTGCCCAATGAGGGCGAACCAGCTCCGTGACGTCACTGGCCCGCCCCCAGACCCGCCACTTACACGCCCACGGACGGTGCGCTGTGTACGGCCAGGGAAAGCACCGCTTTCCCTGAGCCTCAGTGCGCCTCCGCCCGCATAAAATCACTATGTGCCAGGCCTTAGATTTTTTATAAGTGAAGGAGCGGAGGGGTGGTTAAATATGACTTTTTTTTATCAATTGATTGCACAGTATAAAGAAAGATTAAGCAAAACTGCTGATTTGGAACATCCATTATCACCTGCAAGAATATGCAGGGGCGTCGTTTTTAACAGCCTCATTGACAGGTTCTGGATGAACTTGCTTTTTGTCTTATCACTAAGTGAACTCTCTGATACCAGTAAACCTGTTGAAATGATAATTTGTCATTAGAAGGGATTTAAAAATAAATAAAAAACCAAGTCAGGTCAACTGTGTTCTTATTCTTTTGATGATATTTCAAAGAATTGCATTCCAGAAAACAGGATCTAACTGGAGATTGTATTCAACTGGACTAACTAACTAGAGATTGTACATCAATTCCTAAACAACAATATATCTCAATATAGACGTGTGATTAAGTACATTTCTGAATAGCTGCAGAAGGGGCATATAAAGAAAGTGTACGTTGCACTTTTTATGTAAAATAGCCCATCCAGCATACAGATGTAGCAATACTTACTGTTCTCGGTGCCGTGACAGGGTTCATAACACAGCCCCACGCGAGTCCCCGGCGGGATGGCGGGGCACCTGACAGACCTACAGGGTACCAGCAGCTCGTTTCAAACAGGTTCTGGAGGCCTGTTGGTGGGTCCCGCCAAGCGCCATGGCCCCCAGGTGGTCTCCTTTGGTCCACCGTGGGCCACAATTGGGTCCCCACGGTAGGTCCCTGAATGTAAAAAAAATAAACCTGGCCTATACATTCAATACATACACCCCCCCCCAACACCTACAGTACAATAATGTGCAAAATAACTATTATCCAGATAGGGATAATAGATTATTTGCCCATTATTAAACACATTAACTAGCATATTCAAATAAATAAAGTACTACTGATCTCACCAATAAGAAGCCCCCGTCGCCAGCAACATCCTGGTCTTTCGTTGCCCACAAAATACATAGACAATACAAAGCCAATACATTGAAATTACATTCAGATATCAATTAACCCCTTAAACACCTTATCGGATAATAACCGCAAAGGTAATTAACGGGTTAAGCAACGATACCCACCCTTCACCCATTCTATATATATATATATATATAGAGAGAGAGAGAGAGAGAGAGAGAGAGAGAGAGAGAGAGAGAGAGAGAGAGAGAGAGAGAGAGAGAGAGAGAGAGAGAGAGAGAGAGAGAGAGAGAGACATGATGAACCAATATACACATAAATGTAGAAGGGTTATCAAAAACATGCTGTACTACAAATAACACTTCTCCATACAGACACACTACAATAAAATCAATTTCCTTTAATAATCCTATCTGATCTTACAATCAAAATCCTCAAATGCCAATCAAAACCCTCAAATGACAATCAAAACATTGCATTTACATTGAATATATGATGCATACAATCTATGCACCATGTATATTCAGCAAATGAATGTTAACAATAACATATTCAAAACAAAATACCAATACATCCAAACAAGTATACTATTTAAACCAATCCAGTAAACATAAATCAATTAGCATTCATTAATGACATCCCTAAACAATTTACATTCCTAGCAGCCATGTAAGTAAGCAGATATGCTTTTAAGTAGAAATGTTTCAAGTAGAATATGAAGTTTAAAAAGGAAGGAAGACTATTGAATCACTCACTCATCTCATCTCTTCTCTATCCTCAGGTAAAAACATTTTCCAAGTGTCTGTCTATCCTGATATCCTCCCCTGCTGTGTATTTAGTTCTATTTAGGTAAAAACATATTCCAATTGTCTGCCTATCCTGATATCCTCCCCTGCTGTGTATTTAGTTCTATTTGGGTAAAAACATATTCCAATTGTCTGTCTATCCTGATATCCTCCCCTGCTGTGTATTTAGTTCTATTTAGGTAAAAACATATTCCAATTGTCTGTCTATCCTGATATCCTCCCCTGCTGTGTATTTAGTTCTATTTAGGTAAAAACATATTCCAATTGTCTGTCTATCCTGATATCCTCCCCTGCTGTGTATTTAGTTCTATTTAGGTAAAAACATATTCCAATTGTCTGTCTATCCTGATATCCTCCCCTGCTGTGTATTTAGTTCTATTTAGGTAAAAACATATTCCAATTGTCTGTCTGTAAATCATCCCCCTACTGTCTTAATTTAATTCAGCTTTCACACTTGTGCAAGGCAACACCCACCTTTGAAAAACCATTTGCTTTTACTACCCTCACATGTGATTATTAAGTTTGTTGTGCCAACCAGGTGACTTTCTAAAAGTATATAAGTAAACTCATAACAGCCACTGCTGCTAGCAGCCATGCTTGTAAGCAGATATGCTTTTAAGTAGAAATCTATCAAGTAGAATATGAAGTTTAAAAAGGAAGTTCAAAAAGAAGTGGAAAAGTGGACATCACCTACTGCTTCTGATTCCTGCTTTTGATCTACATTGGAAAATAGGATATCATCTATCTAAGACTGCACATCTCAACACTTAACTATTGCTGTGATGCCGCCTTTATTTTTTATATTTGCTGCAACCTCACTTATTTTCAAATTATGCACTTCCTTCCACCAGTCTCCTTATGTTTCTAACTCTATTCATATATCTCCATCTCTCCTTCCTTCCCCACTTCTCAGTTCACATGAACTCCTTTCTTACCTGCGTCCTCTGACACCACACAGCTATACATCCTGCACTAAAACACACCCTTACAAATCATCCTCACACATCCTCTTTCTATCCATGCTTCTCCTCCTTGCTTCTGGGGATATCTCTCCCAATCCTGGTCCCTGTCTTATTTCTACTTGCTCTCGTCCTCGCCTCCCACATGCAACTTCTACTCCTTCTGGTGTTAACCCCTCCAACCTCATACCCATCCCATGCCACCCTCCCTCCACTCTCCCTTTCTCCTGTGCCCTTTGGAATGCTCACTCCCTCTCTAACAAGTTCCTCTCTGTGCATGACTTCTTTCTCTCTCACTCCCTGCTTCTCTTTGCTATAACTGAGACCTGGCTCACTCAGTCTGACACTTCTCTGGAAGCTGCCCTCTCCTATGGTGGCATATCCTTCTCCCACACTCTGTGCACTGATGGCAGGGGTGGAGGTGTGGGGCTCCTGCTCTCCTCTCTCTGCTGTTACCGAACTCTTCCTATTCCCCCCTCTCTTGCTTTTCCCTCCTTTGAGGTTCACACTGTCCAGATCTTCTCTCCTCTCCCTGTCCACGTGGCTGTCATCTATCGCCCACCTACCTCTACTCATCCCCCCTCTGCCTTTCTCTCTCACTTTGAATCCTGGCTCTCTTTCTTTCTCTCCTCAGACTCCCCTGTTCTTCTCCTTGGGGACTTCAATTGCCACATTGATGACCCCTCTCTCCCTTGGGCTTCCCGCTTTCTTTCTCTAACATCTTCTTTTGGCCTTCAACAGTGGACTGCAGCCAGCACCCACAAGGATGGCCACTACTTAGACCTGGTTTTCACTAAAAACTTCTCTCTCTCCGATTTCTCCATTTCCCCTTTTCCTCTCTCTGACCATCACCTCATCTCATTCTCTCTATCTCGCTTCTCCCCTTCTCCACCTCCATCTACCCCCCGGTTTTGCAGAAACCTGCAATCTATTCACTTACCTGACTTTGAGTCCATGTTACACTCCTCCCTCTCCTCTCTCAGCTCTGCTACAGACCCTGACAACCTGGTCAGGAACTACAACTCTGTCTTGTCCTCCTCTCTTGATCTACATGCCCCGCTTTCTCTCTGCCGCACTCGCCCTTTTAACCCTAGACCCTGGTTAAATTCCCACACGCACATGCTGCATTCCTCCACTCGTTCCTCTGAACGCCTCTGGAGGAAGTCTCACACTCTCGCAGACTTCCTTCACTACAAATTTATGCTATCCTGTTTCAACTCTGCCCTCTCGCAAGCTAAACAAGCCTACTTTTCTTCACTAATCAACATGCACAAGTCTAACCCACGCCGACTGTTCTCTGTCTTTGATACTCTACTCAAACCACCCTCAGCGGCTTCTCCTTCTTCCATCTCCGCTCAGGACTTTGCTGACTATTTTAAGGAAAAGGTGGAATCCATACGTCAGAACATCCCCTCTGTTTCTTCCTCCCATCCTACACCTCTTCCTAACTCTCCTCCTGCCTTCCTTGACTCTTTTTCCACTGTCTCAGAGGAGGATGTGTCGCTGTTGATCGCCTCTTCTCCCTCTACCACTTGCCCTCTTGACCCCATTCCCTCCCATCTCCTAAAACCTATTGCTCCAACTATAATCCCTACGCTCACGCACATTTTTAACTCCTCCCTCTGCTCTGGAACCTTTCCATCCTCCTTCAAACATGCAACAGTCATATCATTACTCAAAAACAGCAAGCTTGACCCTACCTGTCTTTCTAACTATCGACCTGTCTCCCTCCTGCCTTTTGCCTCTAAACTCCTTGAACGTCTTGTATTCTCTCGCTTGCTCCATTTTCTCAACACCTATTCTCTCCTAGACCCTCTGCAATCTGGCTTCCGCACTGCTCACTCCACGGAAACAGCCCTCACTAAAATAACTGATGACCTCCATGCTTCCAAAGACAGAGGTCATTACACTCTGATCATATTACTCGACCTCTCTGCAGCATTTGACACCGTGGACCACCCTCTTCTCCTTCACATTCTCCATACTCTTGGCATTCGGAACAAAGCTCTATCCTGGATCTCATCCTACCTCTCCCATCGTACTTTCAGTGTCTCTTCTGCTAACACCTCCTCATCCTCTATTGATCTCTCTGTGGGGGTACCCCAGGGCTCTGTCCGGGGACCTCTTCTCTTTTCTCTGTATACACTCTCTCTAGGTGACCTAATAACATCTTTTGGATTTATGTAGAGGTTGAAATCCAAAGACTCCTGCGGTGCACAGCAAAATAGGGTAGAGGACCAGCAAGGTGTTGTTAAAAATCCTTTATTGAAACAGCATGGTACAGGGGACACACACTCTGACGCGTTTCGGACTGATATAGTCCTTAGTCATAGAGCTGATCCGCACCATTCATCCCCACTGATTTAAAGGGCTAAGCCCGCCCCCCTACGTCATCGCGCTCCCTGCTTTTGGCGCGAAAATCGCTAATCTATAATCTAATTGGCTGGGACTCCCTACGCACAGAATGACTATTTGCCGTGTATAACTTTGAAGGGGGGTGAAGTACCTCCCCCTGCATCTTAGCGCTACTCCTTTTGGCTAGAAATCGCCAAGCTATAGCCTCATTGGCTGAGGCTCCCAGCCAATAGTAATGCCAGCTGCCCTGGGTATGTCTGAGGACAGGGGGAATGACGCGCATCTGACTTCAGCGCCCAGACCCCTTTGCCGATACGTAGCACGTCGTTGCTAGGCAGCGACTATAAACAACAACAGAGAGTCCTCAACACATAGCGATACATGGCTATGTAGTGCAAAAAGGGTGCCCAGGGAGGCAAGGAGGGATGGGAGAAGGGAAAAAAGGGGGGGGGGGAAGGGGGAGGGGTTTTGACTTACAAGAAAAGCATGTGGGGATGAACTAAACAAATAAAACTAACATGGTAAAAACACACATTAAATCAAGTACAACAAAACATGAATAACATACAAATGCATAATGTGGCGAATCTAAAATCTGAAATGGAGGTTACATGTGTGGATTGAGGGAGAAAAATTGTTCACCAATATTTATCATGTTAGTATATTCAACTAATGTTCTTATTGATAATTAATTTTTAGTGATACATAAGTTTTGATCTATGATTAAACATATGTCGTGAAAACATGTATAATGTAATAAAGTATCCATTTGGGACAATTAATTTCTAGCTGTGTGAACAATAACCCCGGTTTTTAACGTAAGGCAAGCAATGTTATTATATAAAAATGCACTGGACATTGTATATTCATATTGCATATTATCTAGTACATTTGAACAAACGAAAGCTACTCTAGATTTTTGGACCAAAATCTAGGGTAAGTCAGTTGATAGATTGGGCTCATTAATCCTTTTAGATCAAGTTAAAAAATGTTTGAGCTCCCAATCTTGGTTCATGCCCCTGGGTGCCAATGTCCCAAGGGCATAAATCCAGAACATCTCCCTACGGTTTAGTGATGCTTCTCTATGTCCTCCTCTAGGGTGTATAGGGATGGTCTCAATGGCACTATACGTAAGTGTTTTAATTGTTCCTGAGGGACACGTGTTAAAATGACGTGCTACCGGAAAGCGTTCATCGCTGTTCTTTATACTCCGGATATGTTCTGTGATCCTTACTTTCAAAGCCCTAATGGTCCTGCCTATATAGCCACTTCCACATGCACATTTTAGCAAATAAATTACAAAGTTGGTGTTGCATGTCATAAATGACTCCAACCGATAAATTTGCCCTGAATGGATATCTCTTACTGATTTTAATGGTTCAGCGTATCTGCAGAGATTACATAGGCCTCATTTAAAGAATCCCTTAGGCAGAGGTTTTGTATTTTTAGCTTTTAACTCAAACAAACTAGGAGATACATAATTGCCGATGGTTTTGGCTTTCTTAAATACCATTCTAGGTTTTTGTGTGGTATAGGGATCCAAATCTGTATCTAATTTTAAGATTCCCCAATGTTTTTGGAGTATATGTCTAATCTGTTCTGCTTGTTTTGAGAACGTGGTTATGAATAGTGGACACTGATTGTTAATATTATTGGATAGTGTCTTTTTGGGGTTCCTCTTTTTCAAGAGGTACTCCCGATCGGTTTCTAGGGCATAATTAAATGCACTCTCCAGATCTCTCTCTACATAACCACGATCTCTGAATCTTCTCTTTAGATCCTCTGCCTGTGCCAAGAAGGATTCTCTTGTGGAACATAGGCGTCTTAACCTCAGAAATTGCCCTTTTGGTTTTCCCTTTATAAGCGGTCTTGGGTGGGCACTGTTCGATCTGAGCAGGGAATTTTTAGAGTTTGTCTTCCTAAAGATATTAGTCTGTATTTTCTGACCCACATCAATGTACAAATGTAGGTCTAAGAAGTCAATCTGTGAGTCACTATAACAATGTGTAAATCTTAAATTATACGTATTGGCCTCAAGATATTCAAAGAAAGCGTGCAAAGTGTCATCATCCCCATTCCAGATAAATAATAAGTCGTCAATGAAGCGACGGTAGAAAATAATATTATCTCTAAAAGGGTTAGTGTCACCAAATATGTAGATAGATTCCCAAAATCCCATATATAGATTTGCATATGATGGTGCAAATGACGTGCCCATTGCTGTGCCTTGTGACTGTAAATAAAATGCTTTTCTTGTAAGTCAAAACCCCTCCCCCTTCCCCCCCCCCTCCCCCTCCCCCCCCTTTTTTCCCTTCTCCCATCCCTCCTTGCCTCCCTGGGCACCCTTTTTGCACTACATAGCCATGTATCGCTATGTGTTGAGGACTCTCTGTTGTTGTTTATAGTCGCTGCCTAGCAATGACGTGCTACGTATCGGCAAAGGGGTCTGGGCGCTGAAGTCAGATGCGCGTCATTCCCCCTGTCCTCAGACATACCCAGGGCAGCTGGCATTACTATTGGCTGGGAGCCTCAGCCAATGAGGCTATAGCTTGGCGATTTCTAGCCAAAAGGAGTAGCGCTAAGATGCAGGGGGAGGTACTTCACCCCCCTTCAAAGTTATACACGGCAAATAGTCATTCTGTGCGTAGGGAGTCCCAGCCAATTAGATTATAGATTAGCGATTTTCGCGCCAAAAGCAGGGAGCGCGATGACGTAGGGGGGCGGGCTTAGCCCTTTAAATCAGTGGGGATGAATGGTGCGGATCAGCTCTATGACTAAGGACTATATCAGTCCGAAACGCGTCAGAGTGTGTGTCCCCTGTACCATGCTGTTTCAATAAAGGATTTTTAACAACACCTTGCTGGTCCTCTACCCTATTTTGCTGTGCACCGCAGGAGTCTTTGGATTTCAACCTCTACATGAATATTGAGCGTGCTGCACGCTGCATTGGAACAAGCCTGCTGTGAGTATATTTCTCCCTTACAGGGATACTGGATGACCTGGAATAGTGCTGCAGCACAAGGGTTGGGTATGGCCGAGCTCCATACAACAATGGTATGTTAACCTTTATTCCATTATGACACATGGACTACTGCCATTACACTGAGTGTCTTTTTTGCTGCATTCATATAGCACTGGGTCTCATTACTCTACTTGCTGGCTGATACAGTTTCCTGTTACCATGATATGTGGACTTATATTGATTATCGTCTAAAGGTTCAGATTTGGATTGAGCACTGTGATTGGGACTCACGCCCCAAACCACCGATTACGTTACTTACACAGTCGCTCATCTGAGGGTGACAACAAGCAATTATACAAACATATGTATGTAGGGACCAGCTTAAGTCAATTTGACGGTGTACATTTTTCATTTTTCTATTTTTAATATTGGTACTTGGGTGACTTGTTCTGTGAATGGAGGACAACATGGAAGGCTCTGAATCAGAGGGATCTGTGAATGAAACCTTTGTATACAAATGTGCGGACAACTCAGGGAGGAGGCGCAGGGCAGCATATCTATTTGATAATGTCCCCCTTGATATGGTTGAAGATAATGCTGACTTGGAACTTTACTTCACTAAATTGGAAAAAACATTGTTAACCAACATAAGACTTTGGTGGGACATTACCACACTTGACAACTATGTCCTTACAAAAAGGATTCCCAGAGGTCTACGCGTCAAAAAGACGCCATCTTTTGGATTTCCATCTAAAGAGTTCGAACAAGAATGGATTAGTACATTAGACGAATGTTCCATAAAATTAATGGACTTGATTATTAAAACAAAAATCCAAGAAAGGATAATTGTGAAGAAGAACATAAAAGACCTACAGCAGAAACTCAACACATTTAAGGAAATGGAAGATTTTCAAGTTTTGGATAAAAAGTTGTCAAAAAATGTGGAGAAAGTGGAAGGTGAAATTATGCTAAAAAAACAGCAAAAATTTGAAAGAGATCGTATTGATTACGAGCGTCACCAAGTCTACGTTTGGCAGAGACCTCCACCATCAAGAAATACTGCACGCCAGGAAGTTGGTAAAAAGGAGTCCAGAATATCAAAAATAAAAAAGACAGATCCAGAAGATCCACACCAAAAAGATCTATTCTAAAAAAATCTGCAGAAGCCTCTAGCATGTCGGACATCTCTGATGGAGAAAGCCGTCAACATACAGTATCTTTCTCCACGGATGAAGATACAGATAGATACGGCGAGAATACTGATTATGAAACCCGGAATACGAAATATGGCGAGGCATCCACATCATATGACTTGAGGAGTCAAAAGGCGTCAAAAAACTCCATAAAGGGACAAGGCGCTCGAACAAAAGACGGGGCACAAAAGAAAAGAAAAATCGACCCCTGATGGAAGACCATAACGTCATTAATATTTCACTAACATGATAAATCAGAGTAGGGATAGACTTCCCATGCTCTGATTGGCTACCGTACCATGTGAGGACGGCCATGTTTCTTTTAATGACGTCATCTTAAAGGCAATTGAAGCAAAGCCATTCTGATTGGCTGTGCTTTCATTGCCTTTAAGTGACGTCATCATTTTTTTCTCGGCCAAAACACATGATTTTCACTGCCCAATCAGGGCCGTGGGAACCATGATGAAAATGTGACGTCATAGGCCTTTAAAAGCCTATGTCGTCTCATTTTGAAGCAAGACTCCGAGGAGGAAGGACCTCCTACAGAAGAAGAAGGACAGGGCGTAGCCATAGAAGACAAGAAGACATCCCGGAAAAGAGCCACAGATAGAAGAAAGAAGAATACAGATGAAGATGGATTACAAATAGAAGACACGTGGATTGTTTTGGATTTTTAGTTTAATGTTTATTATTTTATGGTTTGTTATTTTATGGGTTCCTGTTCCTGGTGGATTGGTTCGAGAGTAAGCTGTTCAACAGGAGTCGGTGAGTGGGTCAAGTAATGGTAAGTGAACTAAAGAAATGTATTTTATTTAACTTGTTAATTTTTTTAAAAGCTTTTTTAACATGTGTATTTCTTTATTTTTGGTATTTCATTTCTTGCCACTGTATTTATGTATGTATGTATGTCTAGATCGATATATACATACAGGGTAAGAAATGATGTTGTTTTAAAAGCTTGCTTTGCTGTGTTTTATATGAATTTGGCTATGCTGCTATGCTTAAATGTGTGTATAATGTATTTTAAAATTAGATGGATGTAATTGTTGCTATTATATGGTGTACTTTAGGTCAGGATGAGGCTTGCTTTTCTATATTGTATTCTTGTTGGTACTTATATTTTTTCACAGGATAAATTGTTCTGTTCAATGCTTGAATTAGTTAATTGTTTAATTGTTAGGGATGGAATGTAAATTGTTTAGGGATGTCATTAATGAATGCTAATTGATTTATGTTTACTGGATTGGTTTAAATAGTATACTTGTTTGGAGGTATTGGTATTTTGTTTTGAATGTTATTGTTAACATTCATTTGCAGAATGTATATGGTGCATAGATTGTATGCATCATATATACAATGTAAATGCAATGTTTTGATTGTCATTTGAGGTTGTTGATCGGCATTTGAGGATTTTGATTGTAAGGATTATTAAAGGAAATTGATTTTATTGTAGTGTGTCTGTATGGATTAGTGTTATTTGTAGTACAGCATGTTTTTGATAACCCTTCTACATTTATTTGTATATTGGTTCATCATGTGTGTGTCTCTCTCTCCCTCTCTCTCCCCCCCCCCCCCCCCCCTCTCTCTCTCTCTCTCTCTCTCTCTCTCTCTCTCTCTCTCTCTCTCTCTCTCTCTCTCTCTCTCTCTCTCTCTCTCTCTCTCTCTTTCTCTCTCTATCTCTGTATATATATATATATATATATATATATATATATATATATATATATATATATATATAGTTGCATGATGAAGCCACTGTACAAATGAATGGGTGAAGGGTGGGTATCGGGCCAGTATGGCTTAACCCCTTAATTACCTTTGCGGTTATTATCCGATAAGGTGTTTAAGGGGTTAATTGATATCTGAATGTAATTGCAATGTATTGGCTTTGTATTGTCTCTGTATTTTGTGGGCAACGAAAGACCAGGATGTTGCTGGCGACGGGGGCTTTTTATTGATGAAGTCAGTAGTACTTTATTTATTTGAAAATGCTAGTTAATGTGTTTAATAATGGGCAAATAATCTATTATCCCTATCTGGATAATAGTTATTTTGCACATTATTGTACTGTAGGTGTTGGGGGGGGGGGGGTGTATGTAGTAGTCTGCGGGGATGAAGCGGTGGTCCCACATCCGTGGGGGCACCGCGGACCCATAGGTGCGGGATGAAGCAGTGGTCCCACATCCGTGGGGGCCCCGCGGACCCATAGTGAGCACTCGTGAGTTCCCCAGATCCCTGTGGGAACCACCCAAGGCCCCGCAGACACCTGTGGGTCTGACCCGGGGCTCCCAGACATCCGCGGACCTACCGTGGGGACCCAATTGTGGCCCAGGGTGACCCAAGGAGACCACCTGGGAGCCATTGCGCTTGGCGGGACCCACCAACAGGCCTCCAGAACCTGTTTGAAACGAGCTGCTGGTACCCTGTAGGTCTGTCAGGTGCCCCGCCAGCCCGCCGGGGACTCGCGTGGGGCTGGGGTATGAACCCTGTATGTAAAAGGATAAATCATGTATATATGGGGGGGAACAGGGGGTGGGTAATGTATTTAATAAATAGAATGATGCTTATTGTGGGGCTGTGTATTGTTTTTATTGTGGGTACTGGGGGTTTGAGGGGGTATTTTCCCCAACGGTATGTGGGTAGGCCTCCCTTGTGGGTAGTGGGTGAGGGTGGTTAGGCCTCACGGGGTGGGGGGTTAGTGTGGGAGGGTATGTAGGAGTCCCAAGTGGTGGGTGAGGGTGGGTTAACCCCTTAATGACTGTAGCGGTTAATAACAGCTATGGTGATTAAGGGGTTAGGGGACATTACATTGGATTTTTTCATTCTTGTGTCTGTTTTGCAGCAGCGGAGGGGGCATGGGCAGGATGAAGATGAGGATGGCCTTCATCGTGGCAGCCGGAAATGGGTGAGTGCTATATGTATTTAATGTATTTAGTGTTATTTATGTATTTTAAATACACAGGGGGTGTATGTTGTTTATTGCTATGTTTATTGGGGGCAAATGTCCCCAATAAACATGCTATTCTGCCTTAACCCCTTCATTGCCTTAGCAGCTATACGCTATGGTAATGAAGCAGCATTTATGTATTTTAATAATATTGTGCGGAAGCAAAGGGTCCCCTGAGCTGAACCGCATTGATTTATGGCTCAGAGACCCCCTGCTTCCCGAGTTACAGGCCCCGGTTTGGGGCATCGATTACAGTGTCGCCGCCATATTTATAGCGGACACGACGCAAATGGGGTGCTATAAAGATGGCGGCGACACTGCCACCCGATGACACATACCGGGGCCTGTAACTCGGGAAGCAGGGGGTCCCTGGTCCACAAAGCAACGCAGTTCAGCTCAGGGGACCCCCTGCTCACAGTACACTATTATTAAAAATACATTCATGCTGCTTCGTTACCGTAGCACATAGCCGCAAATGTAAGGAATGATTGTTTATTTATTTATGTGTTTTACTCATAGTGTAGATGTGCAGAGGGTCTCCGGAGCTGAACCGCTTTGGTTTTAGGTCCGGGGACCCCCTGCTTCCCGAGATACAAGCCCCTTTAGGGGGTGCCGGTATCCCTCTGCTTTGTTTACGTTCCGCGGTCACGTGATCGGGACCTTTAAATGCAGAGGGATACCGGCACCTCATAAAGGGACCTGTATCTTGGGAAGCAGGGGGTCCCCAGACCTGAAACCAATGCGGTTCAGCTCCGGAGACCCCCTGCACATGTACACTATGAATAAAAGTTCTTTATAAATACTTTATATTTTGCCGATGTTTGCGCTGAGAGAGCGGCTGGTCTCTCTCTGCTGCAAACACTTATCGGCAGAAACGGCCTATCGGCAGGTTATCGGGAGCCAGGCTGTTTCGGCACAGGCTCATCGGCAGTTTTGCTTTCGCAGTGCTTCGGCAGGGATCGGCATTGATTCGGTCCTTACTGAATACTGCGAGGGCAAATCGCCAAAATAAGGCCTATCGGCAACCGTTGGCCAATGCACTTTTTCGGCGCTTACTGCATAGAGCCCATAGTTACATAGTTACATAGGTACATAGTTACATAGTAGATGAGGTTGGAAAAAGACGTAGGTCCATCAAATTCAACCTATGCTAAATTTAGATAACAGATACTTTACCCTATATCTATACTTACTTATCTACTTATTGATACAGAGGGAGGCAAACAAAAAACCCCAGTGTCATATCATCCAATGATATCTCATAAGGGGAAAAATAAATTCCTTTCTGACTCCAACAATTGGCAATCGGATTAATCGCTGGATCAACATCCTTCCCATGTTTACTTATTTTGGTATATCCCTGTATACCTTTCCCATCTAAAAAGATGTCCAACCTTTTTTTGAACAAATCTATTGTATCTGCCATCCCAGTCTCCATGGGTAATGAATTCCACATTTTAACTGCCCTTACTGTAAAGAACCCTTTCCATTGTTGCTGGTGAAATCTCTTTTCCTCCAACCTTAAGGGATGGCCCAAGTCCTTTGTACTGCCTGTGGGATGAATAGTTCTTTTGAAAGCTCCTTGTATATATACAGTGGCGGCCGCCTTTAGCCTCCTGCGGCCATTTCAGCACGACTTTGAAAACCGCAGGCAGGTGCAGTGTTTGATGCGGCATGTTCCGGTATTTAAAGCCGTGGCCGCGTGCATTGTACAGTATTAGCGCTGTGCTTATTTAATTGTTTTCAACTGTTTTCAACATTACAGTCTCACAGTTATGTGAGGTCTGTATTAGAGGTACACAAGCAAGCTACTGTAACATTATGGGCGGCGTGCGTGCACTTTATGGGCGGCGTGCTGTATACAAACTTTCACTGATAACTACAGTACTATTGGCGCTGTCTCGGCATGAATGCGGCATGAACGCGGTGAAGTGCATGGCATTCGAAAAAAAATACCCAAACAAACCGGTGATGTTGGAGAATAAAAGGGGCCCTTACAGAAGTTATCATATCCCCTCTTAGATGCCTCTTTTCTAATGTAAATAAATCTAATTTTACAGCATCATTTGACGCTGCGTTGCCATTGTGCATATGGTAGGGAGATCATAATATCAGGTAATGGGAATGTCATCCCTTATTTAATATTAGCGATTCTGGTTTTCTGGGTTTCTACTTTTTTGTAAAATCAGTGGGGATTTTTGTTTGGTTTTCGGTGTTTTCCTTTTATTTAAGAAAGCAGTGTTTAGCAGTGTTATCAATGAAAACACATTGACAGGCATTTGAATGTAGTGTTTTTAGCAGTGCACTTTGTTTCTCTTCATTTCCTTACTCCCCCGTGATGCCTTTGTCTCCTACCTGGGGGCAACAGGCTGCCAGAAGAGGTGGGATTTCATCGGAAAGGATTCTTCTTTTCCGGCGTTTATCGTTTTTAACTAAAAATGCAAGATGATTTAGGCGGGGGTGTTTTTTCGGTATTTTTCGGATAAAACCTAAAACAGCAATCCCTCTTTAAAGCTGCAGTTCAGTCTTTTTTTTTTTTTTAATTAATTTTTTTACTTCAATAGTTTCATGTGTCCAATCTCTAATTACCTAAAGAACTGTATAGCTGCCGGTCATTTCGTTCTCCATGTATTGATCTGCGAAATTTGGTGACATCATTGGTGAAGGGATCTGTTTTTCTTCTGCTTCTTTCTCTCAGTGGAAGCTCATGAATATTCATGAGCACTCCTGCACTGACATGTGCTAGAGGGAGGGCAGGGCTGACAAAGGGGTGTGCCAGGGCTTGTGACAGGACATGAAGAGGCAGTGCCTTAGCAAATGGCTGTTAAAATAGAATACAAGAAAATTGGTCTTTCAAAGTTGTTTTTTTTAAAACAGAAAATGCTAAAAGTATTTTTTCTTACTACAGAACTGACTTATTAAAAAAAACACACATGCAGGATATTGACTGAACTGCAGCTGTAAAGCGGCAATCCAAGCGCGCAATTTGTTTTCCCAAATTCTTTTCATTCTTAACATAGGATTGAAGCAGTTGGTCTCCGGAGCTGAACCCCATTCATTTCAACTTCGGGAACCCCCTGCTTCAAGAGATACTTACAGTACCTCCAAAGCGCCGCTCTGCTTGGCTTGCAGGGATGGCCGCTTTCCAAAGCTGCTGCACCGTGTGAGCCAATAGGATGCTGTGATGACATCCGGTGCGGCTTCCTGTTGGCCCATGTGATTCGGGAGCTTTCAACATGCAGGAGATACCGCCCCCCCCTTCGGAGACCTGCATCTCTGGAAGCAGGGGTCCTCAAAGCTGCAATTATTGGGGTTCAGCTCCAGACACCCCCTGCTTCAATCCCATGTTAATTTTTTTTTTAATTCACAAATAAAAAGGCCCGTTTGGATTGCTCCTTTAAAATCAACTGCATTTCTAATATCCTCATCAACGAGACACTTGTCTCCATGTAGCAGAATAGATGAGATCAGATACATATATTACATACATTAAGGACACAATGGGTCAGATTCATCAACCGCCGGCACAGTTAGTGCACCCGATTCAATGTTAAATCCCATTCAAGTCAATGGGAAGTAATGTCTGGCCCCTTCAGGACTGCAAGGGTTAAAAAAAATCCAAGTTAGGCTGCTTGCTTTTCGTGCTGACAAAACAAGTGCACAAAATGGCACATTAAAAAAAAACCAGCACAACGTTTTTGTAACTTTCTCAAAAAAAACATGCAAGGAAAAAGCATATTTTGGCTGAACACTGCGGCTGTCACCTTTCATTTAATAATCAATTGGGCTCCAGATTCTCATCATCTCCCCCATCTCCCTGCATGTGGCATAATAAGCAAGAGCAGCTCAGCTCTGCTGTGAAAAAAAGATGCCTCGCTCTCCAAAAGCCTCAGTTTCCTTTTTCCTTACAGTAAAGTGGGTTCTAATTAAGCAGCACATTTTCAGCACTGAGTCTGTGAGCAGCGATTTCTCATTCTGAGCATGCACTGTGAATCCAGAGCAGACGCCTGTTGGTTGAACGCACATTTGAGTGTAAGGTGCGTTGCACAGTGCCAGGCGGACAGCCCGGCTTTCTCTCCCTTGTTTACTTTGAGAAATCAGCCTCAGCATGGAATGATATTACAGAGTACGGAGCAGGCAGGACCACTACTATTTATTTACACACTTACAATCCTACTTTCTTCCCCAAAATAAATCTATATTTTTAATAAGATGCCCTCGCTTTTGTATAGCATAAATATTACAGAAATCTTTCTAGAATTCGGGCCAGAGATCTTTTTACGTCATAAATGTCGATTTTCTATCAAATCATGCAAAGTGCCACTACTTCTTAAGCTGCTTTGACCTGTGAGCCCCCAATAATTTTTGTGGCTATTCAGCATTACAGGTGGTCCTCGCTATCCTTCTTCTGTTGAACGGATTATCTGACGCGTCATAATGCATTTCGTCGGAACGCACTATCCGACGCGGATTAACATTGGATTCGCATTCCCACTTTTGCTATCTGACAGCGGTTTGCGAGGCGGATTCCAGCGGATACCCGAGGACCGCCACTACAGGCAAATTTAAAGTAAGTCAAACACCAAAACAAAGCTACCTACCTACCTTTGTATGCTCTCTCGATGACTGTGCTGCCACTATCATTATCATCTTTGATTCCATCAAAACACATTTTTTTACCGGCATTTTATTGGGTGCTTAGCGTTTTCTCACCCCCATAATAATAAACATATTTTATTAGACAGCACTTAGTGTTCACAGTGTTGTACATATAATTTTGCATTCACAATGAGACTCTGCCCTAAAGAGCTTACAATCTAATATTTGATGAATGAGGTACATGTAGATAAAGTGACTTGCCAAAGGTAACAAGGAGAGCCGACCCTGGGACTTGTAATGGGTATATCCTCTCCAAAGGCAGAGGTACTCCATCAGCGCATTGGTACGTACAGAAAATCATATTGGTTGCAAGAGTCACAGGACTTTCAGTCTTCAACATTGTTTCTTTAGTTGAAGCAGTGAACACAAAAGCAAACCCTGAAAGATAGGAGCACCTACATTGAATGGCACATAGGAGTGATGGGAGACACAAAGACATTTGGCTACATTAACAATATGTCAGACGCTTGAGGTAAGTGAGTTTTCCGTATGCCTATTTTATTCCTAAAACACTAATCGTGTGTGAAATGCTTTGCACGGGAGATATAAAAATTAAGAGATATATAATTTATTATTATAATAAGCAGCTGCATATTTGACCACATGACAAGCTCATCCCAGGCTGAGTGATGTCATAGGTCCTTGAAGTGACACAAGAGCTGAGGTGACAAGACAAACTCATACAGTACTCTCGTAGAGATTTGGGATAGATGAATGACCTTTGCCATACACTGCTTTATATACACAAAGCTGAGTGATGTCATAGGGCCCAGCAGTGACATCAGCAAGCACTGGCTGAGACAAACTTACAGTACATTCATTCAGACAATGGATATGTGTCTATCCCATGTCATGCATTGCCTTATACACCACAAGCTGAGTGGTGTCATACAGCCCAGCAGCAATGATAGTAGCATGTCACATTTGCTATGTGAGTTTTTTCTAGTTATCTATATACAATACAATACAATGGAAGTAAGTGAGTTTACTGAGAAGGAGATATGTACAGTATATGTACACTTTTAATTAATATAGCAACAACCATGTATGTAGTGTTTTACATGAGACATTAAAATAAAGGGATTCATAATAATATGCACAAAATATAAATATAGTCATAAAAAAACCCAAAGGAACTACTTTCCCAGAAAATGATTGTTTTTCGGTATAATGTGATTATCAGAGTTCTGGAAGCTTTTCCCTAATAAGGTGGATTTCTATTCTGGACATTATTAAAGAGGAAGCATAGTGAACACTAAGGCTGAGTCCCCGCTGGCGCTGAGCTCGCTATGCGCTTGGCGCGCTTACCTTCTGCAATGTGGATCAGCACATCCCCTCTCCCACTGTGCTCACGCGCATGCGCGTGCACACACGCTCTCCCAAGCGTTCTGCATGGGGAGACAAGGGAGAGATACTTTAGTGCTGGGAGCAGGGTCACATGACCCTGCTCTGACAACTGGGAAGAGAGAGGGGGCATGTTCTACTCTCCTGTCACACACACACTGACACTGAATTCCTCAGAGAGAAGTGGATAGGGTGGGGGGGGGGTCAAACGGACTGAGAGGGGGGGCAAATGGACAGGGGGGACCAAACGGACAGGGGGGCAAATGGACAGGGGGGGGCAAACGGACAGGGGTGGGGCAAACTGACAGGGGGTGGGGCAAACAGACAGGGGGGGCAAATGGACAAGGGGGGAAAATGGACATGGGGGGGAAAACGGACATGGGGGGGAAACGAAGTGCTGCTGTGGTGGTGGGGGGGCAAACAGAGTGGTGTGGGGGGATAAGGGAGAGAGAAAGGGTGTGGGGGGAGAAGGGAGAGAGAAAGAGATGGGGAAGAAGGTAGAGAGGGGAGAGAGAGAGGGGAGAGAGAGGGGGAGAGAGAGAGGGGTGAGAGAGGGGGGAGAAGGGAGAGAGAGAGGGGAGAGAGAGAGAGAGGGGGAGAGAGAGAGGGGTGAGAGAGGGGGGAGAAGGGAGAGAGAGAGAGGAGAGAGATGGGAGAGTGGGGAGAAGGGAGAGAGAGAGGGGGGGAGAAGGGAGAGGGAGGGGGGCAAAGGGAGAGAGAGAGGAGAAGGGTGAGAGAGGGGAGAGAAAGCAAGGGGGGGAGAGAGAGGGGCGGGGAGAGAGAACGCAGGGGGGGCAGGGGAGAGAGCGCAGGGGGGGTGGGAGAGAGGGGGGATGGCCGGGAGAGAGAGCGCAGGAGGGATGAGGGAAAGAGAGCAATGGGGGGAGAGAAAGAGCAATGGGGGGGAGAGAGAGAGAGAGTAATGGGGGGGAGAGAGAGAGCAATGGGGGAGAGAGAGAGAGAGCAATGGGGGGAGAGAGAGAGAGCAATGGGAAGAGAGATGAGAGGGGGAGAGAGAGATAGAGAGAGAGAGGTATAAACAGAAACACAGACAGCCCCTATACAGCTAATGATACACCCCCTCCCATAGTAGCCACGCCCCCCCCCCCCCCTGCTCCTGCTCTAAAAATGTTGCAGGACAGCGATCGCTCATGCTTGGAGAGCTGTTGACATCACCGCTCTCCAAGCATGAGCGAGCTCAGCGGCAGCGTGGAAAGAGGAGGGGTGTTCCCGAGATAAAGGCCATCATGGAGCATAAAGGGCTTTAGAAGTTAAAGCAATGGAAATAAATAAATGAAATACATAAAGTACTAAATAACTCACATAAAATAGAGCACAGAACTCTGCAGTTGAAGAAGAGATCAAAGATATTGTAAAAGTAAGGGCAGGAGAGGTAGAGAGTGGTGGAGAAATACAGGGCCACTCAGCAACTGATGAACTCTTCTATACAAATGTATATCTGATGGACTTACAGTAGCAATTACTTCTGATATTATATACTCCAAAGTGGCTGATCGCAGTATTCCATTCCATTTACAGACTGTCCTTACAAATGTCTTCAACCTGTTCACATACTTCAAACAGAAATGTTACTGTTCTATTGTGAAGAGATACTGATGGAAAATACATGTCACTGGCACTCAAAGACGGTGGTTACCATTTATTTTTTTCAATAACTTGTTTACAACTCAACTCAACAAACACAACTTGTAAATCATTGCAGCATTATTTTCTTACATGCATACATTCAACTCACCCCAATATATACAAAACTAATACTGTTAAATGCATCTTACATAAATGAATGAAACAAACAATGGAAATAGAGGATAGAGGCGAGACCGACCCTACTGTAGATATCTTAATGGTATGGACTCCTCCATGATCCTTAGATGTCTTCCATGCTGTTGTACAAGTATAAGATACAGACTTCTCTAGTACATTGTATACTGTTTTATCCTATGCTACTGTACCTTATTTACCTACAGTATAATCCACATTAGGTATGACACACGGTGCAAGCCTTCAAGGTTCATCATCTTTCCTTAAGAAATTCCACTCACTTCAACCTGACTCATTATAGAGGAACTATATCTCACGATATGAGGACACGAGGCTTCTATGGATGTTTGTTTTATTGCACACATTGTGATTATTATGTAAAATCTTATTTTATCAATTAAAGAAATACTAAAAATGGACATATATTCTCAATTATAACGGATATTTTCATTTAAAAATTAAATTCCCAAAAGAGGAGGGGAGGGAGACCTCTGCTAAGTACCTTAACTGCCCTCCAGAAAAAGTTTGCAAAATCAATGCAGAATATCATTGTGAAAATGCCCTGATCTTCATTTCTGAGGTTTAAATGGCAGCTGGGGAGCCATATAAAACCTAGAAAGCAGATAGCAAGTATTTGTGTGCCATGTCTACTGTAAGCTTTATTTCAGTGGAGGATAGTGAGCACTGAACATAAAGCAAGATGCTCAATACCAGTGTTTTATAGGTAAACTGGTTTCCCATTAAAACATAACCTCTTTAATAAAATACATTTATGGCTTTGGCATGGTGGGTATAATTCAACATAGTCTCATTTGGAGCTGTAGGTTCAGGGTCATAAAAAGCCATGCCACTTAATTATACCTGCATTTGTGAAGTAAATGGAAACAGATGAGGGCTGTCTCTTGATATTTACAGGCACAGAAAGTCTCACTCCAATGCTCCACCACCCACAGAGGCAGCTTTTCCTGCAAGCCCCAGTGACAGCCAGTGCAGGCAGCAGACACAGATCAGGCAGTGCACTCAGCATCTTTCATGCTCTTCTTAATGAACAATGTAAGGAGAAATCAAGAGGCTCCCTCACCTTTTCCTCATTTAAAAGCTATTGAAGCAACCACATGAATAAAAGGTGATCAGCTCTGCCACCAAATCTCTTCCAGGCGCTGCATTGCACATTTCACCTCAGTCTGGTCATTTGTGTAAAGAAGGAAAGTAACCCCCTGCATATGCCACTTCCTGTCCCTTTTATTCATTCATGGTCAGTGCTTTTAGCTATAAAGGGGACATCTGTCCTAAGATTGGATGAGCAGGGAAGTCTTTTCTACATTTAACAGGGCTGTTGCCAGCAGCAATCCTATTGCCTTACAATACACTGTCGACAGCTCAGGCAGGTAAGTGGTTAATTATATCATCAAACCACTCCAATAGCTTACTTAAAGAGCAATATCTGTGCATTGCAGCCACTCTGAGACATCCAAACCTTGCCCGTGGATCTTTTCTTTTTTTTTTACTTTGTGCAATTCCTCTCTAGCTCCCTGTTGCTGAGACCTTCTTGTGTGTCAGATGATATTAGATGCTTCAGGTGCAAAGAAACCCACAATACAAATATACATATATACACTTGGATGTATGCAGTCGTCATGGAAACTTCCAGCATGAGGAGCTTATGAGGCACAGTTAATCACACATAGAGAGGAGACCTGGTATTGTTGAGGGGGCATCATGCCCCCTCATTGAGTCCCTTCATTCTTCTGGCTTTCCCATCATCAGTGTGTCTGCAGATTATCAAAAATCTCATATGCCCCCAGTGCACACATCAGCATCTCAGTCTGGTAGCAGCTCACACCTCGTTTCCTCTCTCTCTCTCTCTCTCCATCTTTACCTCCACCGCCTCTTTGCTTCTAAATCAGCTCCAACACAAGCCTGCCCACAGGCATCGTCTTCCCTCAGTACATCTCTCCTGCTTTGAAAGTTCTTGGGCAGTGTGAAGGGGACATTGCAATAGGATGCCTACCATGGTCTCTTCTAGAAGCTGAGGCACCTTGTTCAGCGAAGAATATTGGGTCTTCCTTGCCAAAAAAAAAAGAAGAAGCAGAAAAGCAGTTTCTCTGGACTGCAGCATTCAGCCACTTCACATTCCCTGCCACAGATTCAATTGGGCAACTTTCCTCCATGGTGTCGCCTTGAGCTCTGTGTCTAAGTAAACCCCCTCCCCTTGTAAAGTTGTGCAGCAAACCGACTATCTACTGTGCCACAACAGCAGATAACGTGCTCCACTACTATGCCTCCAGCCCCCCCCAGCCCAGAGCATGTTAGATGCAATAGAAGCAGTTAAAGTAAAGGCGTTACATATCTTGCATGTTTGACAAAGCTGAGTTTAGCTCCCCTCCTCTGTGTGTGGCTTGAGTGTGTGCATTTTATCCTTGCGTCTCTCTCGCTCCCCCTCCCACCCTCCTCTCTCTTTTTTTTTTCTCTCTCTCTCACTCTCTCCCCCACTCTCTCTCTCTCTCTCTCTCTCACTCCAATGTGTGATCTGGAAAGCTTATAAAAGCCTGATGTAATTCTTAATGCAGCCCCTGGCTACAAAGACTGGATCCAGTTTCACAGAGTAGCAAATATAAAAAAAGAAGAGAGGCAGCAAATGCATACCAGTGGATCTTAAGCAAACATCTCTCTGGGAAGCCAATTTTCTTCTGTGATGGGGAAGCTACATTGAATATTTCTGAAGACTTGATTGTCTCATTGGATGTAATCATATCTTGGCTTTTAACTGCGTTTTCTAAGGGATTTCTCCTAGGGCTGATTTTATCTGCTTGCTTCGTTTACCAAAGGTTCTCCTTAATACCTAGTGTAGATATTCTGTTGAAGTTAAGGGAAAGGTAGCAGTTGTCTTTTCTTCTGGACTTTGCACATTTCATCATTTGTGGTGGTAGAGGGCTGCGCTTTAATATCTGGAATTTATTTTAACCAAGGGAGAGACGATCTGATGTGGAAAAGAGTTTAAGCTAAGGTAAGCTATTTTATTTTTTAACACTTAGACATGTATAACTGTGAAAACTTAGATTTTGACATTCATCTGCATTATTCAAGTCAAGAAACCTATGCAAAGGTCTTTTTTTGTTTTTGTTTATTAGATATGTGCTGGGGGGTGAGGGGGATATTTTCTGCAGTTCCCAATCTCATCACAATTATCTCTCCTTGTGAATTAAGAACAAATATACATTATTGTATTGATTTAAACTTTTACATATCCCAAACCGTATCCAGGAAGAATAGTGGGTAACGCTGAGTTAATGTGCTCCAACACAGCTGGGTATAAAATAAAAAATCATCTATTCATTTTTTTAAGGGGGAAAAAAATAGATAACACAGGGTCATGAATGAACCACTTCTATAATACTAAATAATCCTTTGTTTTAATATACAGTGCAGCAAGCAAATGCTGGGAGGTGTATTAGAAACATAAGAAATAGTATAGTGTAAGACCTTCGTGTGCTTGGTGTTATCAACACCTATTCAACGGTTCAGAAATGTACTGTCTGACTGTTATGCCACTGCAGGAGTTCGATTATTAGCAAAACTGCACCCCAAGGGGTATATGATATGTTGACTAATGGGTTGATAATTTGATACCAGCTAACTTCTCCCATGCCTTGGTGCAATACCCACCACATGTGGCATTCTATTCATTCAAAATTGCCCTGCATTGTTTGAGCAATCGTAATATTAAAGTGGACCCACCGGGTAGTAATATTCTGCATTTGGTTTACCCATCTCTATGTTAGTGCCCTACTGCCATGTGATATCTTAAGAATTCAGAATAGCCCCTCAGATCATGAGCACTCATGCAATTTAAGTAGTTCCACAGCGTACTAGGTAAAATATTTGACATCAATAAACGTGACGTTAAAAACATGCTATAGAAGACCTTCTGTAACTCCAACAATATCTTCACTTAGGCACATACTTTAAATGTTATTGGCGTCCTGCACTTTACTGTAGCTACTCACTACACCATAGGATTTGGCTATGAAATGTATTGGTGTATATACCCTTTGCAACCCACTATAACAGCCATGGCTTTTCACATATGGAAGATTCATCAGTGTGGGTAATTACTAGGTAACCTTCTCTGAATCACAGTGGTGGGCATGTATGTAGGAGTTAATGGCACATTTGCCTGCATCTTCTCTCCCTCTGTCTAAAATATTTTCCAATCATAAGCCTATCTGATTAAGGTTTCAAAGCCAGACTTTGTAATTTAGTTATTAAAATGTAAATGCTATGGGCGGGACAGAAGAGAATAGAAATGACTTTAGTGTCATATCTAAGCCACCTTCATCGCCAGAGACAAATGTTTGGACAATGACACGATTTCGACTCCCCAAATCTGTGCTGTAGTTGAGGGGATTTGTGCAGAATACATCAAACCTTGTTTTATACAAGATTATCAATATCAAATGGTGAAACCACTAAAGGCTCAGTATGTGTAGGCTGTAAAGCATTGCGGGCTTCTTCAGATTCCTACTGTAGAAGATAAGTGACCACCTGCCATTCCTTCTTTTACATAGTATTTCCAGTCCTAATAGTGTAGATATTCTGAAGGTAAAGCTGTATGCACATTAAGATATACGAAGACTTGTTGAGCATGTCCTCAGTCTGTTGCAGGCAGGTGGTATCCCCCTGAGGGAATCTGTACATTCTACCATGCATAGACAATAGTGTCAGTCTACAGTGTATCCCATTCCAATTGATCTCCCCAATGTGAAATCGCATAGTGCTTTGTAGAGAATGACAGCTGCAAAGCCAGGACCTTCTGAGCCTGGTCTCTGGTCATCTGGAGTCCAGGGACATCTTAGGATAGGATCTGTACATTTTTTTTTAACCAAGAACCCCCCACATTCAGAGGATATGAATGAGTTTACTTTAAGGGCAAATACACAAGTTAGATGGTGATGCCTGAGTGAGAGTGAGAATTTCCCATCTGAGTCACTTGGTGTGATTGCACCTTCTTATGCAAAGAACATGCTAATGCGTTTTAGAAATAAACTGGGAAACTCTGATCTTTTTTTAAGTTCAGGAAGGAGGAATTTCCACAGCTCTTCATTTATAAGTATAATTGCACATATTTGTGCCTGCGTGAGATTCAGCTCACTGTGCCTGTTAGGGCTGATGCTCTGGCAATCTACTCAGGGGTTAAATCTGAACAGCAATACTTTAGAACCAAATTGGTGTTTATTGCTAAAGATGACAGTTAAAGTACAGCAATAAGGAGGAAGATCAATGAAATCATTTTGGGTTGGAAATCAAATTGAGTTCAAGTGGTAGTTGACACTAGCAGAGAAAACCACAGGTCCTTGGAACTGGTGGGGCTCCAATGTCCTGAAAATTACTAACCTTAAGCTGGTTGAAAAATCAAATGTGAAAGCTGTGTATAATGCAGAGTGCATAAAATTCTGGCCAGGCACATATCTGATTACATTTTCTAATAAACCATCACAGTGTAGGGTAGGGGTGGTAAAATCCAGTCCTCAAGCCCGCTCCCCCCACCCCCAAACAGATCAGGTTTTCAGGATATCCCTGTTTCAGCACAGGTAGCTCAATTAGTCCCTGCTTCAACACAGGTGGCTAAATCACAGGTTTTAGTCTTTGACTGAGCATGTGATTGAACCACCTGTGCTGAAGCAGGGACTGATTTAGCCACCTGTGCTGAAGCTGGAATATCCTGAAAACCTGACCTGTTTGGAAGCTTGAGTACAGGAGTTCAGCACCCCTGGTCTTTTCATCTAGTCATTTAGGGATCAACATGCATTTAAACCACCTCAATTATTCAGTCACTGGGTGTAGACAAGACATTGATACAGTACAACCTACAATGGATACCGAATATAAATGTGGATAGGAGAATTCAACATCTTATGCCAAAAACATTAAACAAAAGTCTTCCCATCTTGGAAAAGGTCCCAGTACATCGAAACGTTAAAATTCTCTTTTGTTTGTTCAGTTTTTTCATAAATAGTGCCCTTGCAAAAGATCATTGTGTCAGTGCAATTACATGCATTTAATGGCTACCCGGTCCAATGCTGTATATTCCTATGGTAAGATTGCCACTTACTGTATAGTAGTTTTAAACAAGTAATCAGATGATTGAAGGCATTTTGGAACAAATAAATGCTCTTTAGTGAGAGGACTGAAAATATGCTTTCAATTCTTTTTCAAACATGTCTTTGATGGACGTGCATGGAAGCACTGTCTGATATGCAATGCTACTGGCTTCATATTGACATTGATGGTGAAGAATGCGACTCTTAATGACAGCTATTCTTATGTGATTTTAAGTCTTCTGCATTTTAATGCATATATATAAAACCACAAGAGTTGCCACTTTCAGCATTTTCAGAACACAGGGTTCTGATTCAAGGAAGTAAATGAGTGTTACCAGCAAAAGCTGAAGGATGTCACATTTTTTTTTGCAGAAGGGGCGATATATTAATTGCACAAGGGACATACGGTGGCACACGGCAGGTTTGTATAAATAAAGCACATATTTGCATGACTCTAGTTTTATTGTCCCCAAAGAGTATGATCTGACCATTTCTGGATTACATATTGCATGGAAATGTAAAGCCCAATAGTTGATACTGCTTTGACATCTGCAAGGAGTATGCATGATGCAGAGAGTGAGACTGTCTTCCACTGAGCGACTCTCCTTATCAGAGAGCAGGGAAAGAGCTGCGTTTGGTGGGTATGGCTGGAATTTCAGTCCCATATATAAAAGAGAAATCGATGAACACTGCTAATGACATTTTCTCAAGTTTACCATAGTGCTCCTGATGACTAAGGGCAGACTCCTCTAGTTCTGCTCTGTAGACCCCACTCCTAAGAGTTTACATAGTTTTTTTGCATGTGCTCTTAGTAAAGACCTGTTGGGCTGGAGATGGAAAGCAGGGCTGTTACACCTACCTCTGGTAATAAGATGGAACCAAGTGGTAACTTCTATATTTTCCAAAATATATATATGTCATTCTTTATGTAAGGTGATTCAGAGCAGTTTGTAGCATAAGCTGTACATCTTGTTCATGTATATTTTGTTACTGTATAGAAGTCCCCCTTATACTTTTATCCAGACTACAGTACAGGATACAAAAATGAACCCAACTCTTTTTAGTATGTAAAAGCAGTTATCTAGATGATCAACAAGGTATGATATTGACCCACAGTATTACCCTCACTACCATTGTTCACTTCAGGCATTCATTCCTCCTAAGTGTACATAGAACTGACAATCTCTCTCTATTTATTCCTAACACTCATCTTCAAATCTATCATGTTCTTTTTCTTTTTCCCTGATAAAAGTTTGACTTGCTGAGATGAAATTCCTCATTAAGTGATCCCCCTCAAATCTAATGGGAGATTAGAGTCGACATGTAAAATCTGCGTTCCCACAGTAGCATCTCTATGAATAAAATATGTCTATAACTAGCCACTTGTTGCTAATATAACAGTCAACATTTTTTTTATGTACTGAACAGTGGTCATAGTTCTTTTCCCCACAGACCAGTCAACATTTCAAACAGATACAGCTTGAAGTAACCTCAAGTGAAAGAGAGAGGGCGCCAGATAGACACTGCTCAGTCTAGTGTAAATAGGTAAAATAACCAAGATCTACTCTTTACAACTGCACTACCTACACTGCAGATGAAGGCAAACACATGTAAAGCTTCTCTGAGTAAACACAGCATGAAGAGTCCTCAGCAAGTAAACATCGTGTTCATAATATTCTGCCGCATGCTGTCATCATATTTTTTATGCTCTGTGAAAACTTCACTGGCTTAACCCTTTCGCTGCCAGAAGGCTCAGACACGCAGTGTTACAGGCTCCCAGGGAATTTATTTATTTATAAAATGTTTTACCAGGAAGTAATACATTGAGAGTTACCTCTCGTTTTCAAGTGTGTCCTGGGAATGGGTTAATGTGGAGTGCAGCATGTTTAGGAACTGAGATGTGTGTGAGCTGTGCAATCATGTATCATCCGTCCCCATTACAACGCTCCTTATTTATCTCCATGTGCACAATGCCACCATTCCTTTCTTAGCTACGACATTGTTTACTTACAGTACGTACAGCGTGTACGATTGTGTGTGCCATGCAAAGAATAAAAAGCTGAATATGTAGAACAGCTAGAGTGTACAATTGCAAAATACTGCAGAGAATGTTATCTGCCATGTGTTTAATTCATTAGTGCAGAAGGGAAGGGGTTACATGTAGGTTGATGAGTATACTTGTGTGTGAAGTATACAACATAATTATACATGTGCATATACTAACGTATTACGCAATGTGGCCTGGGCAACACAAAGGGGTGATGCTGACTCCTGCACCATTGCATTTGAAAGGGGACTATATTCCGAGTATGTAAATACATATTACACATTAAGCACTGAACCCTCTTAATCTAAATCTATGCACCTCTTCAATTCGATTGTTAGTCATAGTAGTTAGTGACCATGGATACCACTGTTATTTTCTCACCCGTACCGTGATATAGATCTATGAAAGAGGGTTTTTATGGCATATATCATATCAATATTTAATACAAGGAGCGTAATTCCTAATTTCAGATGTTATTCTACCTTTCATTGGCATACATTACTTTGTCTATTACCTAAGTACGAATGCATTATGGTGGTCCTTAGTGACAATCTATTTTTAATCACATAAGTGCAGAGAAGAACGACAAAATTAATAAAGGGGGTGGACAATCTAACTTATGAGGAGAGGCTAGTTAAATTAGATTTGTTTACATTAGAAAAGAGGCGTCTAAGAGGGGATATGATAACTATGTACAAATCTATTAGGGGACAATACAAGGAGCTTTCAAAAGAACTATTCATCCCAAGGGAAGTAATAAGGACTCAGGAGCATCCCTTTAGGTTGGAGGAAAGGAGATTTCACCAGCAACAAAGGAAATGGTTCTTTACAGTAAGGGCAGTTACAGTGTGAAATTCATTATCCATGGTGACTGTGATGGCAGATAAAATACAGTAGATATCTTCAAGAAAAGGTTCAACATCATTTTAGAAAGGAAATGTATACAGGGATATACCAAATAAGTATACATTGGAAGGGTTTTGATCCAGGGAGTAATTTGGTTACCATTATTTATTTATTTATTTATAAAATATTTTACCAGGAAGTAATACATTGAGAGTTACCTCTCGTTTTCAAGTATGTCCTGGGCACAGAGTAAAACAAATAATACATGGTTACAAATACAGTTACATAAATGAACAAGGTATACATTTATATACAAGACATTGCATGCACAGTTAAAGAAAATATATATTATGAGCGTATGAAACAGTTGGAGTCAGGAAGGAATTAAATTGTCCTTTTATGAGACAGCATTGGATGATGTTTCATTGTTTTTTTTGTGTTTGCCTTCCCTTGGATAAAAATACTGTAAATACAACTGTATCATAAGCATCTGTCATCTAAATTTAGCATAGGTTTAACTTGATGGACATATGTCTTTTTTAAACCTCATGTACTATCTAACTAAATACAGTATGCAATTAGAGTGTAAGCTCTTCGGGACAGGGACTCATTTTCCTAAATGTCACTTTTATGTCTTAAGCACTTCTTCCCGTTGTGTTATTTGCATTATTTGTTATTTATATGATTGTCACTTGTATTACTGCTGTGAAGCACTATATACAGTACATTAATGGCGCTATATAAATAAAGATTATTAATACATACATACATACATACATACATACATACATACATACATACATACAACTATGTAACATGTACACCACACAAGGAAATATTTATAATAGTTGTATTGCTCCCAAGAAAGTCTAGATACTTTTTCAAAAAGAGATTATTGTGAATCACATATCTGTTCTTCATAAATGTAAAGAAGACTCTTGAGATTTTAAATCTCATACACAACCTGAATCTATTCAGAACTCTCATATTGTCAGAACTGTGAAACTTCTCTTTTACCTCTGTAGGAGGGAGAATTACCGCAATGGGTCTGTCCATACAGCAAAATGAAAAGAAAAAAAATTCCTACTTAAAAAAGTGGGGAGGGGTGAGCTTGCTGTGTTTGTTAGTTCTAGAGCAACCAGTGAGCTATGGGCTGAATTTCATGTGGCATTACTGAAGTGATAAAAATAGTCAATATCTCCAAATTTGCTCTTTCCTACATAACAGCGTTGATCTCTTGTTATGCCCTTGCTCGTCTTCTGCACTCTTCCCATAACTGTCTCCTCTCCACCCCTATCACCTCTACTGCTCTTAAACCTTTTTCCCTTCACTGCCCCTTATACGTGTAACTCCCTCACACTCGGTGTACGTCAAGCACCTTCTCTACCCACCTTTAAGACAGACCTTAAAACTCACCTTATAAATGAAACATTTCAATAGCCTGGTCTCATGGGTACTATCTCACACTCAGTCACTCCAACCACCTATTGTGGCCAAGCACTGCCATCTACTGCACTTGTTCCTTCACCTGCTGTCTCAGTAAGTCTCCCAACATACCACTTATATTGTAAGATCTCTGGGGCAGGGATTTCCTTTCCTATTGTCTGACTTGTTGTATTATAATTTCCCGTACTGTATTGTCTCTCTGTAAAGTGCTGAGTACACTGTGGGTGTTATGTAAATAAATATATACATACAAATCAATAATAAAAATAGATTTTAATTACTGTAGACAGATGATCCACAGTATCAGGTGAAGGCAATTTAAGTTTTAATAATGTAAGATCTATCCCCAAAACATTGGTGCCATGACCCTTTTGTATGGACAATATGAAAATGATGAATCGTATCGCAGGTCCAGCATGGATTTTATTTTATGAACCATATACATTTTTTTTATTTGCAGAATATATATATAAATACATAGATGCCATCTATGCATATTAATAGATAGATTATATTAGTTTGTTATGCCATGTCTACTCAGGACGTACTGTGGGAATGAAAAACAAATATTGGTTTGCAGTATCTGTTGATTCAGTTTTGTTTTTATTTACTTTTTTTTCTCCTGAAAACATCAGGGAATATGTAACCAATTTCTCCTATTGAGAAATGAGAACTAGAAAAGGAGATTGGATTAACCTGCCCTGCAGCGCTGCTAACCCCCTCCACATAAAAAGAATGCCATAAATCCATAATTCCACAATATGAGCCTCGACGTTGGTTTATGCTTCCTATGTATTCTCACTACATATAAATCTTGCACACTGCCAGTTTCCTGTGGTAATAGCATGAAGAACACATCTCTTTCTTACACATCTCGTTGGACATATATCAACCCTTAACATTAAATGTGGGTTTCAGTGAAGGACAGTTGATGGAACGATTGAATGCAGCTACAGTAGGAATTAAAGGAGTAGCATAAAAATGTAGCTGAATCAAGATAAGCAATTTATGTTCTGCATTTGTAATTTGGGGATGTAATTGAGTGTATCTTTCCTATTTATCCTACATTCAATGGAAATGTAATAGGCAAAGCCATTTATCTTTCCCATTAACTCCTTCAGCACTGGAAGAGACAGCAAGCCATTGTTGGGTTGCTCTGGCTTCCAGGAGCGAAGGTGTTAAACAATTTAAAAGTAGAATAGATCATCACACTTCTAAATTTTGTTAGTTCATGGATAGGTCATTTTGCATTGTGTGTTAGATCATGGATGGGTTATATTACTGTAACCCCTCTTTAATTTACCTCAGATTATATGGCCCATCATTGAGGTGGGAGCCTGAGTCCTATGGGTTACTGTTTAATTCCTATTGTGTGTGGTACATGTTGTGTGAGACTGTAGTGACTAGACACAACACAGTGGTAATGAATTATAACAAGCTTTATATACTCATATAGCTATAATTTGTGGTGTTACATATCTCATATGAATCAGAACGGGGACTCTTAATCTCAGAATCGCTCCATACACTTTTATACTTAAACAAACTATACAAACAGTGCGAACGCTGCACAAACAAATAATCACTTTTATCTCTGTCCGGCCTCCCAATCATGGGGTACAGGCCTGTAGATCCTGATGTGCTAGCACAATCGTTGGAGCTCATAAACTGTGTGTGTGTTGCAGGCCTGGTGCTTCACAAAGATTAAACTGTGATGGCAATATAACTGCAGTTTATATCCTTTGTGAGTTAGCTCACCTACTCCAACCTGGTGTAATTCCTGCACAGCAGGGCTCCCTAATCTCTCTCTGTAGTAGCCTCTGTCTGCCTGTTTCCCTCTGCACTGTCAGGTCCTGCTCTGCTGGGCCCTGCTTCCTGCACTGGTCCAGTGGGCAACTCTCTCTCTCTCTCTGCAGTTCCCTCTCTCTTCACGGTCCTGCATGGAATCTCTGTGCAGGATGGGCTTGCACACCCTCACTCCCTCAGCTCCCTTTCCAACTGTCACCAACTGTCATTCCACTGGCTAAGAACAGTCACATGGTCCAGTGGAATGTAATTCTTAAAAGGGCCATGTCCTGTGCTGAAAGCAGACACAGGGGGTTCCATTACAGTGTGTGTTAGATCATGGATGGGCCATATTACTGTGTGTGTTAGATCATGGATTGGTTATATTATACTGTGTGTGTTAGATCATGGATTGGTCATATTACATTGTTTGTTAGATCATGGATGGGTCATATTACAGTGTGTGTTAGATCATGGATTGGTTATATTACATTGTGTGTTAGATCATGGATGGGTCATATTAGAGTGTGTGTTAGATCATGGATGGGTCATATTACAGTGTGTGTTAGATGATAGATGGTTGATATTATATTGTGGGTTAGATCATAGATGGGTTATATTACTGTAACACAGTTTCCCACCTTCTCTGGAAGATGTTGCTACTGGTTACTGCTGTTTGTGGTGCGTGCATACCTTTGAGGGTCCAGGAGAGCTGAGTGGTCTGCGATGATGTGGGGAACAGGACAGGCTTTTGACGATCTTGATGTTCAACTCAGGGTGTCAGCGCCTCTAGGACCAGTGGGCTCCACGATTTCTAGGGACTGTCCCCACTAGAACAGACTTATTTCACTCCCCTGCCCAATAGACGGTAGACTCAGGCAGGGATATATGAAAAGGGATGCTTTATTTGGCAGTCACTGCAGATGTTACACAGCGGATGCAGATAGGTCACAGAGGATCCAAGGCCTCTGGATGGTGCTTGGCTCTCTGGTAGTTTTGAGGCCTCTGATCTCTCTTTTACCAGTCAGCCCATGAGGGACTGACTGGCATGTCTCACACCCAGCCGGGAGAAGCAGCACACACCTCCTCTCCCTAGGAGGGGTGGAAGAGAACACTCACACGCTCCTTTCCCCAGGAGGGGTGGAGGAGGACTCAACTATAATTTGGCACTTCCTCTGTGAGACTCCAGAAGGGTAGAGCACAAGGTCTGTATCATGATTGCCTGTACACAGACCCTGAGTCACCACAACTTCTGTCACTCATGAGTGGGGTCAATGCCCCTAGGATAGCCTGTTACAGGCTGTAGCTACTAAGGGCTTATGTTACAGGGGATAGAAAGGTAGTCTGGGCCAGCCATGCTATACTCTCCCCTGTGTGGAAATTCCATGTCCTCACTAGAACGAATTTAATGCACCATCCATCACTCTGGAGCCTACAATATAATAATAGCTTACACATATGATGGTACAACATAACCAGAATACAATTGCAGACAGCAAGACCCAATTCATCCAATGATTACAGCCATTATATACTACTTTATCCAACATGAAAAATATGGGGTCACTAATTGTAATAGTTGGGATCAGGCATTTTGATTACCTGTCCCTGGAAATCCTTCACTCACACTGGATATACCTTAGGGGCATAGCATCCCACGGGAAACTGGTTCTATCTATGCAGGTGACATAGCCATGGAACATAGGGTCCCACCACTTAAGGGGTTCCCCGGACAAAAGTTCAGGCCTGGGACTATTTGGTCTGGAGCACACCTGGGAAGATACTCCAGAGGTATTATACTGCTGAGATAGTGACCTGGAAGATTCCTGAAAGACCTGGAAGATCCCAGAGACATAAACCTTTTTACACAGCTAGTACCATCATTCACCCCATAACCCAAGCACGCTGCCTAGAGGGTCACACTCGACTCCTCTCTCACATTTTCCCCTCACATTCAAAACGTATCTAAAACCTGTTGCTTTTTCCTCCGCAATATTACCAAGATACGCCTTTTCCTCTGTTACTTGACTGTTAAAACTCTGACTCAGGCCCTCATTCTCTCCCGTCTTGATTACTGTAACCTCCTGCTGTCCAGCCTTCCTGCCTCTCACCTGTCTCCCCTACAATCTATCCTAAACGCTGCTGCCAGAATAACTCTACTCTTTACTAAATCTGTCTCAGCGTCTCCCCTGCTGAAATAACTCTCATGGCTTCCGCATCTGACACTCAATTCTCCTCCTCACTTTTAAAGCTTTACACTCTTCTGCCCCTTTTTACATCTCATCCCTAATTTCTTGCTATGCACCACCCCGACTCTTGTGTTCTCCTCATGGATGTCTTCTCTCTACCCCTTTGTATCTAAAGCCCTCTCCTGCCTTAAACCTTTCTCACTGACTAACCCACACCTCTGGAATGCCTTTCCCCTCAATACCCAACTAGCACCATCTCTATCCACCTTTAAGACCCAACATAAGACACACTTGCTTAAAGAATCATATGAGTTACTATCCCCCCTCCCAAAATACACATTATCACTTGGTAAACCTGGATAGTACAAATGTGGAGGTGGTAGGGTCAAGGGTAGTGACCTGGGCATGGACAGGAGTGGACAGGGCCGATGACTGGGGCTTAGCACTGTCCATGACCTGTCCATGTATTGTGGGCTTACCGGTTTTGGGGAGGCATCAGGGATGGGGTGACACCTTCCCTTGCATTGGGCCACATAGCAGGGGGCATCGGCAGGGAGTAGTCCAGAACTCACCGCTGATGGGGCTAGCGGTGGTTCCACGGGTGTCGGGGACTCCATCTTGATGATGTCAGCACTCAGAGACAGTCTCACGAGACCACTGGGCAGGCTCCAGTTCGGCGGCGGCGATGACGTCACATCCGGCTGAACCGGAAGTTCGTCACCCCGCAGTGCACCAAACAAGGCCGCGCACGGTGCCTCGTTCAGGTAGACCGCAGCTGAAGCCAGGAAGAAGTAGGGATGGATGCGTCTGGACCGGAACTCTTCTTTGGATGGCAGGTAAGGGATGGGCTCTTCTCCGTAGGTCCCACATGGCTGATGACATATTTTTCAGGGATGGATGGTGCCGAAAGCTTCCAACTGCATTTTTGCAAAAGCTTGCAACTTGACTTAGCATCCCATGCGGTCCCGTTTCTCTCTGGCGGGAGTGTCCTTTTGGATGCAGTAGAACAGGCAGACACGTGGTGGCCGCCATTTTAGAAGCACAGTCCATGCCATAGACGTCATTTTAAAGTCCACAGCACAGCACTTGAGAATAGGTATACAGAGTCCCTGGTGATGCCTCAGGGGCCCGTTCCTCACATTGTAGACTGCTGCACAGTCCAGAAATTAAGGTGCACAAGGTCCAGCACTGTACACTGTAAGGGGACCGTCCCTTGTAGAACAGGTGTAGGGTTCATACTCCCGGGATAAATTTCCCACTGGGTGCGCTCCCAACTTGCACAGTACATTGTGCATGGTGCACGGGTAACCCCAGACCCTGAAAGGTCCTATCCCTTTAACACAGTCCATGTGTCTTGGTACCCAAGGGTACTCATGGTACACTGTGAAGGCCCTGGCCAATTTGCAAGTGATTAAAGAAGGGTAACAGCACTCCCCGGTAACATCCCATCGGGTGGTCACTCCAACTTGCACAGTCTATGTGCCCAGGTACCCAGGGTTCCTCACAATGCGTGGTGAGGGTTGTCCTGGCCCTGTTTTGATACGATGAAGGGTAACAGCGCTCCCTGGTACAATACCTTCGGGGTGCGCCCCAACAAAGTCTCTGGTAAGGGCTTAGGCAGCCCCCTCCCCAGTGACATCTCGGGGAGAGACTCCCTCCTTCCTTGACATGAATGGGTGCCCGGGGTCTCTGGGGGAGCATCAGGGGCCCGGTCCTGGCCTCTTTTACTTTCTGCTGCATCTGCTGCTGCTTTAAAGTCCCATTAAAGCCTGCCATGTTGCTGCCACCTCAGCAGCACCTCCAATTGTAACACAGTTCCCCCCCCCCTCTCTTTGGAAGATGTCACTACTGGTTACTGCTGTTTGTGGTGCGTGCATACCTGTGAGGGTCCAGGAGAGCTTAGTGGTCCACAATGGTGTGGGGAACAGGACAGGCTTTTGATGATCTTGATGTTCAACTCAGGGTGTCAGCACCTCCAGCTCTAGTGGGCTCCAGGATTTCCAGAGACAGTCCCCACTTGAACAGACTTCTTTCACTCCTCTGCCCAATAGACTGTAGACTCAGCAGGGATATATGAAAAGGGATGCTTTATTTGGCAGTCACTGCAGATGTTACACAGCGGATGCAGATGGGTCACAGAGGATCCCAGGCATCTGGATTGTGCTTGGCTCTCTGGTGGTCTTGAGGCCTCTGATCTCTCTTTTACCATGTCTCACTCCCAGCCGGGAGGAGAAGCACACATCTCCTCTCCCTACGAGGGGTGGAAGAGAACTCTCACACGCTCCCCTCCCCAGGAGGGGTGGAGGAGGACTCAACTATAATTTGGCACTTCCTCTCTGTGACTCCAGAATGAGAGGGCACAAGGTCTTTACCATGGTTGGCTGTACACAGACCCTGAGTCACCACCACTTCTGTCACTCATGAGTGGGGTCAATGCCCCTAGGATACCCTGTCACAGCCTGTAGCTACTTAGGGCTTATGTGACAGGGGGTAGAGAGGCAGTCTGGGCCAGCCATGCTACATTACATTGTGTGTTATATCATGGATGAGTCATATTACAGTGTGTGTAAGATCAAGGATGAATCAAATTACATTGTGTTTTTGATCATGGATGGGTTATATTAACTTGTTTAGTTCACATTACAAGATAGAAAAATCTGATGTAAAATAAATATGATATAGCACGTGGCTCTGTGTTACTTATTGTGCCAGTGAGGGGGTTAATAGTAAGATTTTCCTCGTACAAACACGTGGTTAATGCGTACCTTTCCTATAGATTTTTCTCTAGCAGAGAAGGGGATACACTGTCTATGCATCTTTATCTTAAAGGCATGAATCTTCTCATTTTTCCCTCTTGGCAAGTGGCAAACAGTATTTGCTAACTGGCACATATTGTGTTCGTATACAGGGTTTCACTAGGTATACTCTATAAAACATTCAGGTTATTCACCTAGCGTTTGTGAAACGGATATTGTACTTATCTCCCGGGGATTCTATTCTGCGAAGAGAAAAAAAAAGAAAATTATTAGCAAATTGAATACGTTTGAAGCAAATACATCATTGCCTTGGCTTATATAATTGTTTACAGTGTGATTTCTTAGGCTGAGGCCCCAGTACCTCCGCTGCACACGCGCCCGCAAGAACGGTGGTGCGTGCAGGCGATTCCCCGGTCTGCAGTGAGCTGCAGGAAGAGAGACCGGGGGGGGGGGGGGGGAGTGATGGGGGCGCGGCCATGACATCACCCGGCAGGATCGCCCTCATTGGCTGAACCGCAGGGGGGCGTGGCCTAGCGCTCCGTCGCGAGTCCTGCTCTCAATTCTATTGAGAGCAGGAGCAACTCTCGCCACAGCGCTGCGCCCCCCCCTCGCAGCGGGCCCGGCGCCATTGAGGGGAGGGCTCTCGTCCCTGCAGCGTCCGCCACAGCAGGCGATGCAGTAGCCTGCGGGAACCAGGCCTTAGGATACAAGCGAAGTTTACCTTTAGATCACTGAAAGAAAATAAGCAGTTGATTGAGAGGCAATAGTAACTTTTTGGGCTAGATAATGGCTTGATGTGAACATTCAAGGTCAACCTGATACAGAACAATACCCTTTTCAGGGGTGTCATTGTCTCGTTATACTCTATGCAGTATTTGTTACTTTCACTTGTTTCCATGTGCAGTATTTCAGTTTGTGGTAGGATCCCTCTAGCTAGGAGCCACCCATAAGTGGTAAATTTAACAGGTGTTTCTTGATTTGTATAAACCAGCTAGTGGCAAAGAGGTATCTATTCAACATCAGCAGGTAATTGCCGCAAAGATTTAAAGTTGTGTGACTATCAATCTTAACTCTGGTTCTGAGGTCTTTCTGACTACTCCAGGGGTTCTCAACTTAAGTCCTCAAGCCTCCCCAAGAGGACGAGTTTTCAAGATAATCCCTGCTTCAGCACAGGTGACTCAATCAGAGGCTCAGTAAAGGACAAAGCCTCTGATTGGGTCACCCGTGCTGAAGCTGGGATATCCTAAAAACCTGACCTGTTGGGGGTCTTGAGGACTGGTGTTGAGACCACTTGGACTACCCCAAAACCTCCAGCTGATGGCAGATACCTCTGTCGCCTAAATTTGGATATACAAAATCAAAGACCAGCATCTTTACCATTAGGATTCATTTTCTGCCTGGACCATTCATTTATTAAAGCATTTGTCAGTCAGTAGGGCTCGAACAATGTTGCCTTCTTGCGCCTGTCCACCATGGGAGGCCACTCGTTCACTCTGGGCGCCTGCACAGGAAAGACCGTGGCTGCTGGAATCAGAGCTGTCAATCATCACTCTGCTTCCGGAAGACACCGCCCTCCTCCCTAACTCCTTGTATAGCTGTGATTGACAGCTCTGCTTCGTAAGAGGTTCTGCCGCAGCGGTGGTCTTTCAGCTCCACGCGTCACCCCCCGAGTTTCCTCTCGTTCCAATGAAGCAGTGGGTTTTTAAAGCCTTGTCAATCCATTTTATTTCAGTCCTGTTGGACTTTCAAATAAAACCATGCAGAGAAAGAAATTGTATGTATGTATATATGTATATATGTATATATGTATGTATGTATATATGTATGTATGTATTTATATATGTATATCTTTATTGACAGTGTTCGACAAACCTATACATTTGCACGCCCCGGGCGAGTGGATTTAACATCGTGGCGAGCTCCTATTGGCCCAAGCAGCACACGTGTGGTACTAGGTGGCGAGTAGATTTTTTTGTTCGGCGAGTAGATTTTTTGGTGATTTGTCGACCACTGTTTATTGATATAACTCCATTAATGTACATCGCGCTCCACAGCAGTAACACACGTAACATAATCATATAAATAACAAGTAATAGAAATAACACATAATGGGAAGAAGTGCTTCAGACATAAAAGTAAACATTTAGGAAAAGGAGTCCCTGCCCCGAAGAGCTTACAATCAAATTAAATGTAATATTAATGTACTAATTAACATATGGTTAGTGCTGAACACATTGAAATCCAGTGGGCAGCTGATATGTGTATGAGGTACTGTCCTTTGTTGGAAGACCCAGTTCAAGTCCCAGAGTCAGCACCACAAAGCTATGGTTGATTCAGCTTTGTCTCCATGTGCTTTGGGAAACAGATGGAAATGTCTGTGCATTGACTTACACTATTGCAATATATGGGGGCATGTTCACAACGCATATCTTACTGTTGTCACGTTCTGTATTGTGACATGCATTATAATCTCTGTTTTGTTAATCGATACACACATACAAAATATTTGTATTTACACATACAAATGAGGGAAACTACCAATGAGAGTGAATTGAGAAGTACTGTATACAGCAGGGCTGCACAACATACGGCCCGCGACGGACCCCCTTCAACCCCCCCTTTTTTAAACCCCCTTCCCTGGTAGGGAAAGGACGCGTTTCAGTAGGAGCGCGCGCTCTCACCTAACCTCCTCCCTCCTCCAGCACGGGGACGCGCTCTAGCAGTGTAGCGCGACCCGGAACTTCCGGGTCTGCTGCTAGAGCGCGCATCCCTCGCGCTTCCCTGCCGCAGCTAAGGCTGCGGTCCCAGTACAGCCTGTGCGCACGGCGCGGCTTGCACTGTGCGTGTAAGCACCGCCCCTCAATGGGGCTGGGCCCAGTACGCACCGTCACGCAGAAGGTGCAGCCGCGCCGTGCTGCAGGGTTTTTCCCAACTCAATAAAATTGAGTTTACTCCTAGCGACGGAGGCGTGGCCACGCCCCCACCGGCGGTTCACCCAATGAGGGCGAACCAGCCGCGTGACGTAATGGCCATGCCCCCGCAAATCCCCGACACCGCAGCCTAACGTTGTACGCGGGGCGGCGTCATCTGGGCGAGCCGACCGCTGATTGGTCTCTCGGGTGCATGAACAGCGAAAGAGACAGACAGCGGGAGGGTGATCTCGCTGTCGCCGTCATCGTAGCCGGTTGTGTCTCGCGGCCTGGGTGGTTGGTGAAGCTTCAGCAGGAGCCGCAGCAAAGAGGGAGCGCGAGGTGAGGGAGGACATGCGCGAGGCTTAAGCAGGGGCTGCTGACATGGGAAGGGGGCTGCGGGGCTGCTGACATGGGAAAGGGGCTGCGGGGCTGCTGACATGGGAAGGGGGCTGCGGGGCTGCTGACATGGAATGGGCTGGGGGGCTGCTAACATATGGGTGGCTGTTGAAATGGAAGAGGCTGGGGGGGACTGATGAAATGGAAGGGGCTGGGGAGGCTGCTGAAATGGGCTGTGGGGCCCGACTCTGTTTTCTTTGTGAGGGGGGAGAGTGGTGTTAGTTGCAGGGGGGGTGGGGGGGAGAGTGGTGTGAGTTGCAGGGGGGGTGGGGAGGGGAGAGTGGGGTGAGTTGCAGGGGGGGGTGGGGGGGAGAGTGGTACGAGTTGCAGGAAGGGGGGGAGAGTGATGTGAGTTGCAGGGGTGGGTGGGAGTGATGTGAGTTGAAGGGGTAGGTGGGAGTGATGTGAGTTGCAGGGGGGGTGGGAGTGATGTGAGTTGCGGGGGTGGTGGGAGTGATGTGAGTTGCAGGGGGGGGGGAGTGATGTGAGTTGCAGGGGGGGTGGGAGTGATGTGAGTTGCAGGGGGGGAGAGTGATGTGAGTTGCAGGGGGGGTGGGAGTGATGTGAGTTGCAGGGGGGGTGGGAGTGATGTGAGTTGCAGGGGGGTTGGGAGTGATGTGAGATGCAGAGGGGGTGGGAGTGATGTGAGGTGCAGGGGGGGGTGGGAGTGATGTGAGGTGCAGGGGGGAGAGTGATGTGAAGTGCAGAGTGGAGTGGGATGTGTGTGGTGTGTGGGGGAGTGGGATGTGTGTGGTGTGCAGGGGGGTGGGATGTGTGTGGTGTGCAGGGGGTTATTGTGTGTTTGATGTGGAGGGGGAGTATTATGTGTGTGGGTGAGGGGGAGAGATGGGGGTATGAGAGATAGATGGGGAGTATCGCAAAGGTTGATAGTGAGGGGTTCTGGGGGAGATATGAGGATGATAATGAAGGGTGCTGGTGGTGATATTAGGATGATGATGAGAGGTGCTGGAGGTGAGATGATGATGATGATGAGAGGTGCTGGAGGTGAGATGATGATGATGATGATGATAGGTGCTGGAGGAGAAATGATGATGATGATGATGATGATGATGATGATGATGATGATGATGATGATGATGATGATGATGATGATGATGATGATGATGATGATGATGATGATGATATGATGATGATGATGATATGATGATGATAATTTTACCCGTGCGGCCCAATTTTTTTTTCCTTGGAGCAGTTTGGCCCTTCTCACTTTACGAGTTGTGCAGGCCTGGTATACAGTATGTTTGTCTGTACATTATTCTGTATGTGTTTGTCTGCACATTATTCTGTATGTGTTTGACTGTACATTATTCTGTATGTGTTTGTCTGTACATTATTCTGTATGTGTTTGACTGTCTTACACTTTGCTTTTATTGTAAACGGCTTTATTTAAAGCCTCACAAAAAATGTTTAAATAATGATTTTTAAAGAAGAGTGTTCTGCAGCCAGTTTCCAGTGAGATAAGCTGTCATTTTGCTCTTCTAACCCCTCGTCGGAACAGAAAATACGTGTTAATGGTTTTTATCAGCAAGCTTTTGGCTTTGCGAATTAGTGAGTCACTGTCCTAGAGATGCACATTGCTTACTGCATTCTTTATGACGATTTAAATTGTTTTTACCTGCCTGGGAAAACGAGATAGGGGATTGTTGACATTTTGTTGGCGGTGGACATGCTTTCTTTGTATTAAACAGATAAAAATTAGGAAGGAGTTGTGTTTGCACTCCCATGGACGGGTGCTGATCGAGGATTGATCAACTGCACTGAAATTGGCTATTGAGCTGCTCCATAGCGGAGCCCATGTGGTGTCAGCAACGTAAAACATAACACAGATAATTGAGGCATTTAAATCTGACTTCTCTTGCACGGCTACTGTAGCTTAGAGATTCATTATTCAGATTCCAGAGAGGAAAAATATTTGTGACTACAATTTGCAGATAAATATGTTCTTGATTGAAAGCCACATTTCTTGTTCCATTATAACTTGATATATATATTTTTTTTTTCACCATGTAGATGCAAAGTATTTTTTTTTCACAGTATGAAATATGATTTGCCAAATGAGAACTTGGAAATGGTTTTGTAAGGGTTCTGCTTTTCTTTGATAACTGCTGGTATAAGATTGGAAGGGCCACTCCAGTATGAGATGCAGAGTTACAAGGTTCACATGTGAGAACCAGGCCAGTTGTTTAATTGAGAATCGCATGATAATTAATATATCCATATCCCGTGGGGGAATCTCTATATGGTATTGGCAGATAAAAAAATGAATTATTGATTTTGGAACAAGATAGCCGCTTTTGTGAGAGAACAGTGCAGACTTCTCTGACTTTAATAATAATTTCTTGTATAGGGCTGACAGTGCTGTACATATCATTAATTTGTTGAGGTCCCTACCCTGTAGAGCTTACAATCTATTTTTTGATGCTCGAGGTATATGGAGATGAAGTGACTAGCACAAGGTCAGTCAGTGCCACTCCTTCGGCCCATTGAAGAGGTTAAAGAGACAATCCCACTTGGCGCACAAAAAAAGGGTAGGGCGCATAATGTAATTGGCTTTCTTAAATGAGTGTAATCATGCCGAATCTCTTTTGTGTCCTACTGGAAGGGGCGCACACATATCCCTTGCGTTGTTCCCTTAACATCACAGCCACCTCAAGTGTGAGAGAGACGTGATTGGAATGGGGACTTCCAATCCCATGTCTGAGAACATGGAGTGGTCGGGATTGTGTCATTGCTACACTCTGCTGCCTTGGCCATTTCAGCACCAAAACTTAAAGCAAACATTTCACTTGTTTAGTTCCTTTTGAAATGAAAACATTTTGAAAGAACTCTGAACAGCAGAGTGTTTGGCAAGTGTCTCCTCCACCCAAGGCCTATTCCAGGGGTGGCCAACTCCAGTTCTCAAGGGCCACCAACAGGCCAGATTTCAATGATATACCTGCTTCAGCACAGGTCGCTCACTGATGTGCCTGCCTCCTGAGATATATAAGGCACAGCACTGCTCAAAGTTAGTGTGTTGGAGTAAGGAGCAAGTCTGCGTTGAGACTTGGGAGAAAGAGGCCCACTAGTGCTGTAACTAGTGGTCCCATTCTATATTAATCAGCATCAACCTGTCAACGCCATACTGTGTCCAGGGACCTGGCACAGGGGTGATCTCCCTGAGGGGAGAGGGGATCCCACTCTATTGGGAGGGCGTACCTTTGAAAGGATAACACAGCAAGATGTGTGGCTAGATAACTCACTGTATGGGGCAGTTGGCCCGCACCGTAAGCCACAAAAAAGCAACCTTGATTCAGGACATCTTCATGTGTGAGTCTGAACTTACTCTACATATTATGGCACCACGGAGGAGTTCCTCATCAGAATCATCCCCATGCGGACGCAGGGATCATGATGAGGTGGAGGCGCTGCACAGGATATAGGTAGGACTCACGCACACACTACCTCAGCTGCCTGTCTGGGTTGACAATCCCCAAACACCATCATGCAGGAGACTCAGGAGTCCTGTTGCCAACAGGTGCACCACCAGACACGACCATGTAATGGGGACTGGTTAGACCACAGGGGCCAATGTGAGATTGAGTGGGTCAGGCCAGGCCAGAAAATCCGTTACAGTTGTATAAAAATATATATTTGCATTCATATACTACAGTATATATATACTGTAAAGTATATGTATGCAAATATATACTGTCCAAGTAAAGGTGCAATCACGGTATATGTCGCAGATGCTACAGGTGCACAACAATAGCTGCCCCGCATGGTTGAAGAACCGCCAGTAACACAAAGAGTAAAGAAATCATGGCACGACAGTGGTCTTCGAATAGTAGAAAAATGTATTCATTTAAAGATCGACGTTTTGATCATCTTGATATAGGTTCGCTAGCAGACCAAATCGCTGATCTTTACATTAAGAAATGCTTTACTATTTGAAGACCACTGGAGTGCCACTATTTCTTTACTCTTCGTGCAAATACAGTATATACTAACGTATGCCCAAGTAGCCCCCCTTTGGGACAACTATATCCTTTAAGGGGTGACCTGTGTTGGCTCACTCAGGTTTCTTCCCTTTCCATGTGATGTAGAATGACTGTGCAGAAGGGATGTCACTATAGGGAGATATAAAGGTATATATAGCTCCATGTTTTAGTAACAGGATCTTCGGAGTTTAGACTAGGGCCTCACTGTGAGTTCTCTAAATAGGTTTGTGTGTTTAGCTAAGAGTATTAAGACATGTCCTGTCACTGTTTGTTGTTGTTTTTTTTAGTTAGGAACGTGCCCTTTAAGTAAGCACCAGTAGTAATGGTCTCACTATTGAAAAGGATGGGAAGCGTCCAAGGAGCGTGGGAAGGAGTTATGTTTAGTTTGTTAGTAACTCCGGAATATGTTTGGATCGGCCCTACCAGATGGTTCCTAGAGCAATCCTGAGCATTTAGGTATGGAAGAAGTATCCATTACATACTGTAGTTCGCGGGTTGCTAAACCTGAAGCCCAAAGTGTTTTCCATGAAAGGTCCACCCAATATGGGGCAGTACTAACTCTATGCAAGAGACCTCCAATTTTAGCCTTACTGCGGGTAACAAGCTAGGCTCCTTCCCAGCAGATACGTGAGAGCTACAAAAGGGAGAAAGCCCAGATAAGCCAAGTACCTCCCTAAAGTAGGAGTGAGAGCTTGAAATGGCACAATGCCCCCTAAATATGGAAACTATTTAACCCTTGGGGGACCAATGGACAGGCGGCACTTGGCGATCATGTGACCACTCTTCAGAGCGTGATCACAGAGTGGTCCTCCTCCTCTGTTTCCCTGGGTCCCAGATTATGTTCTGAACCAAACTCCCCTAAAATAACCATTTGTAAAAGGCCATGATGTAGCGCCCAGATCATGAGGCCCCTGGAGTGCCAGACCCCCCCATAACATAGCGGCTACACCATAAGGAATCCAAAGGGTTGGAGGAAATACATAGATTGACATATCCAAGTGCTGTAGGAGTCTGCAACACATTTGTAACATGTGTGCTACATGTAGTGAAAATAGGAACAGTACATTTTCAGGAATCCATACCATAATAAAAAAAAAACATTATTTTGAGTCCTAGAGTATGTTTACCTGTAATGCCTTTTATATAAGTGCGGGCATGTCAACGCCACTGATTTTCTGTGTGTTTCGCTGATTTGGAGTCGATGTCACTGATTGTTGCCATAACAAGCCCCATAGACTCTGATGAAGTCTCACTGATAAAATCAGCACTTTTCCACTCAATGCTATTTCTTTGTTCAGAACCCCGAATTTCACGTGATTGGGGTCCTTGATGGTCGACATCTCTGTAAATGTAGCTTTTAGCATTTTGTCGTTTTTAAGCCTAAAGTAAGTTTCAGTGCATGCGCAATGTTATTTTTTAGCTGCACATACTGTACTGTACAGCTGTTTGTGCTAACCACTGACAAAACAGCTGCATTTAGCAAAGGAGTAAAAGCATTGCCAGGCTTAGTGGTCTTGTAACATTTTACATGTAATGGAGCATTATCAATCACGCCACAGTGAAACAGGGACATCATGTACAGTAGTCAGTAACATGCTGTATAGGAAGCAGCATGGTCACATGTAGCTGCCAACTATCAGGAAAGCTTTCTTCGGGCCTGGCTAACAACTCGTACCCATGAGAAATCCAAGAGGCTTTCTTGACTTCAAAAGTGAAACAAACCTGATGCAAAGTAACTGCCCCACATTTCTAAAAGGAAAAACCCAAACTGCTTCATATATATATTTTATATTGATAAATCTGGTCCTGTATTTTTTTTTTTGCCCTGGGTTTGCCCCACTTTTGTAAGCTTGAGGCTTTCATAAATAGCCCCTCAAGACTGGACCTAAAATGAAAATGTTGAATTAGTCCCAGGTATGGTCACATACCTACGTATACATACCCCAGACATTCTAATTTAGGAGATTCCGACTCGGAGGACCTTACAGTGATCATGATGGAAGCAAAAGAAGGAGTGGAAATACTGTGTAAAGGAGTGAATTAGGCAACAGTAGCCATCCCTAATTGCAGTGACAGGTATTCATGGATCTGTGTGCCTCACAACATTGCAAACATTCAAAGAGAGATACAAATACCAACGCTGTATTCAGTCTACTGCTAGGAGAATTTATTGCCCCATCTGATGGCTGAATAATGGTCTTCGGGTTTGTGAGAAAAGGGGGTAATCGTTGCTCTGAGTTGCAGAGGAGGGGATGGGTCAATTATTGCTCAGGGTAGGTTATGAGTTGTAAATATTGCTCTGCACGGGTGTCTGAGGAAATAGCTGCCTTGCAATTCTCTCTCCAGGCAGTGAATGGGTTAATTATTTCTCTGACATAATTGAATTTGTGGGAAGGGGTGCAAGGTTTCGCTGAGAAGTTGTGGCATTATAAGGGTGCTTACCCTGACTCCTCTACTCGTGCCTCTGTGAGTGCCCCTCCTTGCATGCTCTGTCACTCTGGCATCGTGTGGGACACAGAGAGATTCCCTGGCCAGTCCTACCACGCTGCAGTTTATGGGGACAGGACCATTGCAAGGCTGACAGACCCCGGAATGAGGAAGGAAGCTCCAGTAGAGCAGTTTTATTGGATGAAGGGTGGAACAAAAACAGGGACATTCTGCCTGAGTGTTTTTCAGCAGCACGGGAGCTGGCACTCTCATGCAGCCAGCATGCACCGAGAGGCCGCTGTGCTCCTTGTTCCAGTCAGCTGGAAGGGAGGAGAGTACAATCACTGTGCAGTCTGGGCTGCACTTTGGGCAGTCTGGCTGCAGGACAGTAGGAGGAGGGAGGGTGTTCCAGGGGATGGGACTAAACTCCTCTCGCCCACGACATAGGGTTGTAGGAGCAGTCTCACAGGACACTGTGGAAACGAATGTTGTGGTGAGGATCAGGGGATAATAAAGGGGGACAATCTGTATGATTTATTAAAGTAGTAAGTTTTTATTGTCAAATTGATGTATTTGCTGTATGTATCAATTTGGCACAATGGAGATATCGTGCAGACTGATTTTGCCAAATATTACATGGCTGCATGGTACTATGCCTTGTTTTCACAGCACAGAGCTACATCACAATGCTTGAAGAGATCAGACTGACGCTCATTATCATGTTAGTTCAAAATAACATTAATTCCCCCTAGCTGGGTCATTAACTGTGAGTAAATGCATCCTCTGTTTGACAGCCTTTAGCTTTCCCTTGTGTCCACAAGTACTTTATGCCAAAAGGGTATGAACTCGGAGATTACTGTCATGCACTGCTGCAAATGCACACTATTTACCATCACAACATGCATCATGGTTCATGCAAACCTTGCTCCACATCTATAAAAAACGTAGAAATCGATGGCAGGTACGGTAGGGACCATTCACCCAACCACACTTCACAAAGATTGCTTATTAAGGTGATCCTATTACTCTTACACAGTATACACAAAACAATCTGATGCTTCATCTACTGTACATGTGATTGACATGACTATATACCAGGGGGGTGGAACTCCAGTCCTGAGGGGCCACCAACAGGTCAGGTTTTCAGGATATCCTTGCTTCAGCACAGGTGGTTCAATCAGAGGCTCAGTCAAAGACTGCGCCTTTGATTGAGCCACCTGTGCTGAAGCAGGGACTGATTGAGTCATCAGTACTGAAGCAGGGACTGATTGAGTCATAAGTGGCTCAGTCTAAGAGGAGAGCTACAGTACATTTTCACACAATCGCTCATTAAGTTCTCCTTGTACCACTGTTTTCTGTGCCCGGTAATTCCTCAGATGTATGTATCAATCTTTTGCTTCTTTATGAATGACAGCTGGAAAACATCTGCAGCGTCTCTGTACTGGCAAAGCTTCTCCTTCCCTATCGTTCACGGTGACATGTAACGGCTTAGAGCCATTTTGGGGGCATTTGTTTTGTAAATGTGTCTGAACCGAGGAGTCCTCTGAGCTGATCTGCGCCCCCCCCCCACCCCCACCCCCTTCCGACCTCCAGAACCCCCATTCCTGAGATGTTTGTCTTTTGTTATGTCGGTATGAAACTCAAACAAAAACTTCAAATATGACCTAAGGGTCACCAGTTAAATGTGCATTGTCTTCTCCTGATGATGTTGCAGCTTTCAATTGGCCGCCCGTCAGGTAGTCTTCTTATTTCATCATGGAGCAGTAAAATTATTCAACGCTTAATACCATTTCTAATGAGTTTTAATATATTGAGCATTCTTTAGCCCACCTCCCAGGCAGTGCAAGATCTTTGTAACGTTTTCCTGTTTGTGATCATTTGTTGCCAACGTTTCAGGCAGCTTGAGCTGCAAACTGTAAAAATAGTCAGTTACCTTAGTAATATCAGGAAACATTGTAGCTGCTGAGTTACAGTGAGTGAAGGATTGATTGAAACTGAAAGGCAGCAATATAGTTAGGCTCACCATCAGGATTGTTACAGGATTATAACAGGAGCACCAAACGTTTGCCAGCGTAGGTAAGAATGCAGAATTATATATGGTCCCATGCTTCACATATGTAAATAAGAAAATGTATAAGGGAATGTAGTATTGCTGTATTGCTGCTTTAATTCTAATGTAATCACATGGTGCTTTATCTGACTGTACGGCTGCAAGTGATAGGAAGGTCCTGCTTTGCTTGAAACATTATTTTACAAAAAAGTGCATCGAAGCAAATTCATTTCAGCTGTATTACCTTATTTGTAGCCGTCTCTCAAAGGGTTAAACTAAATGAACCTTTTTCAAGAGAATATATAAGTATTTTACTGTGTATTTTTGTCATATTGGATGTAGCATTGGGCTTCTCTGTTGCTTGTTGTATACATGTGCCACGCTCAATAGCTCTCATTTTTGACACTTATATACACATATATTTTGTGGGGGCTCAGGGGTTCCCAAAATGAGCTTGCTGAGGTTCTGAGTGTTGTTTGATCTCTCAAGGTGTGCAAGCATCCTAACGTCTTATCTTAGCTTATCCTCTAATGCAGGGTTAGCCAACACCAGTCCTCAAGAGCTAGCAACAGGTCAGGTTTTCAGGATATCCCTGCTTCAGCACAGGTGGCTCAATCAGTGTCTCTGTCAAAGACCACCTGTGCTGAAGCAGGGATATCCTGAAAACCTGACCTGTTGGTAGCTCTTGAGGACTGCAGTGGCCCATCCCATGTCTAATTTCTGAGGTTATGCAGATGTAGTTAAGCAGACTTTGTAATCTTTTGACTGTTACTTTTTATGCGTGGTATTTTATGTCCAAATGTTATTCAACCCATTATCAGAGCGAGAAAGCCTGGGTGACCCTTTGAGGTCCGGAGTACATATATTCCTCGTGCTAGGTGCAGGTGCAAATGATGCCTTAGGCCAAATGATACAGTATGCATAATACACTGCATACCTGGAAACTCGAATCCACGTAAAAACCCAACATTAGCCCCATTATCCCAATAGCAAATGTAATGTTGCAATTAAATAGAAATTACATCAAGTTCTTGTAGAAAATGCTCGTCATTTACACCTGCATTAGTATAATTGCAATAAGCATGTTTCTAATAGAATGGTGGTTACAAAGGATAAGGTTATCGTCCTCTCTGGTAGCAATTGAAGAACAGATGATGTACATTAGGCCAGGTTTAAAATGAAAGTATTTCTCTAACATTTAGCATGATGGCCCATATTACTGAACAAGTGTTAGTTATTATATCACAAGAGAGCTGCCGGTGCAGGAAGACCCCTTACAGTCCAGTCACATGAAACTTAAAATGAAAAAAGTCACCTTATACCTCTTCCGTAGCAAACTTTGGATACATTTTACCAACGTGTTAGGAAGACCGTAGGCACAAAGCTTGGTTTTGCCACATTCATTATAACAGGTCCCATATTGCTGCCATATTGTACCTTCTATACCATTCCATCCCTTAACAGCAGGAAATGGTCAAATCTTATGTTTTTTTTAATAAATCAGTTAAAGAAAATATCAGTATTAGAAAATAGTGACTGTTTTTATTATTATTATTATTATTAGTAGTAGTGGTAGTAGTAGTAGAAGTAGTAGTAGTAGTAGTAGTAGTAGTAGTAGTAGTAGTAGTAGTATTAATATTATTATTATTCAACTACTAATGCCATTTTTAATGAGTTTTAAAGCACCCTTTGATTTTCACAGCAGGTTTTAACTCCCCTCACAAGCAGTGCAAGATTGTTGCAATACTGTGTTGGGATAATTTGTTGCAAGTGTTCCCAGCAGTTTGAGCTGTAAACTGTAACAATAGCTAATGTTACCGTAGTAATATAAGGATAGATTGTAGCTGCTGAGTCACACTGACTGAAGCAGCCATTATGTTAGGCACATAATCAGGATTTTGACATCCTAGGTAAGAATGTAAAATTATACATTTTCACAAGCTTTACATATAAAAATAATTTAAAAAAATGGGGAAAACAACGTTGGATTGCTGCTTTAAGATTAGATGTAAAGCTTTGTCACAGAGCCAATTTATTCTGCATTTTTCATGCAACAATCAACCTTAAGGCACAAATCAATAGCAGATGAGCCTTCATTAGTTTCCTAGACTAATTGATTTGAAATATAAAGAGGAGCTCATAAGTAGACTGAATAAATATGCATTTGCAATGTTATTGTTGTTCTTTCAGAATACTGTATGTATCTGCATTCCAACGCCAAATATATTCTATGCTTCTTACATAGATTACATAGCAACTACATTTGGGACACAATTGGGAGGATTTAGGAAAATTAGAAACATGTAATATTAACAGAATGTACCCTTTACTATTTACATAAAGAGGGAGGCTAAATACTCGTCAAACTCTCAGCCAACACGTTGAAAAACGGAATAAAATGTTATTAGAAACACATCTCAGAGCTTCTATTTTCTATAATGGATCTTTTTTCTATAATTATGAAGGATATGGTAAAGATCCTGAAGTGCAGGTTTCTCAAAGTCAGTCCTCAAGGGCCACCAACAGGCCAGGTTTTACGGATATCCCTGCTTCAGCACAGGTGGCTCAATCAGTGGCTCAGTCGGAGACTGAGCCACTGATTGTGCCACCTGTGCTGAAGCAGTGATATCCATATAACCTGGCTTGTTGGTGGCCTTTGAGGACTGAGTTTGAGACCCCTGCTGTAAGATGCGTAGATTGGGTTCACACGTGTAAAATAACATCCAAAATAAATGTCAAAGGTAAACTAAGGTAACATAAATGAACAGTCCAAAGATGGCCAGGGAGGAAAGTAGATACCGTAAGAGTGGAATCAGGACCTGAGAGAGAAGCGGCTGCAAGAAATCAATGCATTAAATAGCCTTCTGTTAAATGGAATAATCAAGAACCACATGGACATCTGTTTTGGATATCCCCGCACACTGCATGCTTATGGACTGAATCCACAGTCCACCTGCCATTGGGATCTGCTAATTGGACTAGGTTGGCCATCCCTTGATTTCAGGCACAACGTGCATCTTTCCTTCAAATACTTTCTGGACAAGTTACCCAATTATCCGAGTAGGCTTCTCACCCCTGCTGCACACAGCTATGATCTCCTTAGCTCAACCTCCAGAAACCTGCTTATAGTTACAAGGTTCAATAAAGAATCTGGTTGCTCTTCCTTCTCATACCAATCCCCCCACTTCTAGAACAATTTACTGGAGTCTCTCAAATCCGCTTTCTGTCCAAGTTCCTCCGAGACTTTGGCTGCTTTCTACTTTAAACATGCTTATAACTCGAGATGGACGCATTTGGGGGGGTGGGGGCGATTTGGATCTGCATCGGATCGACCGGTTCCTTTGGTCCGCGAATTTTAGCGGATCAATCTGAAAAAGGACGATTCGCGTTTTGTGGATTTGTTTTACTTTTATTACCAGTGCACTCTGCGGATTCCGCGAGTCGTGGACGGATGTGTATAACCCAATCCCCGGATTCAACAAATCCGTCCACGGGTTGTATCCAATGGCGGTTTTTGATGAATCCGCGTGGATTGAAACCGCCCAAATCCGTTTGCGGATTTTACGCCGCGAAACAGATTTTGTTCGTTACGTCAGCGAGAATCCGGGAAACGGATTTGGGTGGATTCACCCATCCCTATTTGTAATTGTATGTAACTGGTAATGTCAACATCATTTTGTGCCTAGGGCTTACTTGAAAACAGATGTACAGTAACTCTCAATGCATTTTCCCCCGGTAAAATATTTTGTAAACAAGTGAATCCTACAGAAACATGAGACCGAAAGCAAAAATGAAACGATTTTCAAATAGAGACGGACAAACTCTGTGAATTTTTTTATTTTTTAGAAAACGAACAAAAAATGTGTGAAATGGTGAAATGTCACCGTTTTCTTCACCTACTGGAAATTTTAGAAAACGGAGTGAAATGTCCCGGCTTTTCTAGTACAAAATAAAACCCACAAAATTTGAGACACTGTTTACCAACAAAAACGGGAACAGTTTCACATCTATGAACTTAAAGAATGCCAACCTGAGAAAAAGGGTTTTTACTACCCATATTACATTTTAATATATTGATGACTTATATCCTAAAGCAAACCAGCCTCTCTCACAGCCACTTTATATTGGGTAGGAATAATTCTTCTATTTTCACCAACTCAGTGCAAAAAAATGTCTCTTATTGTTTGCTTAAGGCCCATACAAATACAGCTCAACCCCCTTATAACGCTGTGCTCGGGGTCCAAAGAATCACATCGCGCTATAAACGGATCGCTTTAGAAATAATGTACAATTGTATGCATTGTACAATAAAGTATTTACGATACCAATAAAAGTGTTGTAAAGTATTCATAACTATGAAAATTGGGAGCCACGCTAGCATCGCGTTATAAGCGGTTTCGCGTTGTAACGGATCGCGTTATAACGGGGTCGAGCTGTATAATCAACTAAGGTGCTTTGGAGTCACATCAGTACCGAGTCACAAAAGATAGAACACAGTAAGTAGTCTAGATCAGAACATGGGCATCTGGCATGAACCCGCTACTCAATGAAGTTTCAGCCTGTGGGTGCAGGGCTCCCTGGAGGACTGATAACTAGGTAATGTGTTGTGTTTTTTTAAGTGAAATATTACTGTATGTTTTTACTTTCTGTGTACTGGTGAAGCTATAGCTCATGTTTTGACCTATAGTAAAAAATCACCTAGATTGTAAGCTCTTAGGGACAGGATCTCCGTTTCCTATTGTTTTATGTCTGAAGCGCTTATTCCCATTACGTTTTATAATATTATGTTACGTGAATTACTGCTGTAAAGAGCTATGTACCTGGATGGTGATACAGTATATAAATAACGATATGCAAACACAAAGAGGACCTACAACAGACACCACTGTACATGTAGCCGTTGTCAGGACAAATAAGGCTATCATTGAAGCCCCTGACAATGCTCCTGCGATGATAATATTTGTAAGGAACGAAGAACAAAAGTAACCCAAACGAGCACTCAGATATACAAATAATGAAACATTTACTAATCATCACATTCACCAAAAAACACAGTCTCTCGGATCCTTAAATAAAGATGTACATACATACTTCAAATATCGGAGGCATTTACTGTGTGATACACATCTTGCAGCTGGACAAGAGATACAGGCCAGAACCGTTTTATAACAAGCTAGCAGAATGGAAGCTTTAAGTACTGGAGTAAGAAGCTTGATCTAATGAACTTTACTTTTCAGGTGCTGTCTGACAATCAGATCAATCCTATTGAGCTGACCCTCGGGTTAATTGCCGATAGAGAGCTCTCAGTACACTTATTTCATTTTTGAGGCAAATAATACCACTATTTAATGCTTAGTGTCAGAAAATGTGAGATTGGTTGGCGTTTAATGCACAGCCAAGTTGAATATATGGACATGGGATCATACAAATGAGCCTTAGATAAGAAAATCAATATGAGCAATATAAATTCTGCCATACCTTCAGTGTATTCATGTTTAACATATTTGTGTGAAAAACACTCTGAGGATACACCAGTAATATATGAAATTATTGCAAGGAGAATAAGTGCGGATTGAGAATTCATACTTTACATTAAGTGTATAAAACGCGATCAGCCTTCTCAACCAGGGATAGGAACAGCAGTGGTATGATACATAGCTCTCATTATCTCAATAATAATTCCGGGGACACGTTTGAAACATGTCTTCACTAGATGATTTATACCAGCAATTCATGCTGTTGTTTTTATACATATATATACATATATATATAAATATGCCAAAAATATATATTTTATTGGCCCAACGTTTCGGTTACCATACCCTCCGGAGCCTTTAGCAAAGCGTTCTTGATAAATGCTCCAGAGGGTATGGTAACTGAAATGTGGGCTCAATAAAATCATTTTTTGGCATATTCATGCTGTCCCTGTCCCTTTATTTGTTTTGTTCAGTACTTTACACGTACTCTGATAGCGGCACCCGCTCCAGTAGTGTGGTCTATACTAGTCAAGTGTGTGCCCCAAACCCTTAACTATATATATATATATATATATCCACATAGCTTCTGTGCATACCCAGTTTACCAGCCCCACACTGATGAGGCCCATTAAGGTCGAAACAGCTGTCTGTGGGTGGTTTTCTGGGTATGCACCTTAACCCTGGCTGTGCTCAAAGCTGTGACCATGCAGCAAGCTTAAGCCTATAGGGAACCATGTTAAAAATGGTTTTTGAAGCAAAAAGTGGCACTGAGTGCTCATTTGCATGTCATTTCCCAGAATCCCTTGCTGCAGTGGAAGTGCTGTATGCTGGGTGATAATGGTGAAAGGTGGGGTTGCAGACCTGCCTAAGACATGCAGATGAGCATACAGTTGTATATATATATATATATATATATATATATATATATATATATATATATATATATATATATAAATGTAAGAGAGCACTCTGAAATAACATTTCTAGATACTGTAGTCTACATACAGAATGGCATGATCTGTACTAGAATATTTAACAAACTAGTGGATAAAAACATGCTACTTTATGCCAACAGTAACCCCCCTTTGCCGTTAAAGAAAGGCCTCCCTTCCTCTCAGATACTAAGAGTACGCAAGATAACCAGCAATCCATCAGATGTTGAGGAGGCTCTGCCAACAATGACTGAGCGGTTCCGAGACAGGGGTTATGATGAAAGAGAAATCAGAGTTGCTCTAGCTAAAGCGAGGATATCGACTAGAGAAGATCTGCTGAAACCAGCGGTCAGACCGATGGGAGGTAACTGATTGAAGGTGATTACCACATATACAGTAGCACGGCCTCCAGTCTCATCCAAAAAAGTGTGTGGAACAGCTGGCATATCTTGGCAAATGACAAAAGAATAGGCAAGCACTTTGTGACTCCCCCTCTTTTCTGTTATAGGAGGGGGCACAGTTTGGGAGATTCACTAACCCAATCGGACCCTGTGGACAAATATGCAGTTACACCTTCTTGGCTGACCAAGACAATAGGTGTATACAAATGCCACGGATGTGTAAATTGCCAATTTATGGTAGTAGGTAAAACATTTGCCCACCCGCACAATGGAAATCCTATTAAAATCATGGATTTTCTCAACTGCGAATCTAAATATGTGGCTTATTTAATCAAATGCCCCTGTGGGTTATACTATGTGGGTAAAACCATAAGATGTTAAAGGAACGGATATCTATGCCCAAGTCCACAATCAGGAAGGCTCTGCAGAGCTCCAATGAAAGTGAAGATCTGAAACATCTACTGTACCAGTGGCAAGACACTTTAAGGAAAAACAACACAGTCTTGCCACATTTCGATGCATGCCTATTGTACAAGCGCATGTCCCAGCAAGGGGAGGTGACAGGAATAAACTTTTGTTACAACTAGAGGCTTAAAATGATTCACAAATTAAATACAATGACACCTAGAGGCCTTAAGGAGCCACTCAATCTGGGATGCTTTCTGTGACCAGCCCAATCGGTGATACCATCAACAGATGTCATTAATAAGTATTAACAGTCCAAGCCTTGAGTTATGGTACTAGAACCATAATGCCCTTTTGCCCATCAGACTGTTATACCTTGGGATGTTAGATCTACATCTTGCCCAATAGTATTGCAATCGATTTGATAACATCACCCGCATTGTATAGTCATCCACTTGACCTGTACTGTCTACAGGACTATCTGCTTCTGCTTCTATCTTTCCCTCACAAGTCCAGCCTGGTATGACACCCGCGAGAGGATTCAGTCACAGCTTATTCTTGTGATGGAAAGCCGCACTCTTTGTAGTACGCATGTGCACTCTCATTGCTATCATGACCGGGGACGCTTCAGATAGTCAGCTGTAATACAACAGCTGACATAGACCTGCAAGAAAATAGAGTCGGTTTGTTATTCCGCCTGACAGTTGTTAAAAATGGCCGTCCACTGACAATTGAAGACACCTGGATTGAACCTTTGCGGGTTTTCTTTGGGTGATTATGTACACTGGGGAGTTGGTATAAAAGTCATTCAATGTCTTGGTTTCATTCCACCCTTTTCCCTGAAGAAGATCCCTTTGTGTGGATCAAAACGTCGGAATTGTTGTCTTTTCATTATATTTTGATTATCTCCAACTGAGTGCTGTCTCTTCATTGCCGTTCTTCTTGATGGTAACGTACCTCTTGTACAGGTAGTCGTCATTATCCAACGTTTCCCTTTACAACGAATGGCATATCCAACGCTTTACAATGCAACCCTAAGGGCCATTTTTTGATGCCGGAATGTGTTATCCAACGCCTGAATGTGTTATCCAACGCTCACCGCCATTGATTAACATGGGACTGACTTTACAACGTTTTTACTATCCAACACTACTTCCGGAACGGATACCGTTGGATAATCGAGTTCTGCCTGTATTACTTTATGGGACTAGCACCAGACTCTTTGAACATTACTACCGGAGTGCTGGATTCCGCTTTTTATATATAATATATATATATATATATATATATATATATATATATATATATATATATATATATATATATAGTAGCAAATGGAAATATTACTGTGTGCTCATTTGCATGTCTTAGACAGGTCTGCAACCCTGCCTTTCACCATTATCACCCAGTATAAAGTGCTTCCACTGCAGCAAGGGATTCTGGAAAATGACATGCAAATGAGCATACAGTGCCACCTTTTGCTTCAACTCCATATTACATGGACCCCTATAAGCTTATGCCTGCTGCATTGCACAGCTTCGAAGCACAGCCTGGGTTAAGTTGCATAGCCAATAAACCTAACAGAGACAGCTGTGTATGCTGGTAAATTGCACCGGTTTCACGTAACAGTGTTGTTTTTACACTGTCTCACATAGAGTAAAGATGCAAGAACATAAAGACATATCATGAAAGTTTCCTTACAGAAAAATGTGGTAGACGTAAAAGATATGAAGAAAAGTGGAGACAGGCTATATCAAAAAGGTCATGGGATCCCTGACCAAAGCAGAACACATTTGGACTGGCAATATTAGTCTGTTTGCAATACAATCAGTGTACTTTAACTTTCCAGGTCTGTTATCAATCTTCCACTGGGCAATGCCTACAGAAACACGCATCAACAGTTACTCGTAAGCAGGAAATGCAAACGTAGCAATGGCCTCCCTTTCTTACCCTGCCACATGATCACATTGTGATAATATTACCCAGAAGTACACATAGAAATACATGGTCAAGTATGACTTCATGTTTCCTTAATGTTGTCCCAGACTATGTGGTTATTGACCAATCTGTGTTGAAAAAGAAATAGACTGATAGGCGCTTGACCAATCTATGGGCTGAACGATTTCATGTGGGAATCCTGCCAAGGAATAGCACAGGTACTAAAAAAACAAAACAAAGAAAAATCAATCATAACACAGATAATACAACACACATTCTATAATGCCCATTGGGGCACTATCACAGAGAAACTCTCAGTCAAATCAATGGGGCAGTCCCCCGATTAGCACTAAAGCCTTTTCATGGAAAACCCCTCATAGTGTTAAGCACAAACCATAGACATACTCTGTATTTCAATATGTTGTTTCAAAAAGACACGAACATACAGTATATTTGTATTTCACTGGAAGACAGCATCTATGGGAACATGTAATTTAATGCAATTAATGGGAATTTGAAATATTACATTTTGGTTTGCAAGATGATAGTTCTCTCATGTATAAAAGCAACATAATACAACAGTGCTCCTAGAATGTTGGTTTCCATACAGATAATGCTAGATATTCAGAAATGTGGATGGAAGGGCTGTCATTGCTCATTCAGTAAGGCACAAAACTGGAGTATACAACATCCAACACGTTTATTTCATTTAGAGAGAATAATCACCTTTTCAGAAATCAATATGTCTATGTAGCTTTTCCCCCCTGTTACCTTGATAGATATGGGAATGCTTTAATTGACATATTTATGAACTGTTGATTATCATTTACACTGAAGGAGTCGCTACTGTGAACATCATTATTTACCATTGCGATTTATATGAGAGCTTCGATCACCAGATTACCTTTTGGTCTTGAAACTGAAGGCTGCTGCTTATTATACACTAATTACAGTGGTATATTGTACTAGGGTTGGCTTGCAGACCTGGTTTATTGATTAAAAAAGAAAACCAGCCTAAAATAACAATCTCGTTGTTTTGTATGTGTGTGTATGTATATATATATATATATATATATATATATATATTATATATATGTATATATATGTGTATATATATATATATTTATATATATATATATATTATATATATATAGTGAGAAAAAATGCACAAATGCGCACCAGGGATTAGTTAATGGTAATTTATTAAAAATACACAAATACTGAGGGGATCCAACCCCACCTCAGCTAAAAATGCTATACAGCTTAGACACAGTGACCATAGAATGTTAGTGCCAGGGAGTCTGTCGTGCGCTTCAGTGTAATTACACAGGTCTGGTGTAGCCCTGGTGTGTGTACCGCTGGTGTAGCCCTGGTGTGTGTACAATAAAGTTTTTTGAAGAGACATCCGGGAGCCTTCTTTCAGACATGCGCAGTTGCGCCGAACTTCCACCATTTACCATAGAATGTGACCTCTGATACTACCTAAACCCTAAACAGTACAACATACAAAACACAGTAAAAATACATATGATCAATAAAACAAAATGTGAAAAAAGATCCGGATCTCGGCACCTGACGAAGCACGTTGTGCGAAACGCGTAGAGGTCAAGACAGGTCATCCTGCGCGTGTTTCCTGACAAGCTGAGATGGAGCCTGCGAGAGGCACAAGCGGTGCGTTCCATCTTCACGGTGCCGAGATCCGGATCTTCATGAGGACACCGTGAACCCGCATTTCTGCCTCAGTGTAAGTGTCCGTCTCCCCTTGCCAGCTGTTTGATTATCTATGGCGGTTTCACTCTAAATCGTTAGATGGATTTTCACATTTTGTTTTATTGATCATATGTAATTTTACTGTGTTTTGTATGTTGTACTGTTTAGGGTTGAGAAAATATCAGAGGTCACATTATATGGTCACTGTGTCTAAGCTGTATAGCATTTTTAGCTGAGGTGGGGTTGGATCCCCTCAGTATTTGTGTATTTTTAATAAATTACCATTAACTAATCCCTGGTGCGCATTTGTGCATTTTTTCTCACCTTGTTTTTCAGGGTGCCCTCCCCCCCCTCTTGTAGGGGGGACCACCTTGAAGTGGGAGCCCTTGGGGAGACGCTCCATGCGCGTGCTGCAAAGGGATTTTCCATATTTAACAGCTACAGCACGAGCGCTGAATATCCTTCCTTTTCCGCTTTCAATATATATATATATATATATATAGGTAACAGAGCAGATGGCACACAAATACAGATGAGGACAGGTGCTTAGTCCCATATGAATGAATACAATCAAAGGCTCCTTACCAGGCAGACCAGAGAATCCAGGGAATCCAAAGCAGGCACAGGAAGGAAGAGACAGCACACTTGTTAGCAAAAAGAATTGTATTAGTGAAGCAGGCACAAAACACTAATTTTTCCTGGCTATATACTGGGTCATTGACTATATACTTTTTCCAACGCAATGATTTATTATTCTTTCATGCATATGTCAGTGGGAATATATTTTGTATTGCCTATTATGTTAGACTAAACTACTTTGTTGTCATTATTTAAACTTTATTTAGACACATTTTAGTTTTTCTTTTTTCTCTTTGTAATACTGATATTATTTGATTAGTAGTCCTCTCTTTATATTTTTGATACATATATATTTTCATAGGCTGTCTTTAGTATTTTTATGTTTTTAAGTTAGTGTGTCTTGTTGTTTAATTAATAAAATCTTGTTCATTTTTTCTGAATTGGCAGAGCATCTGTTTCTTTTTAACCATCTTTATCTTATAGATTAGTTTAGTTTAGGTGTAATTTAGAGTGCTACTAAGGGGATTGTCTATGTTCTTTTCATCTGTGTGTCTTATATATATATATATATATATATATATATATATATATATATATATATATATATATTTATGTAGTGCCATCCATATACATAGCGCTCCACAGCAGTAACAACGTGACATAATAAAAAAACATAGAATGGGAATAAGCACTTGAGACATAAAAGTAATATTAGGAAAAAGAGTCCCTGCCCTGAAGAGCTTACAATCTACGTTGTTGCTGATCTGCAGTCCCTGGTAGCATATGTGTTTAGTTCCAAGAATGACTGGACGTGTCTTTGACTTGTGAACTCTCTGCTCAGTTCCTGGCTCTTGCTCATTTCACAGCAGTAGAAAAGTCTTCATAACTTTCCTACAGGAAGCAAGCTGAACATGTCTGTCCATATCACTCCTTCCTTTCCTCTTGTGTACAGATGGGCCATGATCCGCCCGCACCCTGAGCGTCACTTGGAGCAGGTGGAATTTGGCCCAAGTGCGGCCACACGCATCATGGCCCAGCGTAGGGTGTTTCCCATAAGGATAAATGCAACGGGGCTCTCTGCTTCTGAATGGGACTCATGTTGCGTTAATCCTACTGGTTCACTACCAGTCTGGAAGAGCTGCGCAGTGAGAGCAGAGACCCCTCTGTGTTAATCCTTATGGGAAATTAGTCTACTGAGTCTTTGGGAATGGTGGAAGCTGCGATCGGGCCGTGGTAAGACTCCCTCCATCTGTTCATTACTATTTATTCTCCACTGTTTTCTGGAACATAGGAATACCTTCTAACTTGTCATTTAATTAACATGGATATTTGCTTCACTACAACGCGTGTTAATCAAAAATAATTGGATGCTGGGCCACCAAATAAACTGATCTGCATAAAAATCAATGTTATACTGTATATAGACGGATGTTACTGTCCAGAATTTTCCAAATAAATCCTTTATTGTCATGTTTTAAACAATGAAACACACAGTACCTTCAAAGGATAGAAACTGTTTTACATAGCTGGACACTTTCACTTTACTGCAATTGCAATATTAAATATGAAATTGTATGTACCATGCCAAACCTTTAAAACATAACTTATAGTTGATAAACATTTCAATAATGTACAATGCTTTGTACATTGACAATTCCCCCTTTTTTTTATTTTGGGTCTTCAAAAATGTAAACTTGTAATTGTCTGCCGGTTAATAAAAAATTGTCTGTCATTTCACTCGCGGGAATTATTGCTTTTGCTGCCAAAGATTCATCACATACAGTATACTGAAAAAAAAAGATTACTGAGCAGTTTGCTTTGGTTTTCCTGCTCCTCTCTCAAAAAGATCTTTGGGGGATGGGTTTGCCCCCTTCAAATTTCAAAGGGTGACCTTGACTCACTGATGTTACAGTTAGCATCAATGATTTCTCTTTGTCTTTCCTGGAAAATGTTCTCTCTTTCAGTCATTCATCTATTCCAGTTTATTTTTTTTTTTCACTTTCAGAACTTTTGTTGCATAATATGAAGCAACAGATAGCGGGATAACAGCCGGTCTGTGTGGGCCGGAGATAAATTTGGACTATAATGAGGCACAGTGTACAGGAATGTGAGCCAGTGTGCTGCAAAACAACCTCCAGTGCATGGACAGGATGTTCTTGGCTGGTGCAGCTGTTGATTGTGAATCGAAGGCTTTTCTGTCATTTCTAAGCCTCCTTTTGCAGAGGGATCTTTATCATCAGCTGGAAATTCATACCGGGGACTCTCTTTGTCTTAACTTCTCACGAGTTTAGAGACATGCAAAGCTTTTTACTTTTGCTTTCTGTGCTGATGTTCTCGATGCAACTCGAAGACCTGAAAAATACATCCCATCCTGGGATGGAAAGGCAGTAACATGTAAAATGGGGTTATTATGGCTGACTGATGTATCTTACAAATCTCTGAAAGCCGCAATTTTCTAAAAGTGTCTATTTCCCATGCACTCCACTTTGCTCAAACGTATTTTTGATGCTATGTTGCAAAGTCTGTGAGGCGAACCAATGTAAATGTGATGATTATTTGCAATAAATGTAAGGTCATTTTTTGTTGTTGATATGTGCTTATTGTTGTTCAACTATATTTTGTTATAAAAGATGGACATAACAGGGTCTAAGGGGCCTATGCAGTAAGCGTTCATAAGCCACTTATCAAGCACTTATCACCCAAAATGGCTACTGCTATTCAGTAAGCGGTGATAAGTGGGTGACAAAAGACTGAATCACCCCCAAAAAATGCTCATAAAAAAAATCCCAGAGGCAGCGGTGATAAGCCACTTATCGCCGCTTTTCGGCATGTTCATAAACTCGCGCAATTCTAGTAGCAGTGATTTGTCTATGAACGCTTATCGCCGCTTTAGAATGGTGATTTTATCACAAAGTCCTCACGCCAGAAAAAGTTGGCTTAAAGGTGTTGGAAACCTGCAGAGAAGCGGCGAGATGGAACTTAGAAAAAAAGTGCATTTTTCCTGCATAGGATTGATGCCGGGAATCTCTGGAGCTGATATCCATTAATATTAGCACCAGAGACCCCTGGCATGAATCCTGTGCAAAAAAAATGCATTTACAGTAAACTTCATTACCATAGTGAATAGCCTCAGGGATCCCCTACTTCCCGAGATACAGGCCCCGTTATGGGGTGCCGGTATCTCCTATGCATATAAATGTCCGTGTCACGTGACCATGGGAATAAAACAAATAGGAGATACCGGCACCCCATAACGGGGCCTGTATCTCGGGAAGCAGGCGGTCCCTGAGGCTGACACCAATGCGGTTCTGCTCAGGAGGCCCCCTGCTCATCTAAACTATTAATAAAATAAAAATGTATACTGTAAATTGTTAAACTAACAAAATGTGTTGAGAATATATGCTAAATACCCCATTAACATGCTTATGACAACAGACCTTGTGAGGTTCCATACCATATCCCGCTAACCGCATTAATTTAGGCTGCTCTTATGATGTACCCTGTATGTTATTACTGCTGGCACACCAGGGGCCTATAGGGGATATCATGCTATGTTTACTTGTTTTCTATGGGGAGATCCATCAGAGCTGTGAACATAATTGGAATGGAAGTGGATCTCCGTCCACTTTTGTGCATGGCATCAGGGGTCTGCCCACAACCACATGACTGCTTCTCCAAGCGATGACATGATCGCGATGCTGGAAGACTGGTGACATTCCGGTATGGCTAGTCTTCCAGCATCAAAAGGGTTATCTCATGCATTGACAGAGGTACCTATAGAGTATACTGTCATTCCCATTAGCTTTACCTTAACCTATACAGTGACAGAGGGGTCATCAACATATCGACTTCAATGGGAGTGTCCATGTGATAGTACCCCGATTAGCACTGCCAAAGTTTAAGGGAACCCCCTCCCACCCCATTGTGTTACTGAAGATTTAGGAGTAATGTACAACCAAAGGATGTAAGCAATATGTTCAGCAGATAAAATAAACGTCTTTAATAAAAAAAAACAACTCAGAAAATGTCATTATTTCTACATCCGTTTAATAGTTAATCCTGGAAAGGTGTGTAAATACAGTGACATTAATCGTTACCTTATCTGATTTCCCTGTTGTTGCTGTTGCAGTGTGGCCCAGATGTTCAATGGCGAGGAACACATCTTTAATTAAACTTTCATTGCAAGGATACTATAAGGAGTAGATCAAAATAAATTTAGTCAACAAAAGTTCAGAAAAATTATTCACTCAAATTGCATGCAATTACACCAAAGTTGCTGCCAGTGTACAATTTATGTTAACTTGTTATTAGCCGGATACGATTGCACAGAGACAAAGCAGAAGCCCTTCCCAATTACGGACAGATATAGTAGCCGGTATTGCTGGCGTTTTCCAGCGGGACACACACAACGCGCCAGTACATGGAACTGGCATTGTAACTGCATTAACCCTGTGCAATAAAGGGGCGGGCCTAACTAGCCAGCCGGTGCAATAACGCCTGCTACATCTGTAACTGAAACACGGCTGCTTTTTACATATAACTGCTGAATTATACTGTCAGTTACCCCATTGGCAGAAACAAAGATTGCTTTGCTGCTCCTCATATTGAACTAACACGGTTCTGACAAATAGCTTTCTAACATTATTTATTTGTATTAAGAATCTCCTTCAAACACCTGGCTACAGATATACCATATTCATTGTATCCGTTTTAACCTTGCACACAACGAGGCAGTGGAGTTGTAAATCATCAAAGGCAAAAGACTTGTCTTCGATAAGATACATTCTGCATCTTAAGCTTAAACATGCAACATATATAATGCTGTCTCCTTCCCCACTTTATAATTCATGTTTTATATGTGCATGTATCCGCACGGAACGGCCGTGTTCTGGCTAGATACTGTACTTTTTCACTGTCCCTAGAATCTCACATTGTGATTCTATGGAAGCTCCATGCAAACTGAGAAAATAGATATGCATTGATCCTTGGTTATTGGGAGGTCACTGCGATCCAGAACCATTATGTGGCTCATTCTGTATTTGTTTTGTCACAAGCTTCCAGGGGCAGAGGTTCCACTCTCCCAATATTTGCTTTAGTGTCTGTTGTTGTTATAGCAGCACTTCACTGCATTGTTTGCATGTCCAGCCCATACTTTATATATATATAATTGGATTGGCTTGTGTAATACAAGCTTGAGACAAAAGGTGGCACTGAGTGCTCATTTGCATGTCATTTCCCAGAATCCCTTGCTGCAGTGGAAGCGCTGTATGCTGGGTGACAATGGGGAAAGACAGGGTTGCAGACCTGTCTAAGACATGCAAATGAACATACAGTAATATTTACAGTTGCTTTATGCTTTACTGTGGAGGGTTTTTGTCACTTTTTTTACCCACCATAACCTTAATGACAGTGGTGATTACCTAGTCTAGTCTCAAACGTGCTTTGCCATTAAGGCCAGCCTCACACTGATGATACCCATCAAGGTTGAAACATGTATGTGAGTAGGTCTAATGGCTTTGCATCTCATCCCAGCCTCTGTTTAAAAGCTGTGTTTAAAACAGCATGCATTGGCTTGAGGATTGGCTTGTGTAATACGAGCTTGAGACAAAAGGTGGCACTGAGTGCTCATTTGCATGTCATTTCCCAGAATCCCTTGCTGCAGTGGAAGCGCTGTATGTTGGGTGACAATGGGGAAAGACAGTGTTGCAGACCTGTCTAAGACATGCAAATGAACATACAGTAATATTTACAGTTTGTGTATATATATATATATATATATATAGTATAATTTGCATCGTATACTACATCAAAACATTATTTCACATTTCAAAATAAATGTTTTCAAAAGCATTGTTAAAAAAAAATGTAAAACATTGGGAGAGGGAACTTTAACCATTCAACCAAAGCACACCCATCAGTTAATTTATAACAATATGAATAGCTTCAGTTGTATTGTATGTATTGTATGTCTTTATTTATATAGCGCCATTAATGTACATAGCGCTTCACAGTAGTTATACACATGGTAATCAAATAAATAACAGATAATATAAATAACAGATCATGGGAATAAGTGCTTTAGACATAAAAGTAATATTAAGGAAGAGGAGTCCCTGCCCCGAGGAGCTTACAGTCTAATTGGTAGGTAGGGAGAACGTACAGAGACAGTAGGAGGGAGTTCTGGTAAGTGCATCTGCAGGGGGCCATGCTTTATGTATCATGTGTTCAGAATATCCACAGTGCTATTCATATGCTTCTTTAAGCAAGTATGTCTTAAGTTGGGTCTTAAATGTTGATAGAGAGGGTGCTTGTCGGTTACTGAGGGGAAGGGCATTCCAGAGGTCTGGGGCAGTCAGTGAAAAAGGTTTAAGGCAGGAGAGGGCTTTAGATACAAAGGGGGTAGAAAGAAGACATCCTTGAGAAGAACGCAAGAGTCTGGATGGTCATAGCGAGAAATTAGGGCTGAGATGTAAGGAGGGGCAGAAGAGTGAAAAGCTTTAAAAGTGAGGAGAAGAATGGAGTGTGAGATGCGGGATTTGATCGGAAGCCAGGAGAGGGATTTCATGAGGGGAGATGCTGAGACAGATCTAGGAAAGAGTAGCGTGACTCTGGCAGCAGCGTTTAGGATAGATTGTAGGGGAGACAGGTGAGAGGCAGGAAGGCCGGACAGCAGAAGGTTACAGTAATCAAGACGAGAGAGAATGAGGGCCTGAGTCAGAGTTTTAGCAGTCGAGCAACAGAGGAAAGGGCGTATCTTTGTTATATTGCGGAGGGAAAAGCGACAGGTTTTAGAAATGTTTTGAATGTGAGGGGCGAATGTGAGAGAGGAGTCAAATGTGACCCCTAGGCAGCGTACTTGGGCTACTGGGTGAATGATCGTAGTTCCAACAGTAATGTGGAAGGAGGTAGTAGGGCCAGGTTTGGGAGGAAGTATGAGGAGCTCTGTTTTAGCAATGTTGAGTTTAAGGCGGCGGAGGGCCATCCAGGATGATATAGCAGAGAGACATTCAGAAACTTTGGTTTGTACAGCAGGTGTAAGGTCGGGTGTTGAAAAGTATATTTGTGTGTCGTCAGCATAGAGGTGATAATTAAACACAAAAGATGTTATTAGGTCACCTAGAGAGAGTGTGTACAGAGAAAAGAGAAGAGGTCCCAGGACAGAGCCCTGGGGTAACCCCACAGAGAGTTCAATAGAGGAGGAGATGTTAGCAAAAGAGACACTGAAAGTACGATGGGAGAGGTAGGATGAGATCCAGGATAGAGCTTTGTTCCGAATACCAAGAGTATGGAGAATGTGAAGGAGAAGAGGGTGGTCCACGGTGTCAAATGCTGCAGAGAGGTCAAGTAATATGAGCAGAGTGTAAAGACCTCTGTCTTTGGCAGCATGGAGGTCATCAGTTATTTTAGTGAGGGCTGTTTCCGTGGAGTGAGCAGTGCGGAAGCCAGATTGTAGAGGGTCTAGGAGACAATAGGTGTTGACAAAATGGAGCAAGCGAGAGAATACAAGACGTTCAAGGAGTTTAGAGGCAAAAGGCAGGAGGGAGACAGGTCGATAGTTAGAAAGACAGGTAGGGTCAAGCTTGCTGTTTTTGAGTAATGGTATGACTGTTGCATGTTTGAAGGAGGATGGAAAGGTTCCAGAGCAGAGGGAGGAGTTAAAAATGTGTGTGAGCGTAGGGATTATAGTAGGAGCAAGAGGTTTCAGGAGATGGGAGGGAATGGGGTCAAGAGGGCAAGTGGTAGAGGGAGAAGAGGCGATCAACAGCGACACAACCTCATCTGAGACAGTGGAAAAAGAGTCAAGGAAGGCAGGAGGAGAGTTAGGAAGAGGTGTAGGATAGGAGGAAGAAACAGAGGGGATGTTCTGACGTATGGATTCCACCTTTTCCTTAAAATAGTCAGCAAAGTCCTGAGCGGAGATGGAGGAAGGAGGGGTCATTTAGTTAAATTCTGTGAAAAAGTTTTTTAAGCTTGCAAACCTCGCCAAAGTATCCCTTGCATAGAGTTGGGAGTAGGGAGTAAGGAGTAGGAGAGGGAGTAGGGATTAGGAGTAGAGAGTAGGAATTAGCAGTAGGGAGAGGAAGTAGGGTGTAGGGTGTAGGATGTAGGGAGTAGGGTGTAGGGCAGACCTGCACAACTCCAGTCCTCGAGGGCCGAAAACAGGCCAGGTTTTCAGGATATCCTGAAAAGGCTTATGACTGAGCCACTATTTGAGCCAGCTGTGCTGAAGTAGGAATATCCTGAAAATCTGGCCTGTTTGCGTCCCTCGAGGACTGGAGTTGTGCAGACCTGATGTAGGGTGTAGGGAGTATGGAGTAGGAGTAGGGAGTAGGAGTAGGGAGTAGGTGTAGGGAGTAGGAGTAGGGAGTAGGAAGTAGTTGGGGTAGGGAATAGGGAGTCGGGAGAGGGAGTAGGAAGAAGGGAGTAGGAGTAGGGAGTAGGTATAGGGTGTAGGAGTAGGGAGTATGAGTAGGGGTAGGGAGTAGGGAGTAAGAGTAGGAAGAGGCAGTAGGGAGAGTGAGTAGGAAGAAGGGAGTAGGAAGAGGGAGTAGGGAGAGTGAGTAGAGAGTAGGGAGAAGGGAGTAGGGAGAAGGGAGTAGGGAGAGGGAGTAGGAGGTATGATACCTTTTATTGTACCAACAAGTGATACCTTTTATTGAATCAACTAATTGTCGGGCCAATAAAAAGGTATGACACCTCCTACTACCTCTCCCGCCTTTGTTACTACATGGAAGAAAGGACCAGCACGGCTCTCCAGCCTTCTATGCAGGGATTGTGTGCGTTTGAGCTATGTGTATACTGTACCTACATTTTTGAGAAACTCAGCAATGAACATTTCAATAGAAAAAGCAATAGATTTTACAACTAATGGAGGAACAAAATGTCCTGTAGCATGAATTGAATATTTAATGATGGACTATTAGAAAAACAATTAAATCTTTTTTTTGTTTACTGGGCCTGCAAATATGCAGACATTAAGTGTGGGTATATGTTGAATGCAATGTATTTTCTAACCGAGTCCATTACACAGCTGGCTATTGAGGGGAAAAAAATAGAAATGGCATTTTTGAAACTTGAATAAAATATTTACAACGTTTACATCTGTAATGCCACTATAATAACTGGTGATAGTAATCGCAGTACATTGTGCAAAAGCAGCATGCATGTATAACATAAGACTCAAGATAAGTGAGCCTTTTCCTGCCATTTGTAGGTCAGAGAGAATGAAACAGCGCACACAACAAGCGTCCCATGAAAATAGAGTGCGTCTTTTCCTGGGCCAGTGATGAATGAGAGTTCTTGCTGATGAGAAATGAAAGGATTATACAGGCATATCTTGTGGTATAACATACTGGACACCTAACAAGCTCCAATTAACCCCCAAAATACCCACAACGTATATATAAGCATATGAGTGTCAGAAGAGTGCTACTGAGCTGGCAATTGCATTAAAACCAGAGACATAACATAAAACACAGACAGGGCTCAGTTTTTAGCACATCTAGTGAGACTCATACACGGTACAGTGCCTAAATATATATGGAATAACTAATAAGTAAATGGTCTTTTAGTTTGACATTTTTGGCCAAAAATGTCAAACTAAAAGACCATTTACTTATTAGTTATTCCATATATATTTAGGCACTGTACCGTGTATGAGTCTCACTAGATGTGCTAAAAACTGAGCCCTGTCTGTGTTTTATGTTATGTCTCTGGTTTTAATGCAATTGCCAGCTCAGTAGCACTCTTCTGACACTCATATGCTTATATATATGTTGTGGGTATTTTGGGGGTTAATTGGAGCTTGTTAGGTGTCCAGTATGTTTTACAATTCATGTCCAGCTAGTCATAGCTGATTGGAGGTTGGCAACCTCCTACTTAATTTAAGCTCACCCCCTCCCACATTTAAATGGTTATGGGCTCACTCCATAGCATCTTCCACTCAGGGGAACTTGCCTGCTTGCAGTTTGGCTGTGACATCTCTAATACAGAGTGCTTTTCCTGGTAATGTACAGGTTAATAAAAGCTTCAGTCAGACAGAACTTTGGCTTGCAGTTTGGCTGAGACATCTCTAATACAGAGTGCTTTTCCTGGTAATGTACAGGTTAATAAAAGCTTCAGTCAGACAGAACTTTACAGCTAATATTGACAGATTTACTATAAATCATTCTTCCTGTTATTAAACAGGTTATTAAGAATTTATATTAGCGTTAGGGACCCCTGATATGTGGTCTGCCTTGGCGGTGGCTCAGGGGCTTACAACAATTTTGGCCAAAAATGTCAAACTAAAAGACCATTTACTTATTAGTTATTCCATATATATTTAGGCACTGTACCGTGTATGAGTCTCACTAGATGTGCTAAAAACTGAGCCCTGTCTGTGTTTTATGTTATGTCTCTGGTTTTAATATCTTGTGGTATACAAGGTCCGGTTATTACAAAGTAACACCTGGGGAAGAATTCCTGATAAAGCACGCTTGTGGGGCACAGATGTGTTGGACAATGTACAGTATAGTCTAAACAAATATCCCATTCATAGGCAAAAGATGACAAAATAATAACATTTTAATCACATAATTAATCTCACAGTTTAGTGCAGGGCATAAAATAAAGTGTAATTCAAACACTGCTGGTAGGTATGGCTGTACAGAGGTATGGCTGTACAGAGGCATGGCTGTACAGAGGCATGGTTATACAGAGGCATGGTTATACAGAGGCATGGCTATACAGAGGTATGGCTATAAGCCATACTTACCAGCAGTGTTTTAATTACACTTTATTTTATGCCCTGCACTAAACTGTGAGATTAATTATGTTGTCCAACCCATCTGTGCCCCCCAAGAGTGCTTTACCAGGGACTATTCCCCAGGTGGTACTTTGTAATAACCGGTCTTGTATGAATATATACCCTACTTCCCTATGCACCATAGGAGTTTACTCTATTTTTATACTTTTCCTATGATTGGTGAGCGACAGGCACATTTGGATATATATCATGTGGCATGTAGATAGCACCCAGGTACTCTTTAAGTATAAGGAATCCCTTGTGATGTTAGTTTGGGATAAAATGCAGTATTCGCAAACTTAGTCAAAGAAACTTTATGGCAGTCCAATCCCAAGTGATATGGTGCTCAGTCACAGTCTACACCACTACTTAACACCTTGGTAAAGCGCAGGGTGCGCAAAACACGAAGGTGTTTTTATTTTTGTCACAACTGTCCATGTGAGCTAAATAAAAAAAAATTTTTTATGGGAGTTACCCGCAGTTGACCTGTTTTTTGCTGCCATAGCTGTGCTTCGTTTTCTTTACACACTGCTTCTAGAAAACTTTATGGACCTGTTGGGTTATCTATAGATAGCTGTTCAGAGGCAGATTGTCCTATTGGGTGATCTGGCTTGCCCCGGTTGGCTGGTACTGCAGCTTCCTAAAAGTGGTGGCCGGCGCCTCCCCAGTATCACATGCAGCAGCTCAGTGGTAACTATAATCCTCTCCCTCCTCCTGGTGGTGCTAGAAGTTGGGTACAACTTCTACCTGACCGGAGGAGGGAGCTGTGGTGTTCCAAGCCCGGTGTAGGACTGGAGCAGCATTGAGGAGACTTCCTCGCCCCAAGGTAAGATTGTTGTGTGTCTGTGTCTGTTGGAGTAAGTGAGTGAGTGAGTGACTGAGAAGAGAGATAGTAATGGGGGAAGAGAGAGAGAGAAGGGGGGTGTAAGGCGGGAAAGAGGGAGGGGAGGAGGCAGAGGAAAGAGAGAGATGGGGAGTCTAAGGGGGGGACAGAGAGAAATGGGGAGTGTAAGGAGGAAGAGAGTGTGGAGTGTAAAGGGGGAAGAGAGAAAGGCAGAAGAGAGAAAGGGGAAGAGATAAAGGGGGAATGTAAGGGGGAACAGAGTGAAAGGGGAGAGTAATGGAGGAACAGAGTGAAGGGGGGAGTGTAAGGGAGGAATAGAGGAAGGGAAGAGACAGGGAAGAGAGAGATGGGGAGTGTAAGGGAGAACAGAGGAACATGGGGAGTGTAAAGGTGCAGAGAGTGTGGAGTGTAAAGGGGGAAGAGAGAAAGGGGGCGTGTAAGGGGGAAACAGAGAGAAGTGGGGAGTGTAAGGGGGGAAGAGAGAGAGAGGGAGTGTAAGAGAGGCTTGATTACAGAGGCCCTGTGCTCTCCCCACAGCAATTAAACTGATTGTTGGAGGAGATCATGGAGTCTCTTACATTCTTTGGAGTGGCATCTCCTCCTGCCGGATCGTGTTGTAATGGCGACCAAACATCAAATGACGCAATGACATCACATGGTGACGCATTGCATGAAACTGTGACATCAGTCACATGGTGATGCGTCGCCACGAGAAAGCGATGTCACATGATGCAGCGATGTCATGATGCCGTATCGTAGGAGGAGGGTCAGTATGAGACAAATCGCCCCTGCTGGACCTCATAGATGATTTTTCTTTAGCACTTTTGAAGAATTCCTAAACATTATGGACCATATTCACTAAACAGTATTGTGAGACACACACACACACACACACACACACACACACACACACACACACACACACACACACACACACACACACACACACACACACACACACACACACACACACACACACACACACACACACACACACACACACACACACACACACACACACACACACACACACACACACACACACACACACACACACACACACACACACACACACCACACAGTTAAGTTATGGTGAGTAAAAAAAGTGACAAAAACCCTCCACAGCAAAGCATATAGCAAATGGAAATATAACTGTATGCTCATTTGCATGGCTTAGGCAGGTCTGCAACCCCGCCTTTCACCATTATCACCCAGCACACAGCACTTCCACTGCAGCAAGGGATTATGGGAAATTAAATGCAAATGAGCACACAGTGCCACTGTTTGCTTCAAAACCATTTTAAATATGGTTCCCTATAGTCTTAAGCTCTGAATTTATATATCTATAGATAGATACACATATTGAGTAAACATGACAGGGCACCACACCAGGAATTCATATCCCCCAATTTATTATGGTGAGAACTTAAACTGGAGCAACAATTTTACAGAAACGTTCATTCATTTGAATGGATATTAATCGTGTCATCATATTTAAAGGGTCCTTAGGGAATATACGTCTCTTATATGTTTGTGTTTTATGTCTGTGTGTCCTACTGCTTCTTCTGAGGCACAGATCTCTTCTAAACATGTTCTTAAGGAGAGAGTAACATAGGGACCAGGGATTACCACACAAACACAGAAGCATACAGTAGCACAGGAGAATGCTATCCTTAGGTAACAACTCTGCATAACATGAACTTAGGCCCACGTATATTTTAGGGGGACTGCTGCATGAAATAGCCTCTCGCACAGCATCCCAGCATTCTCCCCCATCCTGTATCATTACTCTCCCCTTCTGAGAATATTCCCTTGTCTTATCTGTATCTGAAAGCCTTTGATGTTCTTGATTGGAAATCACACAGGGCCATCTCACTTGGAAACTATTTGTAGTGAGAGAGAAAAAAGGACCTCAATCACGGGGAAGGAAATGCCAGCAACAGAGTTGTGAATAAATGATGTTGTACAACAGGATTTTCCCCGGCAGTCTGCCCTCAATGATGTAAATAATGCAACGCAGGTCCCTTTGCTAGTGCAAACAAATCTCTTTGCGGACAAACCTCTTCATCACTGGTAGGGAAAGGGCAGAGTTTTGCTTGTGTTGCTAACATTGACATGAAAGAGACAGGGTGACCCTACTTTGTATGCAGACATATCTGCAGTTCAACAAGGGTTCAGGGCTTGTTTGCAGTTCAGGTCTACCAAGGAACCCATTCTGGTAGCAGACACTGGCACTTTATGCTGCTGCCAAACACCGCAGTCCCTTGCCATTTAGTTACAATAACTGGGAGGTATGGGAACAAAACACACCAGTAGGCAGCAAATTGGTCTTATTGTCAGTGCTTAATATTTGTCACATTTGTCTGTGCAAACAGTGGACAGTGTTTCAAGGAGCTTGCTATCTAGAGCGGGTTGCTCAACTCCAGTCTGCGAGTGAGCCACTGATTGAGCCACCTGTGCTGAAGTTGGGATTTCCTTTAAACCTGACCTGTTGGGGTGGGGGTCTTGAGGACTGGAGTTGAGCACCCCTGATCTAGAGCACATTAGCACAGCCTCACATGCAAAAATTGTGCAAAACTTGTGTACAGTGTTATGTTTTTTTGCCTTCTGTATTACTGTAATTCTGGTGTTTTTTTTTCCTCCCCCTCATTTTGCAGATACATGGGATATACCATTATGCCCCAGGGTTTAACCCAATCCATATCCTGAATGAGAGAGAGAGGGGGAATGTGAGGAAGTATCAGAGAAATGACTGCCGCACCAGGGAATGTACCCATTTCAATACGCAATGCGTTTGCTGCCTTTGCAGTGGGTTAGAAGAGCACACACACACCCCTTTGATGGTACAGATTATTTTATTCAAATAGTTAAAAACAAAAATGGGAAAAATTCCCACTCACATTCTTGGGTTCTCATCCAGCACATAGGCCCAGCTTTTACACCACAATTAGGACGTCTGTCTCTCTATTTCTGATGCCTCCGCTGTCTGTACAACAGGATGAGGCTGCGGCCAGGGTGGAGCAAACCGTGCACGCATGCTTACGCTCGGCGCGATCTGAGTGATAACTCTGAATGCCCTCGTCCAGGGTGAGGGTGCGTGCGCGTGCCCGTGTGCTTGCTGCTTGGCGAGACAACCAAATTTGATTTGGCTGCTCGCTGATGCGTCACGTGAGAGGTTCCCCCAATGAGTGCGAACCAGCTCTGTGATGTCATGGCCACACCCCCGCCCTCCCCATGCATGCAACTAGCTGACTAGAAATCGCCCGGCCAAGCAGAGCGCACGACGTCACGGCGCTCGATCGCCAGCTCCTAGCCTGGCCGCAGCCTTTGTCCCCTCACGCTGAAGCTGAACCTCCGGATCACGTGCACGTGCGCCAGTGCACGGTTATTCACTTCCGGATTTCGCCAGGTTGACTCTCCGATTGTAGTGGAGAAAATGCAGGGAGCTGTAGCAGCTGTTAAAGGTTTGCTACCTTTATTCAGATACTGTATTAGAGTCTTTTTGGGGGAGTAAACCACTCTTCATCAGTGTTGAAGGCCTATTGACTTATATACTATACTATACCTCCAAACATAGACATCTATACTCCATGGGGTGAGATACATGTGACGTAATTAATGGTCAAGGACACAAGGATTTCAATCATAAAGAATTACATGTGACACATGAGATTAGGTGTTCACAGATATCTCACCCTGGTGAGCGAAAGTAGCTCGGTTTGTAGGTATATACGTGCGTGAAAAAAAAACACTTTCAGGGTTTAGATTCAATAGCCTTATGGTCCGTTGCCAATTTTGACCAAGTGGTCACATTTTCTTGAAAGGTTTCACGGACGAAAAGAAAGGTAAATTCTACAGACCTTTAATAGTTATTTATCAAAGTACAGTAAGTCCTCGTTTTACGACGCTTCGCTTTACGACGAATGGCTTATCCGACGCTGTCCAATGCATCCCTATGGCCGGTTTTACAACGCCAAAATGGCTTATCCGACGCTCTTACGACGCTTTGCAAAGTTGCAACATTATGTCAATCAGAAAGCTGCAGTCAGGGAAATCATCCAGATCAGTCTGTGTGAAGGTTTTGTGGTATATTTATGCCTTTAAACATGTCTAACAGTTTTATTATACAGTTCTGGATTCAATAAATAGAATCTTTACATCATAATGTATGTGTGTGCAGCATAATCTTATTGTTTGAGTAAAATATTTTGTGTATTTTAGCATTAAAAATGCCTTCAGGAACGGAACGTTTCATTTAAACAGTGTTCCTATGGGAAAACGGATTTCGCTTTACAACGTTTCGCTATCCGACGCCATGTTGAGTAACGCATTGCGTCGGATAACCGAGGACTGCCTGTATACGTTTTTAAGGAATCTTCATTTTAAACTCGACATGGGGATATCGTTTCAGTAGAGATGGGCAAATCCGCCCAAATCCATTTCCCAAATTTTCGCTGATGTTAACCCTAAATTCCTTAAAATCCGCCGTTGGATACAACCCATGGACGGATTTGTAGAATCCAATCCGGCAGTGGATTGCTGAATCCGTGAATTAGATTCTACAAATCCGTCCATGGGCAGAAGAATCCGCGGAGTATAGTGGTAATAATAATAAAAGATCCGCAAAACACAAATTGCTCTTTTTGAGATTAATCCGCTGACATCCGCGGACCAAAGGAACAGACTATCCGCTGTGGATCCAAATTTGCCCTACAAATTCGCACATCTCTACCCTTAAGGGTTTGGACGAAAGAAGATTTCACCAACAACAAAGGAAAAGGTTCGTTACTGTAAGGGCAGTTCCAATGAGGAATGCATTACCCATAGAGACTGTGATGGCAGAAACAATAGATATATTAAAAAAAAAGAGATCCCAATAAAGTGCTATGAGTTCCTAACAGAGATTTATAACTAGTGATGAAGAACACCCTCCTCTTGGTCCTTGCTGACGGTTAGTGTAGTCATCACACGATAAACATTTTGGTAACTTGCAAGTTGTATCCTCCAGGAAGAAGGAGGAAAATGAGCTGTCAGGATCTAATTGTTTACAGATACATTATTTATTATTGATATACTGTACAGTGCAATGTACAGAAGAAATGAATAATAATCAATGCATTTTAGAAGAATTTAATAATGTTTCTTAAAACTGCTAGTTTTAAAAAAATAGCAAAAAATGCTAGTGAGATTGTAGCTTCTTGCTGTGATTTGGGGACAACATCTGGACCCCCTTTATAATTTGCACTCAACTTGAACTGTACACTTGATACTAAATTATTCCATCGTGTGGTCTGCCGTTAGTAATCCTAGTACTGTACTTGTTTCTCAGAGCTCTTATGGATGTATACAGTAGTGCAGGAATATATTGTTGGGTGCTGGATCTGTACATAACAAAATCAGTAATATGCCTACATTACCAAAATGTAAAAATGTACATCCCCCCCTCTCCACCCCCCGCCCGCCTCCCAACTTCCAATCCCCTTGGATATACCGTATTGACCCGAATATGGTGCTATGTTTTTTTCCTAAAAATGCCCTTCTGAAAACTGTACTCGTATTATATGCGCAGCCGAACACCTTTTGTTTTTCATGTAGAACACCATCAAAGCTTTAGGGGTCACATTATGTGTGAGGCCGTACTATATTCGTGCCAATTCGGTGTATCATCAAATGCCCTAATTAAATATGTTGCAAAACCATATTCTCCTTGCTAAGGAAGATATAAACCCCTTTCATTTTAATGCAGGGATGGGCAACTCCAGTCTTCAAGGGCTACCAACAGGTCAGGTTTTCATGATATCCCTGCTTCAACACAGGTGGGTTCAATCAGTGGCTCAGTCGTTGACTGAATCACCTGTGCTGAAGCAGGGATATCCTTAAAAAAAAACTGACCTGCTGGTGTCCCTTGAGGACTGGAGTTGCCCACCCCTGTTTGAATGACTCAGTGTTGCCATGGATATTTGAACCCATTTCAAAAGAGTGGGGTTTAAATCTTTAAATGTCAACAGCCTGAACGGGGACCAAAAAGTGCCTTTTATACACGGCTCAGAGATTCAGCAAGCTGCATCTGAGCTGAACTATTGAATATTTTTTTTTTGTTACATTCACTTTGTGAAAACGAGTGACTTCCGATTCTCTCAATCAGACCCCCTGACACTTTCTCTCCGAAGCCTCTGCGGACTTGCACTTGTAAGCCTAGTATGGAGTGGGAATAATTACACCCAAGTATTTCTGCCCAAGGAACTCATGCGGAAATAATGCTGAGAACATCGAGTGCTATTCTCCTCTATAAATAGCCCCTTACGACTTGACACTAATTTCTTTCATCAGCAGGTGACATTTTCTCTGGTAAGATGTATCGCAGCCTTTGCTGGTGTCGCCGGCTCTGTGCTGGGTGAGGCCTCACTGGCTTCAGAAGTCATTCTCCCCAAAAATAATTTTATTTCTAGGGAGTGGCTCTTCTTTAGAAACAGAAACTGCTTGCGTGTAGAAAAAGTTCCCCGAATTCTGGCCATAGCACCACGGCCCATGTTGCCTAAGTGCTGCTTTGCCGGAAGACCCTCTCCGGCACTTAGAGTCACCTTACACCGCATTCACCTGAATATGCCATAATGTGTTTTAACAAATAGCGCCACTTAGTAAATGTGGCCCCAAATGCCTGCATTTATTACAGCAACAATCCGATAACAAATAGAAATCACACGATGGGCTTGTTGATCTTTTGCTTGGGGAAGGGTTATGTGGCACAGGGTTATGTGGCACAGGGTTATGTGGCACAGGGTTATGTGGCACAGTGTTATGTGGCACAGGGTTATGTGGCACAGGGTTATGTGGCACAGGGTTATGTGGCACAGGGTTATGTGGCACAGGGTTATGTGGCACAGTGTTATGTGGCACAGTGTTATGTGGCACAGTGTTATGTGGCACAGGGTTATGGCACAGTGTTATGTGGCACAGTGTTATGTGGCACAGGATTATGTGGCACAGGGTTATGTGGCACAGTGTTGTCTGACTTTGGTGCCCAACAAGGTGCTGCAAATTGAATCCGTACTTAACTCTTTTGTTGCATTACTTTCCACTCTGGCAGCAAAAGAGTTGAAATTCACCCCTGAAATTGCAGTACCGGTCAAATTCATTCAATGTTTTTACTTCTCTTCGCAAACGTTATTAATGCAGCATTTGAATATGTATCGTGAACCAAAGCTTGCTGTTGTGACACTTTGCTACTGCATCATACAGTATTTGTGTGGCATGTTATTTCAGCTCCTTACATTTTGACTCTTAAGAAAAGAGATGCATGTATCCTCTGGAATGGAAGATTGAACAAACCTGCATCATTTAGCGTCTGATACATCCTATTGTACTAATGTTCCAAGCAACACTTTATCTACTCACTCCAATAGTCAAATCGCTTTCTGACACAAGCCGATGCAAGCCACCTGGAGACATTGGGGGGATATTTCTGTGTGATGGTCCCTCGATCACAGTTTAATGAATGATGCCCCTTAGATGCAATGTTATACACAGCTGGAATGGTTTACTTGATGTTATATTTTGAGCACAGCCTGGACTTCACCCATACTTCGGCTGTGCACAACTGGTGAGCCCTCACTTTGTCCGGCCAAAACGTTGGTTTACGTTGGCTAATACAATTCACTGTTAGAAAGGTCCATCGTGTCGTCCTCTACATATTCTATGAGTATGTGAGCGGTACAGAGAAGCCCTCTTGGAGAAATGAGCCCTGGCCATTGCAATCTGGTCATATCTATACATTACGTGCCTGAGGAGGGCCCATTCCTTTGCAGAACACGAGGCATACAATGCCACCTCGGGGGAGGGTTCATGAACACTTCTGATGTATAAATATAATATGCTAGGTAAAATGAAGATATTAATGACTATTTAATCAGGTTTTTAGTCCAGAGATATACATCATAAAAATAAGGCTAAAATCTCTTGTTCTCTATGGGGAAAAAAAGATGTATTGATTTCTTCACAGACTGTACCATCTCCATCTTTATAACATGACCCCTTTGTATGTTAATACATGATTTGTAGTATACTAGCTTGTGATTCCTTTCATAATTGAAATGATAGTTTAAGAGCTTTTGAAACCTCATAAGTTTCTTCTTCATAGATTGATTGAAGAAACCTGTGAAGGGGTTTGAAAGCTCTGCACACTATAATGTCATCTACTGCACGGGTTCTCAGCTCCAGTCCTCAAGCCCCCCAAACACATCAGGTTTAAAGAATATCCCTGCTTCAGCACAGGTGGCTCAATCAGTGGCTGAGCCACAGATTGAGCCACAAGTGCTGACGCAGGGACTGATTGGGCCACCTGTGCTGAAGCAGGGATATCCTGAAAACCTGACCTGGTGTGGGAGGGGGGGGGGGGGGTGGGTTCTTGAGGACTGGAGTTGAGCACCCCTTATCTACCGTAGTAAGAACCCTTATGTTGATCATCTCAAACGTACCAGAACCAACAACGACTCTACATTTCCCCAAGACTAATACGGCTATTAGAACCTTGAACTATATGAAGAATGCATTTCTATTACACGTTTTTGACCTTCTCAGTCATGTGAAAGTCTGTGCAGTGTTCTTTCTTTCTGGGTGCACTCTGCAATTCAGGTCCTTTAGCATCTCAAGGTTGTGCTTCTGTTGTTGATAGAGTAATTACTAATTGTAGCCATAGAAACAAAATCGGTGCTTCATTGTGCAAGCTGACAACAGGAGAAAAGGCATTTGCTTTTCGAAACGGCAAAGTTCTGATTAGCAGTGTTGGGTATGATGATGTTGTATTGTACTGCAGTACTGTATATTGTAATGGCGGCACTGCAGCCTGCTGATGTCACAAAACGTGGCATGCCAGAGCTTGGTATGGGACAATCAGTAATGGGGCTTGTTACTTGATTTACTTGAAAATCATGCCTGTTAGAGATGTGTTGGCTTGCTTACATCTATACCATAAATCCTACCTTATAATTACTCCATCTCACATTTATTACTGACGGCAGCTATACTCCTTAATCCTTGAGTGACAGAGGGAACAGCAAGGCCCTTTTTAGTGGCTGAGTAAGTGATACTTTGGGCAGACACGCTGCAACTGCTACACAAGAAAGTATAATGGCAACAGGTGATATGGATTATCACTATTTTTCTTAATTTGGACTCTTGTAGTTCCACCTTTTTTTAGAGAGCATTAATGCTAAAATGTTGAGCTTTGTATTCGATGGTAACAATCACGGAGGTAGCATCTTAAATTATTTATTTATTTATAAAAAATTTTACCAGGAAGTAATACATTGAGAGTTACCTCTCGTTTTCAAGTATGTCCTGGGCACAGAGTAAAACAAATAATACATGGTTACAAATACAGTTACATAAATGAACAGGGTATACATTATATACAAGACATTGCGTGCACAGTTAAAGAAAATATATATTATGGGCGTATGAAACAGTTACAGACCAGATTAAAATGTGAGACAGCCTTAGATTTGAAAGAACTTAAATGTGACTGGCAGTGACACATCATCTTTTTATACAATGCATATCTTTTTTTCCACTTTGGCAAAAGTCATTTTCCAGTGGAAATGTCACTGTCTTTGTAGTACATGTAGGTGAAACGAGTTTGCATTCCTTGTAACTTGAAGCAAGGCACCGCAGTGCTATACACTGTACCCAAGGGAGAGCACATTACTATTCCGAGTCTGGCTTCAGTGCTAAAAGAGCAACAACAAATGAAAACCATAAGAAGCCCCATCTCTGCCTGATGTGCCCAACATGCATTACAAAGATGAGTTAAGACACATGAATTTAGCATATTGAAACATGTATTCTTTTTAGCATACGTAAGTGAGCCTTTAAAGTGGGCAAAAAAAAACCACTCATGAAAAAGAAGCCCGTTTAGTTTGACATTCTTCATCTCTTCTCCTCTTCGTTACATAACAGGAAATATCTGTATGTCCGATTCCAATTAACATTAGTTTGTCATCTCGGCGCCGGCAGGCTTAATCTCCGGCTGAACGTGCTAAACAGATAATTTAGCCAGCTTCTTTTTTTTGTTATTTATTGATAAGAGATGACAGCCCCGTCTTAACACTCTGAAGCAATAGAAGAAAGAAAGAGTGAAAACTAAAATAAAACACACCGCCTTAAGATGGAGAACGCTTGATGGCTAATGGAAAGGACGTTGATAAATGGCACCCCAGGCACGGCCTCAGATATTAGTAACTCTTTTTAGTATACCAGCCTCTGTTGGATTACAAATAAAAGCCCCCTTGTGTTTTACATCTCATCTCTCTCTCTCTTTGGCTCCAGCCACTGGTATTGACAGCATTGTCTCTCCTCAGCACTGTTCTGCTAGGACTCTATTAGCCGTTTGTTATGTGCCAGCCCAACAGTGATAAGTCATCCCAGTAAAAAGTCCCTCTGTTTCATTTCTACAGGGGTCAGAGCCTCGGTTATTTATTTATTTTTGCTAGAACTCAATGAGAAATTGTTTCCAAGCCTTCTGTTCTTTTCACTGGATGGGGTAAAAATGAAGAATTATTATTTTATTTGTATGTATCTTTTGCAGTGTCTGCACTGTGATACATAATAAAAGAGATTGGATTTGTGCCCCAAAGAACTGTTATGCATTACGTATTACAGGTTGTGGTACAGCAACTCAGGGGAAAAAGACCTAGTGGGTGGTCATATCAAGCCTCATTAAGTGTTAAAAGGATGTATGGACAGCCAGCACGATACCAGTATGGCATGAATGTCTTTGTAGCATTTTATTAATCATTGGTAACAGAGACGAGGGAAAGGAAAGTTAGACATGGGGAATTCTATTATATTGCTTGGTAGTGTGTATGGAATCGATAGTCTTAAGAGGGTCATGGAGACCTTGTCTGCTTCTAATTAGCATGTTTCTGTGTTCCTTTTTGATACCCAAGGAATGTAGACATACAATACCATGTTTGCTAAGAGGGGCAAAGCCATGCGGCACATAATCGCCTATTGAACACATAATAATGTGCCTTACAGATTGTCACCAATTAGTAATTATGGGCCAGAGTGACTTGTTAATGATCACACAAAACTAGAACATGAGCTTGATCTGGGTCCATTACTTCATGGTCAGTGCCTTAACCACAAGTCTAAATCTTCTTCTTCCCAAATCCATGCTCTTACACCAGCATCTTTCATGTCGTCATTGCTAAACTCCAATGGAACATTTGTACTGTAGGAAGCAGTAAATGGTTAGAACTGTTGACTGGTGCTGGATTTCATGACATTTTATTTGTAGGTAATATTTTGTTGGTATGGAGGTGTCTGAAAAAAACTATATATTTTTTCCTATCAGTGTGTGTGTGTGTGTGTGTGTGTGTGTGTGTGTGTGTGTGTGTGTGTGTGTGTGTGTGTGTGTGTGTGTGTGTGTATATATATATATATATATACTGATAGGAGAAAAAGAGTTATTAATGAAATATCATCCTCCTACCATCTCTGTACGTTCTTCCTACTTACCACTTACATTGTAAGCTCTTCGGGGCAGGGACTCCTTTTCCTAATGTTACTTGTATGTCTGAAGCGCTTCTTCCCATTACGTGTTATATTATTATGCCACGTGTATTACTGCTGTGAAGCGCTATGTACATAGATTGTGCTCTATAAAGAAAGATATACATAATACAATTAAATATTTACTATTCAAAGTATTGTCAAATCATCCCCCTGCCTCTCCTTGTGAATGAAGTACTCTCTCCTAAATCAATCTCTGCTTCTGTCCTGCGGGAATCCCTCTCCTTGCTTCTCATTAACTGTATTACTTCCACCATATATATTCTCTTCTGCCCCTCCTTCTATCTCAGCTTTAATTTCTCGCCTTATCCCTGCTTGCCTCTTGCATTCTGCTCTAGGATGTCTTCTGTCTACCCCTTTTATATTAAAATCTCTTTCCTGCTAAAACATTTATCACCACTGCTTCACACGTATGGAATGCCCTTCCCCTCAATATCTACCAAGCACCTTCTCTCTTCACCTAGTTCCAGGCCAACATCAGAGCTCACCCCTTTAACAAAGCATCTCAGTAGCTCCAAAATACTCACCCCTTGTTTACACACTTACAGATTTAGCCTCATATACAGTGCCCGGAGCCACGGCAGGAAAAGCAAAATGTCACAGGTCTGAGCACAATAACATCCATAGCGGCTTTTGGTGGGATCTGTTCTTTTGAATGGGACACCCCCACGGTCAGGATTCAACATGTTCCCCTGGCAGCAGAAACTTTATGATACATCTGCACCATAGCACCTTTCTTCTCTCTCTGTAAGTTGTCCCCACTTACCACTTAGATGGTACGTTTATCGGGGCAGTAACGCCTTTTTCCTAATGTTTACTTTTATGCTTGAGGTGCTTATTCCCATTATGTGGTCCATCTCATGCTATTTTGTTGCATCTTTTACTGCTGTGACACCTACTAAATAATTTTAAAAGGAATGAGTAGTTTTGTTGTATGATGACATCATTTTTTCAGTCATGAGTGCAACGGTGAATTTGTGAGTCCTGAAAATACCTATTATTGTGAATTTGTGAGTCCTGAAAATACCTATTATTGCTCTGCACAAATAGCAACAATATATTGGTTAAAAATTAAAAATCAACAAATAATGATAAAATAATGTATAGACGTTTCTGATTTTACCCCAATTCTGACTTATTTGGGTTTGAAGAGTGCTAGTAATGAATGCAGTGCTCTGTAAATTGGAACAATATATACACAATCAGTCTGTCACCCTATGATATCATTGTGTTGCCCTGAACTCACAAAGATAAGCAGAGATATCTAGGTTCACAAGGTACTAGCAGTGGGTTTTAAACAAGGGTCTCCTACCGTATACTTGATCACATGGTATTCCCTTACTTCTTCTTATGTATATTCATAGCATATTCAATGCGATTTGAGGTTTAAAGATATATTATGCATCAAAAGTAAAGGTTAGCTAAGATCATTTGTCTCATCGTTTAAAATTACATTACTGTTCATTTTCTTTCTTTGCCTGGTACGTTGCCAAATGAATTGCATAATTATAAGGACATTGCTTGATGCTGAGTCGGACCGAAAATATTTCTCATTCAACTTTATTCTAACTCCCAGTATTTGACATTCAGAAATAGCCCCCGATCCATCTCTGGTGGAGCTGGTGATTCCCTTGGACAGTCATAAGATCGGGACCATTCTGTCTGTCTATCTGCTTTCCTTGTTTTTCCTGTCCCATGCAATGAGTTAGTCACAACGAATTGAGTCTCCTGTGCTTTTGTCCTCTGTACAATTGCCATGTCAGTCCAATTATAAAGGGAAAAAATAACAAATGTAATTAGAATGCAAAGCCCAGGACACTGTCGATTCCATTAGGGATCTGATGCTGAACCGCTGGCATGTTAGGAAAACATTCTATATAGAAAAGTTGAGGAATGGAAGTTTGAACTTTGCAACACGCATTTAATACAGGCAGCAAAGTAGAATATGGATAAGAACTTTAAATAGATCATGAACTAAGTCATGAAGTTCACATAATGGAAAGACAATATTTCAAAAAAATTTCTAGAAACCAAATATTGAACTCCAGATATACTTGGCCTCTCCAATCTTTGCCAGGATGACCTCTTCCCCAGCTGCTGTGACATTAGTATCTCTTCCACTCTTTACACATTTAAATATTCCCTACAAGCTTTAAGGAAGCATGTTCCTAAAATAATTACACTTCATCCTCAAGCTTTCGGCCAGACACAGAACTGAGATTTCCCCAACTACCCTCTCCCTCAAAATACCTTGCGCTTCAAATACTGTATATCCCATTTTCCTTGTAAAATGCAGCATGTGTGGAGCAGGAACCACTCAAACTACTGCACGTTACCAATGATTTCTAAGCTACTTGCTGTGTGGAATAATTAGATAAACATTATTAAGTCAACTGCCAATTCAGGATTTTACATCAGTTGTTCTCTCGTAAACTCTTCCATTTTGCACACAAATGATCCACAGCTATCTCCTATTTTCCAAGCTTGTTATTGGCTCTTTTCAAGGGTTGGCTTTTCTGGTCTCTCAGTGACACTAATGGTGTATTCTATAATGCTTGAGTTGCCTAATGCGGTTGCTCTCAGTGCCGGAGAAAGTCAATGCAGCAGGTCATTCCAGTAACGCTAATGCCAGCTATCAGCTATTTGGGGAGATGACTTTTTCAGTTTAACTCCTTTTGGTGTGAGAGAGAAACCTACAATACACTTCAGAACAATACGTTGTGCAATCCACTCTACCACTAAATACGTTAAAATGATCTGATACCAGTGCGCAATATTTTGAGGGTGAATGGTTGCCTGACATCTTCCTGTTTCTATTTCAGTTTCTGACCATTCAGCATGTTGTCCTCTCTTCTCATGCGAGTTCATACAGCAGCATTACAGTGTAATACAGGCAACTTGTCATCAATGTCGTTAAAATAGCCAATAAGAAAAAAACATGTTTTGAGGTTAAATGCTTCAATGACCTCTGCTTCCAGTTTAATTTCTGACCATTCAGCAAACTGAAATTTGCTAAACGTCTTAACATGTACGTTTGGGGCCCTAGAGAAATTAGGTTGATTTGCAGTCACTTAATGGGGATTAACTAAAGGCTGATCATCACGTTACCTAATGACATCTCAAGAGCATACGTAAAAGCGAGTAATAGCAATCGGATCACATGCTATTCTTCATGCAAAAAGAAATAAATACTCTCTGGTGTTGATAAGTGAGTGCAGTCTATTCATGAGCAAGGGTTAGGGCAAGGGTCGCCTACAATTTAAAGCCAGGTCATCTTCTTTCTTTTTCTATTGCTATTAGCCTTCCAGATCTTTTTGTGTATTGTTTCTGTAATGATAGCATGAGGCAATGACATTGACCCACACAAGAGCCAAAATGCTGTCATTTCTGGCCAATTCAGCACTGTGTCACACTGGGGCATGGCTGGATGGCAGTGTTAGCAAAAAAAGCCTGGGCATGCTGCCATCCCCTCACAGGAGACAAGGATGAATATATCTAGTTTTACCACTTTAATGACTGCAGAACTTAGACTATAATTAATTGCAAACATCACCAGAGCTGGATCAGCATGCTAAAAATGAAAAGCATTTTATTAAAGCGAGCATCTAAAACTGCCACTGGGAATTCAAGTGTTAATTGTCCAAGTCAAGTTGGCAGTGAAGGGCAAAATCATTTGGCGAGTCATATAATTCAGCAAATATGATGAAAGTCCTTTTAAATAAAGTCACATGTTTGTCCTACAGTCAGTCCAAGCGGAGTATGTGTTGGAGCCAGTCATTCTTGATGCATCATTTCACACCAGAGTCTAGACAGGATACATACTTTTGCTGCAAATGTCTATTTCTAGAAACATGACTACAAGATTATAAGAAAGCTCTACATTATGTTACAATTAGGGTCCTCCAAAAAATATAGAAATTGGGAGAGAAAAAAAACAAAAAGTATTTAAATGAATGGATTGGGAGAGATGTAGATGTGTCTCTACATGGCTGCATGATAAACATACAGTTGTGTGAAAAAGAAAGCACACCCTCTTTGAATTCTATGGTTTTACATATCAGGACATAATAACAATCATCTGTTCCTTAGCAGGTCTTAAAATTAGGTAAGTACAACCTCAGATGAACAACAACACATGACATATTACACCGTGTCAAGATTTATTTAACAAAAATAAAGCCAAAATGGAGAAGCCATGTGTGAAAAACTAAGTATACCTTATGATTCAATAGCTTGTAGAATCACCTTTAGCAGCAACAACTTGAAGTAATCGTTTTCTGTATGACTTTATCAGTCTCTCACATCGTTGTGGAGGAATTTTGGCCCACTCTTCTTTACAACGTTGCTTCAGTTCATTGAGGTTTGTGGGCATTTGTTTATGCACTGCTCTCTTAAGGTCCAGCCACAGCATGTAAATCTGGTTGAAGTCTGGACTTTGATTGGACCATTGCAACTCCTTGATTCTTTTCTTTTTCAGCCATTCTGTTGTAGATTTGCTGGTGTGCTTGGGATCATTGTCCTATTGCATGACCCAATTTCGGCCAAGCTTTAGCTGTCGGACAGATGGCCTCACATTTGACTCTAGAATACTTTTGTATACAGAGGAGTTCATGGTCGACTCAATGACTGCAAGGTTCCCAGGTCCTGTGGCTGCGTAACAAGCCCAAATCATCACTCCTCCACCACCGTGCTTGACAATTGGTATGAGGTGTTTGTGCTGATATGCTGTGTTTTGTTTTCACCAAACGTGGCGCTGTGCATTATGGCCAAACATCTCCACTTTGGTCTCGTCTGTCCAAAGGACCTTGTTCCAGAAGTCTTGTGTTTTGTTCAGATGCAACTTTGGAAACCTAAACCGTGCTGCCATGTTCTTTTTTAGAGAGAAGAGGCTTTCTCCTGGCAACCCTTCCAAACAAACTATACTTGTTCAGTCTTTTTCTATTTGTACTGTCATGAACTTTAACATTTAACATGCTAACTGAGGCCTGTAGAGTCTGAGATGTAACTCTTGGGTTCTTTGCAATTTCTCTGAGCATTGCACGGTCTGGCCTTGTGGTTGATTTGCTGGGACGTTCACTCTTGTGAAGATTGGCAATTGTCTTGAATGTTTTCCACTTTTGAATAATCTTTCTCACTGTAGAATGATGGACTTTAAATTGTTTGGAAATTGCCTTATAACCCTTCCCAGATTGATGGGCAGAAACAATTGCTTCTCTAAGATCATTGCTGATGTCTTTCCTCCTTGGCGTTGTGCTAACACACACCTGAATGCTCCAGACCAGCAAACTGCTAAAACTTCGGCTTTTATAGAGGTGGTCACACTTGCTGATGATCAATTAATCAAGGGCATTTGATTAGCAGCACCGCACCTTGGCATCTTAATTCCTATGGAAGCAGTAAGGGTGTTCTTAGTTTTTCACACATAGCTTCTCCATTTTGTCTTTATTTTTGTTAAATAAATCATGACACAGTGTAATATGTCATGTGTTGTTGCTCATCTGAGGTTGTATTTACCTAATTTTAACACCTGCTAAGGAACAGATGATTGTTATTATGTCCTGATATGTAAAACCATAAAATTCAAAGAGGGTGTACTTTCTTTTTCACACAACTGTAGCATTGCATTGTAATTGTGAGACTGCGTTATGCTTTTATTACACATATAGACACATATAGCAGAGCAGTGTAATTATGAGAACCATAGCCCTTTCTCTGGAGATTGTGTAATACAATGAACATTTGTTTTCTCTTTTTGTTTGTGCACACATTCCTACCTATTGATAAAAGTAAAAAGATGTACTGCTCTCCTTACTACTAAATCAGAGACCTCACAAATAAGGTAAGATGAAATACCTAATGCAAGAAGAATGGTTTTTGATGTTGAATTACCTGTCTTGCATCTAACGGCCTCTGTAGGGATCTCCTTTTCAGTATTCTCCCTCTCATCTGCTTCTGCCTGTTGCCTTAGCAACCCCCCTTTCCCCACCCCTGGGACCTTGGCACGTTCCTTTGTCCCGTCCCTTGGTGCAGTCCTAGCTGTTTCCCTCTGGGACTGTTCAGTTCCTTCCTTTCAGAGCCTGTTGCCCCCTATACTGCCCCCCCCCACTGTTCTCCGTGAGAGAGATTTGTTTCTTACCTATTCCTTAATTTTATGCATTCTCAAAACGTTTCCCCCTTTTATTTCTGTTCATGTTCTCATAATAAATACTTCAGAAATTCAAGAAAACTCCATTCTGCATAGAATAGGAATTGAGATAACTGCCTGTTTCAACTTAAGCCACAGTAAGCCTGGGACAGAACAAAGCAAATTAGTTCTACAAAGAGTGCAATATTTTTTATGGCATGTGTTGTAGGGGGGAGAGAAAGCAAGGGGGGGAGAGAAAGCAAGGGGGGAGAGAGAGGGGATGGCCGGGAGAGAGAGGGGGGCTGGGAGAGCGCGGGGTGGGCAGGCTAGAGAGAGCATGGGGGGGACGGGGGAGAGAGCGCAGGGGGGCGGGTGAGAGCGCAGGGGGGGAGAGAGAGAGCAATGGGGGGAGAGAGAAAGAGAACAATTGGGGGGCGAGAGAGAGAGAGAGAGCAATGGAGGGGAGAGCAGCCTTAGCCTCTGCTGCTGGGTGCCTGGGGTGTATCCTGAGTCGGTAATCGGTAGCGCCTCCACATGTACAGGATCCTACTATGTGGGATAACCCCGTTACAGGAACCCCATATGATAAAACACACGCTGGTATGTATAACAGTTTCACTGCATGCAAAAGAACACTGAACATATATATACAGTTCCCACACACCCGGTCACGCGCGATCGTTCCCTCCAGTAGTGTGTTGTCCACACACTCGCGAGATAGTTCCACAAAGTCCCGGGGGGCCCTCGGGCACCCAACCACCCTGGTGTCCATGAGTAGCAATAGTTGCTGCACTTGTAGTACCTGCCGGGTGCTCCGACACCCGGTACTGGCACCCAGAAGGATAGGATCCACGGATCCAGTGACAGCGGTGGTCAGCGATGAAGTCCGCCTCCACGTGGGTGCCCTCCCGCGAGGAGTATATCACCTTTGCAGATAGTCTCTCAATATGGTAGTCTGGTCCCAGACCACTGGATCACCTGTCCACAGCCGCGTCTTGGCTGTGTCCCGGAACTGGGGTGCTAAGCGGGCAATGTCCCTATCTAGCACAGCCAAAATATATGTGGGAGTCCGGGCCTAGCTGGGGCCTAAGGGGTCTCTGGCCTAGTGCAGGGGGCACAGACACCCTGCACATGCACACCCTACCCCTTCCTCATCCCTGCTCCGACAGGCGTTGTCTCCAGCACGCGCAAAGTAGCTATTCTCTGGTGCAGGGAATCTGTAGGCCCTATTGGTTATGGTGTAGCATGTGGTACCTTTCCCCATAGCCTTCTGGGGACTGTAGTCCCTGAGGAGCCCTATCTGGGTGATGGCCGCCCTGCAGCTCCTCACTGCGCATGTGTACGCAAATTCAACATGGCAGCACCCTGCAAAGGGAGGCGTCGCTAGCCTCCAGCAACCGGGTTGCTGGCGCAACTTCCCCGACACTGCCGGCACCTGTCCTCTGCCTAGCATAACCGTGTTGGGAGGTAAGGGGCTTCAGGGGACAAGGGGGACCTGGGCTATACATGGATATGCATCAGCATCAGAGGTATATAAATTGTCTCACTGTAATTTCTTATGTTTGACCTGGGTACGTCTCATTATGATATTGTGTTGACTATTTCCTCATCTATCTCCTCCTATAACCGCTTCCTAAATTCAGTAACTCACTGGAGCAAGAAGAGCAAAATGAATGCAAAACATCTTGATTCTTTTGAAGCAGAGTTCCAATGAGCCACATTTGCATTGTTGCAGAAACAGTGCTCCAGTTTGAGCTGAGATTAGAGACCCAACTACTGTAGGTTTGAGAGCTTATTCATCGCACCACACTATACTGTACAGTACTTGCATTATTTTATCATCTGTACACTCACAGTACTGTGTAATGTAAAGACAAAACCTTCTGCTAAATCCACATTTGAATATTTGTATCGTTAAATCTTGTATCTTTCCATTGGCCATGTAGTTACAGCTCGAATATAGTCTGGAATGATTATGTTATTATTCTTAAATGAAATGATCCACCAGCAGGAACATGTCCAAATGACTTATAATAGGGTCCTCCAAATCCCCACAAAAAATATGGCAAGTAACCTATATCCAGCCAGGCAAATGTACAATTATTCCCTTGGGCATTGTGATAGCAGTATGTGAAACCTTAAATTCTTTAACAGACGTTATTTAGACTTCATTCTTCTAATTGGTATGGATTTTTCCTGTGAAATCTCCATACTTCACCAGAATAGTCTGACTGATCTGTATATACAGTATCATTATCAGCAAACTGAAATGCTAGCCACTTAAAGGGGCAATCCAAGCAGTCTTTTATTATCTTTCTTTTTTTACCCTTTTTTTTTACATGGGATTGAAGCAGGGGGTCTCTTGAGCAGAACCCCATTAATGTAAGCTCTGCGGCCCCCTGCTTCCAGAGATGCTTACATCTGCATGAGATGCCAAAATCTCGATGGACTTTAAAGCCCCCAGTCAGGCAGGCCAAGAGGAAGCCACACTGGATAATGTTACAGCTTCCTGTTTAACCGCAGGGCGCGGGAGCTTTGAAAACCCACCATGGAGTTGTGCATCTACGGAAGCAGGGGGTCCCCATAGCTGAAATTGATGAGGTTCAGCTCCGGAGACCCCCTGCTTCAAGACTATGTAAAAAAAAGGGGGGGAAAGACCTCTTGGATTGCCGCTTTAACATATTATATCATAACTATGCAGCATGGTTGGATTTGCATATACATTTTAGAATAAGTACACATTGAGCTGTCTCGTAATGGAATCTGCAGAATACTGTATATTCAGAAGTCAGTTTGTCCCATATTTTAAACTCTTATTTATGTAACTTTTTATCAACTGGTGTGTAACCACATATATAAATACTGTACAAAACAAGGTTGCAAATTTGAGCACACACAATTAAAAGCCATATAGTAGGGAAACATAAATGTCTGAGATAATCGCCGAGAAGACGGAAACTCTTCATTTCTTTTCTTGCAGAAGTAACTTACTTATGAGAATGTCATTTCTCAATGTACCTTGTGTTTGTTTGTTGCAGAAGGGAATACTCTTTATCCAAAAGAATGGGAAGCAGAGAGAGAGAGCTCTTAGGTGCAGTCTAGTAAATATTTATCATGGTTAAGATAACTGGACCGTACAACATGTTAAAGGTTTACCCCTCTGCCCTGTGACACAAGGATGAAATGTAACAAATGGTTTAATCTAGTTTTTGATCAAAGTTTAATAGATTAGATACTGTAGTTCTTCTGGGGTTACTTGGCTTGTGCCAACCCATACCTGGCAAATTGTTTCATGCTAAAATTAGGAAAAAAAATTAAAGAACAGAAACAATTATTTGATACTTATAATTTGTGGTGCGTTGTAAAGTCTGCCTAGTTCTAACAATGTGCTTTTCCAATTTTTCATGATTTCTAGTTTTTTTTTTTTTTAATAACATCCAAGCTGGATAAATTGATTGCCACAGCAACCAATGGTGTTCACACATTCCTCAGCAACATCACCAGCTGCTCCCCCCACATAACAGAGGCACCTTCCCAAGTCAGAGATTAGTGGAGAGAGGTGGCAGTGAATCCACCAAGGTCTGTCATGATTGGTGATAAACTCTGAGCAACTGTGAACTCTCAGTCTGCCAGGGCTTGAAGAATCACTTAGCAGCTGCTTCTGTGCAGTCAGATGGGAGCCTTCACAATGTCCTCTAATTCACTGCATTTATTCCGATGATGGGCAAAAGGTGCAGGGAAAAGGGTGGTAGGCACTGGGCAGCCCAATATTGGGTTGTAATTCGGGTTAGACATACTACAGAAACATTATAAAAAAAAACATTGCTGTCTTAAAAAACAGAAAAAGAGGTCAGAACACTGAATAATATTATTACAGTTGTGACGTGTATACTGTTCTTTTAACTGTTACCCAGTCTCCTTATCAAGACGCCCTACAGTACATTTCAAGGTGGCATAAATTCACAAAAAAAGAGCAAACTGGCATTACCTTAGGACATTTGTATCCCTTAATATGTAGGTGCAATATGAGTAGGACAAATTAGAGAATTATTGATGTGGTTGGTTAACTTAATTATGTGTGACCAAATGATCAGATCAAAAAGTACTTTGTGAAAAAGTCGAGCATTAATGCTTAGCCATTTGTTGTTTTCATTAATGAACGAGAGAGGGTTAACATTTTTGCCATCCTACAAAAGCTTTACATTATAGAAAGTGTCTACCACACTGGAGAGTAGAGACACAGTACAGTATTTGGCTATGTATCAATGCAGAGTGGTTTGCTGCATATTGTGCTGCAATGCTCCGTTGTGTGATTTCAGCTAATGCAATGTTCGTCATATGATTGAATAGTGTTGGTTATGTTCCTTTCATCTAGCGCTGCATATTAACCAAGGAAGTTTATGTCCTTCATTATTGGTAAAGATCTTTGGCTATAGCGAAGGGAAAAAATAGTGCAACATAGACAGTATCTGAAATTGGAAAAAATGTGTGGTGCTCTAAAAGAAACCTCAAAATGTATTTGCCGAAAACTATAACATTCAATATTTCATATGATATTCCTGAGATGAAACCCCTCGGTAATCAATAAGTGGTAAACAATCCAACATGAATCACTTCTCCATTGTAATCTGACTAGTGGGCTAGGACCCCCACAAGCACTGCAGTAAGGGGTCACACAATAAATAAAAGTGTCCCAACATAAAGCTCAGTCACCTTGATAAAGAGCTCATGCTCGAAACGCGTTGGTGGGGGTCTTTGTACCCCGTAATGTAGCTGTATTTTTTTGCTGATTCCATTAAATAATTTTTTTAAGGGCAAACGCTCTCCTTTGCTTTACTCAATTTTTTGCTTTTTCCATGAGAAACAGTGCCTGCTTTTTCCTTGCCTTGCATAGACAGCATCTGATACATCCCAATATAACGTGTGTTGGGTAAATCTGTTGGCCCTCCCCAAATGGCAAACTCATGCACACAGTGCAAAATTTTAGCATACTGTAGGGCTTTTGTACATTTATTTAAAGAGGGGCAACAGGAAAATGCCCCTGCTTTGCTATGGTACATGCAGTACAGCTTTCCAACTATAGATTGAGTTATTAAAGACTTTGTATATACAGTACTTGCATATGTAGCATGACTCACTGTCTCCGGCACCAAATTCTGCAGCATTGGAGATGGTGTCTGCCGTGGTCAAGGTTTGGTGTGGTCTATGCTTTGGATCGTGACCACAGCTTGCCCTGTTAATGGAGGCAGTCTCCTTTCCTACCTCTGTATATTTTATGAGGCTAGCTGCAGCAAAGCAGTGCCAGTAGACTGATTGTGCTAATTTCCCTTTATAATTAGGGAGCAAATGTTACCACAGAGAGGTATACAAAATGGTTTGACGGAGTTTGTGCTCTTCAGTGAATCTAGCCCTGTATAAGCCGTTACGGTTGACCATTGTCAGTTATTACAATTAGAGACACGCACATGAAATCATCCATTGACAAACACCAAATTCCACCAATTTATAGATCACCAGCTACATCTTGAATATATAAAAAATTGTGTAAACCCTTCTCACATTCATTATTATTAATATTTACAGTGCCAGTGGTATCAGTGTGCCACCGGACCCCCTGGCATGTCCGTGTCATAAGAAGCTTAATGACCAGGGTAACAAAAAAACAGCTGAGGACACAGCTGAGAGGAAGGTCGTTCTAGGTCAGACTTTTTCCAACGCATTTTCAGTCATATGAGAAAATACTGTAAATACATTTAGCTAGAACATTGGCAGACAAGGTCTTTTATGCAACCAACTACATTACAGCAGAAGGCTGGAACAGCTAAAAGCAACATAATCAGTACATTTTAATGATTTTAGATGAACTGAAAGAAAGCAGAACTCAACACACAGAGAAGTGTCTGACATTTAACTTCGTCATTTTTTATTCATCCAAAATATATTTCAACAGGGACTGGGGTTGTGGATTGTATTATTTTTCTCGCTGGAAGTATATTGAACTTACTGTACCTTACAAAATGAGTGCCGCTGTCCCTGATTTAAAAAATAATTTTAGTTACTGTTTTGAACATTGCAGCAAAGCTCTTTGGATCTTTGTTTGGAAAGATTTATACAATATTCTTAAACACATTATTTCTCTTTTAAAAGAAAAGTGAAACGGTAACAGTGTACTGTATATGTTAAAGTAGCGATACTCGTTACCCATTAACCACACTCCAACCACTGACCATGCATTACATTTCAAAGAAACAAAAAAAAAAATGCAATAAACAGAATTAAAAAGGACTTTTACAGACACAGTAAAACAGAGTTATATAACAGGATTTCCTAAAGTGCCAGGCACTTTCAAAGAATGAATAAAACCATCCCAGCCTTCAAGGGGATAAAAAAGTGTAAGGGAGATACCTCAATAATATTAGATCGGAAATGGCACCATTGGCTTCAGGAAGGGCAAATATCTGTCAAGCGAATATCTCCAGTTGACATATAATGGAGAAACCTTTTTTATGGCAGCTGTCAGAACGGAAATGATGTTAGACACACTGTACTGTATGTGAACTATATAGTAACCTTTCATGTTTCAATGGTTTTCAGCCACAGGTACTCTGATTGTTCTGACTGTTCTGTCTCTGAAAATGCATCCTGCTCTCATCTCTCTTAGCTGTGCGAGAGATTGTTGGTTACTTTTTCCAGTATATAACAGCAGATTACCTTGAAGATCATTTTTAATCTTTTACTTTTTCTATGGTAACCAAATGCTTTGAATGATTTTACAATCTTGACCTATTGTCTTTTCTCGTGCCTATAAGTTATTTCCATTTCCATCTTTGTTAAATGATTTCCCTTTTTTTTTTTTGTAAAATAATGATGATACTATCAGTCAAACTAGCACAAATTGAGGACTGTAATTAACTGAAGACATACAAAGTATCTGGTCGCTCCTCCTTCTCTTGCCGTGCACCTCACAACTGGAACAATCTACCGGAGACTCTCACAGCCGCCTCCAGTCTAAGTTCTTTTAAAACTAAAGCTGTCTCACATTTTATTCTGGTCTGTAACTGTTAGATAAGCCTACAGCATAACATATATTATCTCTTACTGTGAGTGTAATGTCTTGTATATAATGTATACCCGGTTCACTTAATGTAAGTATGTATTTGTAACCATGTATTTGTCATCATAACTCTCTGCCCAGGACATACTTGAAAACGAGAGGTAACTCTCAATGTATTACTTCCTGGTAAAGCATTTCATAAATAAATAAATGAAGAAATAGGATTGTTTGCAGGATCCATTGACCATAAAAATGTATAAATATTTTTTGCAGAACATTAACAAGTAAAACTTCAAGATTGAATTAATCTGTGTAAGGAAACCTATTCCAAACATACAATAAGGCAGTTAACAGGGAAGTTATAAAACAATATGCAGGTTGTAGTTGTGGTGAAGGAAGCACACGGGAATCAGGATTGTAAGAATCTTATTCTGTATTTAATCCATAAGCAGAGCAGGTACAGTCATGCGACGTTTCAGGACACACAAGAGCCCTTTCCTCAGACCCTACACCTATACGGTGTGCAACTTTTTAAATATTTTATTTAAAAATATATATAAATCATCATCTTCAGCACTTTTCAATTCAATGCTGGATGAAGGCCTCCCCAATGATCCTACAGGTACTGCGATTACAAGGCTTTCTTCTCCACGTTGCTCCAATAAATTTTCTGATTTCATCCTCCCATCTTACATTTGGTCGTTATCTTGGTTTTGTAATTACTCTTGGAATCCAGTCGAGTTCCATCTTTGTCCTACGATGGTCATTTCTTCTTGCCATGTGTCTGGCCAACAGCCAAAATGTCTTGACCTATGTTATGAGGTCACAGACTTTTGTTTGGTTTCAACAACATTCATTCTTTTTCCTGTCTCTTCAGTTAATAGCTGGCATACATGTCTCCATACTTCTTCGAGTTGTTTGAAGTCTCTGAATTATCTTTGCATGTAGGGTCCAAGTTATCCATCCATATGTGAGCACAGGCAGAATAAACTAGAAAAAAAAATTCCTCTTGAGGTTCAGTGAAAGGTACACTTCAAAGGTTGTCTTATTTCTTTCAAATGCGCTCCATCCCATCTTCATTCTCCTATTGATTTAATGAATTACTTCAGAAAATCACATCTTGGATGACTTGGGTGTGGTCCATTGTGTTATACCTACTGCAAAATCCCACTTGTTCTCTAGGCTGGGCAAAGTCTAGGGTCTGTTGAAGCCAATTAGCTAGCATCTTCATGAAAAAGTTCTAGGGCATTGAAAGTAGGCTAATTGGGTTGTAGTTTTTGAGGTCTTCTTTTTCCCTTTTCTGGTGGAAGAGGATAACTACCGTATGGCATTACTCCATTGCTGGGGTACTTTCCTATTCTTCAAACTGTATGCAAAGAGATTTGCAAGGACTTTCTTCATTTCTTCCCCAGCTCCTTTCAAGATTTCAGTTGTAATTCCATCTTCTCTGGGAGTCTTCCTATTCTTTTTTTTTTTGTAACTGAAATGTTATTTTCAATATGCACCGACACAATGTGATATCCATACAATACATGAAATTTGCCGACATCCAATGCATTATGTCCAGAACACAAATTAACTCATTTAACTGGAGTAAAGGGAAAACAAAAATAACTTGCAAGTGTGGGCGGGGGCGTGGGGGGACAGGGTGGGATACAGGTACTACCATTCCGGGTCCAATTCGTCCCTAATCTTAAGCACTTCCACTCTTCTGAGCATTTGTATGTTACTCTAAACCATTTTGGGCCCTCTCAGCTTCTGCTTTAGTATATATTGAATAGGTGTACCAAGACATCAGCTCCGGTTAGTCACCGAATGAGAACGCACCTGGACCTATCATTGCATAATTGTGGTCATACTCACTTCTATGTCTGAATGGGCTAGTCATATCAGACATACTTATTGGAATTTGGTGCCTCTAACATTTACCAGGCTTGTGAGCTTCTCCATCTTACAGACAACCCAGATTTTGTATCTATTTTTTGCATTTACTGGAGAATCTTTTGTTTCCATAATGCTGCAACCTCGCACCTTGTTGCCGTTGCTATATGCAGAATAAGCTTGTTTTCTTCTCTGGACAGCTGCTGGGCTGGCTTGTTTAGCAGGATCAGCCATGGCTCAACTAGGATCTCGAGGTCCAAAATCCTCTGTAGCCAAATGCGAATTTCCTTCGAGAGGGGCTGAATCTGAGGGCAAGACCACAGCATGTGCAACAAGTCTGCTTGTTCTCCACATTGCTTAGGACACAATGGGGAGTACCCTGCAACACAGTTCCCCCCGCTGGAAGAAAACAGCTGAGCTCCCACCTTGACCACCGTCTCCCAGCCGACCCTCACCGAAAGGGGGCCGAAGCGGACGCCCGGGTCGACTAAGAGACAAATGCTGGGCACAGAGAATACTCTCGGGTCATAACATGGGGAAGCCTGACACTACTTGTGCAGATGATTCACTACCGAACCTACTAACCCTCCCACCTGGATTACTCAGACTGTGTATGTGTTCAAATGTTCAACCTTAAATTGCAGGCAAGTCTAAATGAGGCTGTCCATGCTCCTGCCTCAGGGGATGCATAAATTCCCTTCTTGTGACCAACCTCACCCTCCCTCTGTCTGTACAGGAGATAGGCAGTTCTGTCCCCTCTCCGCTCAGCACTTACCCTTCTCTGGAGATAGATTAGTGTTGCTAGGCTCGTCTCACCTCAATTGCCGTTTCACCAACACCACCTGGCGCCATCTTCCCTGTTTCCCGCCAAGATGAGTCTAATGGTGGCAAAAGCCTAAGCAAATAGTGGTCAGAGAAGAAGGCCCTCCAGCTCATGCAAGCCTCAAGGTGGACATGATCAGCTACCCCTCCCAGCGACACTGTCTCCTCAGGACATCTGCTCTCCACTCGTTCCTGCCATCCGCTTTGTTGCTCCTCCTGGATCCTTCCTCACCGTCTCCATCGTTGTCATCTCTCCAAGACAGGGCATCCAAACTATAGTGAGGGGGAAGAGCCAGACCCGATCCCCCAGCAGGGTGAATGTAATAGCTGTTCAGGCCAAAAACTAGTACTGTAACTTAAAATTTCTGAGGTCGAACTGGAAAATGGACACTATCCTTAAAGTGCTTAATTACTCTTAATTGGTATCTTTTTCTTGGCGTCCATGTGGGGATCCCCTCAGTTCACGCCAGTCAGCCTCCAGAGAGGGCTCTTCTCCTGAATCATGATAAGCCACTGTTCCCTGAACTTCATGTTCTTTAGAAAGGCATCCCCCTCATCCAGCTCCTTCAAGATATTTGCCCGACCATCCTTTATGACCAAGAGACCGAATGGAAAGATCCACTGGTATCTTAGCCCCCTGTCTTGTAGTAGTTTTGTACTTTGCGCCTTCTGCTTAGAGTCATGGGGGACAGATCTTGGAAAACCTGAAGCTTTATTTTTTCAAAGGTTATGTTATTGATGGACCGAGTGATTTTGCACAAGGCTTCCTTAGTTTTAAAGAAATTAAACCGGAGGATGATATCCCTCAGGGGGGTCTCCCTGTTGTGGCCTACTCCTGAGGGCCCTATGGCATGCCCTAAGGTGATCTCAGGCTAGATCTTATCCGGCAACATGGCATTCAGCTATTTTGATACGAAGTCCTTTCCTCCAGGACCGACTCCGGGACCCCCCCGGATCCTGATATTGTTACGGCGGTCTCTATTTTCAGAGTCCTCTTGCCGCTCAGTAATCTCCACAAGCTGTCCCTTCAGGTAAGATGTAATTTTAATGTTTTTATTGTGTGCTTTTATAGTGGAGTCAAGCTTCTTCTCCAGTTCATCCGTTCTTCCTCCCGCAGTGGCTATATCCTGTTGGATCTCCCTCATCTCCTCCTGGAACATATTCTTTAGTTCCCCAAATAGCCTTTCAATGTCCGTTTTAGTGACTATGGTTTTTAGAATGGCCAGGTTTTCCTCCACCATCGGGACTCTCTCTGAGTCAGGACTCCCGCTCTACCCCACCACTGGCATCTCCGTCGCTCATGTTGATTCCAATTTCTTAAAGTAGCTTGCAATATCCGGCAATTTTTCTTTCGATTGTGCTCTTGTAGTCACCACTGGATGTTCGCCTCACTATCTGTGCTTAATTTTTTGTGGTTTGCAGAATTTAATGGTGTATAACTCTTGTTATATGGCTGGGCAGGACGGAGCTGTCAAATGAAACCTCCATGCCCATTGCCTCAGCGCATGCGCCTCGAGCCTTCCTATTCTTAAGGGATTTTATTGCCTTTCCCAGTTCTTCTGGAAGAACATATGGTACATCATTGGTTGATTTTTCTCACTCTTCCGCTGCTGGACTACAGTATGTATCATGTCATCAGGGTTTTCATACAATTGAATGAAGAAATCCTCAACATTTTTTATTATAAGTCTTTTATTGCTGATTCGTTGTCTTGTTCAATGATTTGCTTTTTGCCAATCATAAGTCGCTGCTTCATCTTCTTTAAGCTTTTGTTATCTTTGATAGTCTTCCGTACCATATCACAGTTACATTTTCTTACATCTTGAGTTACACATTTGCAGATTGCCTTGCACAGCTCTGCATATTCAATTCTTGGTCTTGTGTCTTGGGATTACTTCATTTGTTATCTCTTCAGTAACTGCTTTGTCTCCTCTGATATTGTCTTATCCTGTTTTTTTGTTAGCTATTCCTCCATTTTTTTCTGCGCTTTCAACTTCAATCTTCATAAATTCTTATAATTGTTAAAGTGTCCCCATATTTTTCGAGCAAACGGAAGCGATTTTTCAGCTCTAGTTGAAATTCTCTGCTGTTATTCTTGAGGTTTTTGATTTTGATTGTTTTTGTCTTCTTTTTAATCAGTTTTCTTCTTTCCATCTTTGGTTCGCTGAAGATTATGTCTGAATGCACACTCCCTACTCCTTGTGTCAAAACGATTAAGGAATGTGCAGTCTTAATCATGTTAATTCTTGATTCCATATGATCCGTGACCATTTCCTATTTGGATTCTTCTTGAAGAATGAATTTATGATGTACAAGTATTCACATTCTGCAAATTCTCCCTATCTGTCTCCACGTTCATTCTTTTTTGCCGAAACCATACTTACCAACAAATACTTCGTCTTTCTGCTGGGCACCAATGTTTGCATTAAAATCTCCCATAACAAAAATGTCTTGGTGACAATTTACTTTACTGTTAAATGAGTTGATTTCTTGGTAGACGTCTTCCACTTCATTGTCTGTGTGACTTAATGTTGGGGCGTAGTCTTCAGTGACGAAACGCGTATGGTGTTTCCCAAAGTGGCGAGTTTGCAGCTGATTTTATCCTACACGAATGGAGAGTTCATTCTGAGGCTATTGTAAATTTGCATGGGACTGTTGTCATTCCGGTACTGCGGTTGTCTGCTGGTGAGCAGTGGTAGCTGAAGGAGGTGTAGCCGGAGGGAGTCTCTGTCCGAGACACTGAGTCTGACATCATCCGGTTCCTGAAGCACCAATTCATCCTGCTATATCAACGGACACACCAGAGATGGCACCAACGGGACATTTTGGCGTGGACCCCTGCAGTTCTCAGGCGATTGAGTATATCTCATACATGCTTTAAATATTACTCTGTTTGTGAGTGCGTTTTTTTATATTTTACAGTCCTATAAAAACTTTTTATACTTTATTATACTAGGAGTGCGCCTGTTTTTCTTTTGTTTTTTTTTGTATATATATATATATATATATATATATATATAGAATCCAATGCACAGCCGGCACACCATATGCAAGTAAATAAGTTTTGTTGCTTATCCCATAAAGCAATAACAGACCATACGATACCGGTTGCAACACGACATCAAGGGACAGCACGCAGGTAAGTAAATCAAAAATGTTCTATAGAAAATTGTTGATTTACTTACCTGCGTGCTGTCCCTTGATGTCGTGTTGCAACCGGTATCGTATGGTCTATATATATATATACACATTACATATTCATTTTTATATATATATTTATATATATTTATATATATATTATATATATATATATATATATATATATACAGTGCTTGACAAATCTATTAAAATACAGGCCCGTGGCGACTGGATTTGACCCCGTGGCGACCTCCTCATGGCCGACACCAAGCAGGGCGGGATTGGGAGCGGGACTAGGTGGCGAGTAGATTTTTTGGTTCGGCGAGTAGATTTTTGGGTGATTTGTCAACCACTGTATATATATATATATATATACATAGCAATTGTGAAACCCCTAGAGGCTTATTATGTATGGTGTGATAGCGCAGATGACGGGCTATCACATGAAAAGTCCTATTGACTTTAATGGGGCTTTTCATGCGATAGCATCTCACCTGCGGTTTCACACCATACATAATAAGCCCTTTAGTGTGTAGACCAGGGGGTGGCCAACTCCAATCCTCAAGGGCCACCACCATGTCAGTCTTCGACTTATACACTGATTGAACCACCTATGCTGAAGCAGGGATATCCTGAAAACCTGTCCTGTTGGTGACACCTGGCGACTGGAGTTAGCGACCCCTGGTGTAGACAGACTTTTACATTTTGTTATTAGTGTAGAGCTGCTCCCCCTCCCCCGCCCCTTCCCTCCCCTTCCCTCCCCTTCCCTCCCCTTCCCTCCCCCTCTGGGATATCTGGCCTTTGCTAACGGTGATGTGGTGCTTCATACCTGTTAGGTTCTAGGAGATGCCGAGGGTCCGCGTTGGTATGAGGAAACAGGACAGGCTTTTGGGATGTCATCATGCTGTGTTCTTCTTTATATGGTGCAATGCCTCCATTCACAGCAGGCCCCAGTGTGGCTGAAGACAGTCCCCACTGTGAAAGTCATCATTCATACCCCACCCTAATAGACTGTAGACTCAGGCAGGGGTATATAAAACAGGATCCTCTTTATTGCTGATAGCATCCACTGTAGATGGTATTACAGCGAATGCATTATATTCTAGCACAGGTCCCAGACCACTGGATGGTGCATGGCCTTCTCTCTGAATGAGGCCTTGCAATCTGTACATCTCTAACTGCAGCCAGCCCCCTTAATGGGCTTAATAACACGTCTCCATCCCAAGGGGAAGAGATACAGACTCACTATACTTTAGTGCTGCTTCCTCCTTAGTGCAGAGGGGGAGGGCACAAGGTCTGCACCCAAGTTGGCTGCACAATGACCAACTTCCACCTCCACCCGTGTCACTCAGGGAGGCCGTCTGAGGGTGGGGGAAACCCAAGATGACATCCTGCCACAGCCTGCAGCTATCAGGACTTACATGACAGGGAGGGGCAGAAATATAGCCAGAACCAGCCATGGCTACAACAGTATGTTAGGATGTCCAGAGCTGCAGGCTATGCAAAACCGATATGACAGCACAGGTCTGTGTGTTTGATCCCACTATCATTTTTATCGAGCTAGAATTATACAGAGATATAAAAAATAATAAATAAATTATACTTTTATGGCAAAGATTGTAGGCCATATTTTCTAAGTGGTGCTAAGCACATAATGGTCTTTTAATCATCATTTACTAAATGTGGTACTTTGTCTATTGTAAGATTAAAGTTGAGTTGCATTTTATCTGGGGATTTAAAATGAAATCTTCTATTTTTAAGCCTCCCCATGCGATCTAGTTGTATCTTTGCCTTATAATTCTCTTTTGGAATAAATGATTTGGATAGCTTTGTTGCCATTATTACCGCTATCATTTTTTTTTTTATAATGTCGCTCAACCTGAAAATGGGTTAAATAAAACAAATTTGAAATCCTAGATGAACAAAATCTATATAAAGTAATAATTTATACACCACTTATAAGATCATTACGTTCAACGGAAACTTTACCAGCCAATATCGATCGCCTGGTGTTGAATTCTGCTTTCGAAAACTCACCAGGGAATAGATAAAAGTCAAGCGAAAGAAGATATACGTGTGACTGAAAACTGTTAAAATCAGAGTAGCTTTTATACTCCAGACAATCACCAGCCTGCTGAAGGTTGTAAGATGTCAATTCCAGGAAATGCTGCTTTTCCACAATTTGTGTTGTGAATGGGGCAGTATACTTCTAATAATAATAATATGTTCTAGTATAGCGCTGCTAGTTATACAGTATGCAGCGCTTTACAGAGACTTTTTTTCAGGCACAGGTCCCTGCCCCGTGGAGCTTACAATCTATGTTTTTGGCGCCTGAGGCACAAGGAGATAAATTGACTTTAAAGGTCACAAGGAGCCGACACCGGGAATTGAACCAGGCTCCCCTGCTTCAAACTCAGCGCCAGTCAGTGTGTTTACTCACTGAGCCGCTCTTTCTCCCATACTTCACAATTTGAATAAGAAGACATTCAGATGGGAGCACCTGTTCCAAGGGCTCTGCGGCCTGAAAGAAACCTAAAACAAAAGGGTCAAGGACAGCAAAAATGGACTCTTGATCAGCAAAAATAATAGAACATTACAAATACGTTTTCCCAGTGGTGTTTAGTCAGTAAACATGAGAACAGCTGCTTCTGAGGATCTGCATAGTCACTATGTCTTACCAAAGGTCAAGCATGCGGACACCAAGCACCAATTTAGCACGGTGCTGTCATTTCTTGTCATTGTGTAGCATGTAGATAATACATTATTTTAAACCTGGGGACAATGGGCATTAAAAAAAAAAACATACATTTTTTTTCTTATATAGTACTGCATTATATTAACATATTTTAAGCACATGTGCTTGATCCATAAAGCTTACCATCTGACAATGCCTAGGAAAATACATTTACTTAAGGTCACAATTAGTGGACACTGGTCTTCAATGGGGACTCGTCTGAAAAAGCAATGTTGCCGCTACACCAGACACGGTTTAGTGGATCTAGCGACAGCAAATAATTCCATATTTCCTTAATATATCTCTGCTGAAATGTCTGATCTGTTATTCTTCCGGCAACTTGCTTAAGCAACTCTACATATTCAAATGTACATATTTATTGAATAGGCGAGTTTGAATATTCTGAATTCATTAATTATGTGGCTTTGTCATTTATCTCGTACCGGACTGCACTTAAAAACATTTAACAGGTTCACGGTATCAAAAATAATACATTGCAGAACTAACCCATGTCAGAGAGTAAATGGTGGTTTCCAGTGGATGTCAGATCCGCAGTACAGTGTCCGTGTAGTGGCTGCATGCCACTATCTCAGAGACACACTTGCTGTAACCGTAGGTTGAATAATATCAGTATGGTTCTCTCCTGTGAATAATGTACTGTATTGTAGTGCTGATTTCTTCTTGCCAAATTATTTTAAAGACAGATTCTCTATACATGTATAATTCAGATGTCTGTGAACGTAAATCCGGAATATTTTTGTGCGCTCATAGGTCCATCTTTACTAAGCAGTGCTACTGTGTACCAAAAGTCCACTCTGGCGCTGGGAGACACCACATGGCCCATTCAAGTGATATATAATTTCTTCAAAATGCAGGTCTCCTCAAAGATAGTGGTACAAAGTAGAGCGCTACTCACAAGTTCATAATGCAATTCTTCATTTATTGTAATAACCAAGAACAGTGGAAAGACAACGTTTCATGTCCCATATGGGGTCATGGACCTGGCGGAAGGCCCATATGGGACCTGAAACATTGTATTTCCTCTATTCTTGGCTGTCACATTACATGGAGAATTTCATTATGAACTTGTGAGTAGAACTCTACTCTGTATCTCTATCTTTGAGGAGACCTGCATTTTGAAGAACATTTTTGTCTGTGTTGTGTTGGCTGCACATACAGGTTTCTCCTCGATGGAGGCTGTTTCCTTGCACTTTTGGAATTGTACCATTCAAGTGATATAAAACAAAGCTGGCCAAAAATGTCACCGGTCTTTAAAGTAGCAATCCAGGCTGCTTGGTTGTTTTTAGATGTATATTTTTGTACCTTATTTAAAACAAGGGGTACCCTGGACTTCACCTGCTGCACCCCAATATGACCCCTGTTGTTCCTGAGATATTGCATTTTTAAATTCGCTTCCAAGAATTCTTGTCCAGGAGAAACAATATGGCCTCTGGGTGTAGCCTCACTCTGGCAGCCAATAGGAAACCGTAAAATCAAAATGAGTTGACATTGCAGCTTTCTATTGGGTGACCCACAGCCATCTTTGTTTTTCCTGGCAAGTAATGGAAAAACAGTAAACAGTTAAATATTTCAGCAATCAATAAGTATCTGGGGCCTTGAGTGCCGTGGGTCAGCTCCGAAGGACACCCTGGTTCATCTAAAGGAGAAAATTGCTGTTTTATCAATCCCTGTACCACTTCAAAAAGAGCTTTTTTTTAAGAAAAACACAGGATATTATAGTACTCTTAAAAAACAATTCTTTGAAAAAAATAATATAAATGCTTTTGTCAATCAAAGAATCTGTAGTTTAAAACAAAATAAACCAAAAGTTACATAAATTATTTGGCAAACCAGCAAATCCCAGAAATGGGTAGACGTATCCCATTAGGCATAGTAATTTGAGATTAAATGTAAGTCCGACCATGAAAATGAAAAAAGCTTTAGTCACTCAGGACTGTTTTGTGTATTTGTAGCATTTCTATCTTCCTGCCTTGCTCCCGCTTGGCCTTATCCCCACTTATTGAAGCTAACTGAATACATTGCAAATGTATTTAGAAAGAAAAACACTGAACGCTCGGACGGGGATGCCAAAGTGTAACTAGCTCTCCATGGCAACCATAGGATTCCACCAATGGGAAAGGAACCATTCAAAAAAAAAAAAACAGGCTCCTTTGTATTTTTTAAGATCTTGTATTCACAAGGCAATGGCAAAAGAATGTTTGTCATATCAAAGAGAATGTGCATTCAACAATAGAAAAGGTCATCCACTTAAAGGCAGGGCTTAACCCATTCAGTGCTGGAAGAGCTGCAACACAATCTCTGCACATTCATTACTTGACATCCAGTCACTGAATGAGTTAAAGGGAAATTGGGAGGTGGGGGGGGGGGTTGTATTTAATTCTAAATTGTTTGCAGGAAAAAAATAGAGCTTGTGTGTGTGTGTGTGTGTGTCTGTTTTGTTCCCTTTTGTAACCATGAATTCTGTGAAGCACATTCTTTTGCATGATGATCAGAACATGCGGTGGTAACTCAATCATACCCACAAAGGAAACACAGTTATTTATTGTGTATATTTGTAGTGGCGGATTAAACACCAGGAGAACACAAATTCTAATCTAGACTATAGATACCTCTCCTGTTGCGAGGAGTAATTTTGCCAAGTAGATAAGACTGAAAATCTTCTAAATTTGCATTTAAATTGGGAATTTCGTTGAACAAGGAGCTCCATGTGCTATTTCATGCCAAAAATGTGGGAACCTTTCTGTCTGGGTAAAACTAACATCTGTTACTTTAAATGGGAAAGGTTCTGCAATTTTGGCCAAGCTGCTTTATCAGTTGAGCAATGTGTACAGCAATGTATTTTCTCATTATACTGCTATAGGTGATTTTGGCTTTTGTTTGTCGCCATATCGTCGTGGCTAATTTACTTACAATAAGGTGCAATGCATACTCTTTAAAAGTAATGTTAGCTACAGTGTTATCAGATGGACATACCATACAGTTACTGACAACATAGCCAAAATGTGTCCCAGTGTAGAAGGTATTAGAGATGTTACCAGTGAGTATTTTCTCAACTAGAATGGGAGGAATTGTAAGTACAACATCATGCACCCCCACCCCCCACCCCCCACCCCACCACCTCCTGTTTAGATGGATTTTCCAGTATTTGATATCTTAAGATGACCAATACATGGATAATTATGCTTCCACCAGTTCTTCAGTTTGGTAGAGGAGAGAGTCACTTAGAGACCTTCAAGAAGATGTTGAGGTTCTGGATTCCACATCTTCAGAAAGACACAGTTAGAGTGTATCTGAGATACTGTGCCCCAAAGTCATGAAATCGCAATCCTCTGCATCACACCCGAATTGATGATATCTGTCATTGACATTTAATGACAGCGACAACAAAGTTCTTAGGCGCTCCTATACAGAGTGTAATTAATGTGTTAAATAAAGTGATAAATATTAATAAACCAGTGTTTATAATGTGCACTAATAAAAATACAAATAGTGCAAGTGCAAATGCAAAAAGAATCACAATGTGAATATTGCTGCTCAACCCTATGAAGAGAGGTCCAGGTAGTTCATCTATACAGGTGTATCGGAAGCTTTTCGGGAGTGCGGGTGTCACCATATGTGAAATGAAGCAGATAAACACTACATAGTGTGATATATTTCCAAAAAAGTTAGATTCAGGGAATGTAGCAAAATTGGGACTCACAATATTTTAGATAAAAAACAGCATGTCCCACAATGTGTGTGGCTCTGGATATCCAATCTTAGCTTCTCTGATAGTAGAAGATGATGGTCTGGGTTTGTGGTCTCCTCAATGAAACAGAAATAATACCAAAGTGCAACACTGTATGCGATTTCCAGTGTGTCTTAGAGCAAGTGGTATTGCAATTACATAAACCACACAGACCATGGACACGTCCACAGAAGCTGAAGAAGCTGTGCCAAGCGAAACGCGTAGTGTTTGTGGAGTAGGCTGCCAAGACAACCTCTGCCCACATTTGGGTCACAGCCAGTCCTTCTCCTGATACCATGATATTGAGCGTATCGGAAATAACGTGACCCGCCACCTGGAAGTGACGTAACCCGCCACCTGGAAGTGACGTGACGCACACCGGAAGCTCGACGGACAGAGACTAGCAGCCGGAGTGGTGAGACTGTCGGAAGCCACCCATCTGTAGTTTTACATGTCCATGTCCTGTGGGGTTTATGTAAGTGTAATACCACTTGTTCTAAAACACACTGTAAATCGAATACAGTGTTGCATGTTGGTATTATTTCTGTTTCATTGAGGAAACAACAAACCCAGACCATCATCTTTTACTCTCAGAGAAGCTAAGATTTGATATCCAGAGCCACACACATTGTGGGACATGCTATTTTTTATCTAAATTATTGTGTCCCCATTTTCTAACTTTTTTTAAACATATTACACTATGTAAGTTTATCTGCTTCATTTCAAATTTGGTGCCACCTGCACTTCCCAAAAACTTCTGATACATTGACATTTAATGGCAGATATTGCCCATTTGGAAGCAATTCAGTGACCCCAGGGCTATGAGCTGTATATATTAAGGGGCTCATCCAAATGAAAATGTGATAAACCATGTTTGTTTGAGAAGCAGTGAATGTAAAACCATAAATCAAGTCGATTCTTTGTTAGGGCAAAATAGGCATACTAATGGCTTCAGCCTAGGCTATAAATAGCAATATCTGTGTTAAGTTAATTAGGTACAACTAAGGAGGTGAACTGGGTGAGTCGAGGTGTCAGGAGGCAGCCAGGGGTTAGAATATATGTTGCTGCAACAGCTGAAGAACAAAGCGCCCTTTATGTGTGAAACGCGTTAGGGTGCTACTGCTTCGTTTGGCTGTTATGCTATCCCTAGCTTCTTAATAAATCCTTTTTTTTACCAGCAAGTAAACCTGTGGGACCCCATTCTTTCCAAAAGAGCTGTGCTTTCCACTAAACTGTTCGCAGTTAACTTTCAAGGGATAAAAAAAAGCTAGGGAGCTAATGAGCTACAACTGTGGGACAGTCAACATTCAAGCCCCCCAGACCTTGAGACTCCGGTACTATGCACCAAGTCCCTGGGAAGTCATCCTAGAAACCATAAGGTCTGTGTCCCTACTGTGCCAGACCCAAGGCACTGAACGCTCCTTTGATACCCTGTTATTTTAAATCAATTATTGAATACATTCTCAAATGGTTGAAGTAGTCATTCCTCATCGCACCCTGAATACATAGCAATACTGATAAAATAGTCACCACGATTAGGCTACATGCACATGCTACACGCACAAACCTGACAAAATCCATTAGCTTTTTCTCCATTTTATTCTATAATTAATGTGCACAATATATGTATTGTTCAGGGCAGTCATAACAATAGCATGAGTCAAATTACCCTACTCTACGACGAGATAAAAAATTTAAAAAAACAGGGAACATTCCTTTTAAAAGTCCTTTCCTTGTTCTTTCTGAAATAAGAGATAATTATTTTCAATCCTCGGCACGTTCTTTAGTAATATGCTCACACAGTATTGAAACAATCTACTTTAGATGAGAAAAAACACAGAATGCCTCTGTATAGATTATGCCTGTGCGACAAGGTGCTCAATTGGTTTTAGATTCTGCACAAATTAACATATCCTAGAGGATCTTCGCTAGGTGGGTAGAGAGAAATATTCTAAAACAAAATGCAAAACAGGCTTTTACTACCTTGAAGAATTGTTCTTGTTTTGTTTCAGAAGAAATGTTTTCAGTTTCAAGGATAATGATGGGAAAGTGCTTGGAAATGTAATCTGATGCAGAGGGAATTGTTATATTTTTAAATACGCTGAATGTTGATAAGAATAAGAAATGATATGAAATGTATGAAATGTGTGAAAATACAAGTAAGTGATTGGCTGGGCAGAAGTGATTGGTAAGCAGACGCTAGATTTCCCCTTGCATAATGTTGAGACTCGAGAATTCGGAAGGTTCAGCTCATAAGGATTCAAGGTATAGTAAGGAAATTAATTATTGGTTTGAAATCATGACTATTAGTTTTCATGCCCCTTGTATATTCATTTTACTCAGTCAAGTATTTGGTAAAATGGTGAGAAGAATAAGATTACATAGTTTGGGAGATTTTTCTTAACGTAAAATTTTAAGTCACACCTTTTCTTGCATGTTACAGAGTTACAAAGTTACAGAGTTACGTGAAAGAAAAAAAAACAGATCAGCAAAACCACAGATAAACAAAAACAATGATTCCTGCGCTCCTGCCAATTAGGCTAAAATAAAATAGTGCTCTCATGAATAAGGGCTATTTAGTAAAACCCTTTGGCCAAAGTGTTACAGTATAAGCCTGCAGCCCTGTCAAGGTATAATCAAATTTGCAGGTATCTACACTGACTATATGTAATTATTGTCCCATGGACTGGTCAGAAATGTTAGAAATCCCTGAAGGGGTTAAATAAGACTCATAAAAGCATATGCTTTATTTAACCCCTTCAGGGCTTTCTCACATTTTTCCCCAGACCATGGGACAATAATTACATATATTCAGTGTAGATACCTGCAAATTTGGTTATGCCTTGATGGGGCTGCAGGCTTATAACGCTTTGGTCAAAGGTTTTAACTAAATAACCCTTATTGATGAGATCACTATTTTATCGTAGCCTAATTGGTAGGAGCGCAGGAATCGTTTTTTTGTTTTTCTATATGTGAGGCCTATCTTTTTGCCAGCAGCAAACTTCTATAGGGAGGAGCGCGGTATTATGTACAGACAACCACAGATCAGCATAAAAAAGTTTTTTTTTTAAAAATGAATAATAGCAAACAATGCTCACTTACATGTGAGATTTAACAGATAATCACTGCAAGGCGCTGAGAGGTGACGCCACACGCGTAGGTGTATGTAGGAGGTGTTTTCCTGTGATCAAGTGTCTTTTGGAGGAGTTTTGTGACTCTCACAGACAGGGCCATCTACCCGAGCCTCTGTGTGTCCGCGTTTATGCTGCTCGCATCCGTGTTTTGCCGTCTGCCGTCTCCAATAATATCTCCTGGATAAGGTACTGCCTCCCATCGTTACATACTAGATGTAAAATCTGCCAACGGATTTTGATTCAACCCGCAGACGGATTAGTAGAATCCAATGGGCTGATTCAGCAATCCATTAGCGGACTCTTAAGAATCCGAGCAGTGGATTCCTGAATCCCTGGATTGGATTGTCCAAATCCGTCAATGGGTTGCGGAATCCACGGAGTGTATTGGTAAGAATAATAAAATATCTGCGAAAGGCGAATCGCCATTTTTGACATTGATCCTCTGAAATCCGCGGACCAAAGGAACCGGACGATCAAAATTCGCAGAAACAATTCGTACCTCTCTACTTTGTTCTGACTTTCTAATTATACTGTATCATTTTGTCTTAACCTCACTGAATATTCCCACATTCACAGTCCAAGTGGTTATGACGGGGTCACCTTGTTGAAGAATGCTTCTCAGTGGCAGCACCTCTTGCCCTTCCAAAAAATAATTATTCTCACAAACATTTGTAACTATTCTATCCTCCCTAAGGGAGATTTGAAGGTACATGATGTTTGTGGTGCTCACCTGTTGGCTCCCAGGAGGCTGTCTCTGCAGATGTAGTAGGGTGCTTGGGGTGCAGGGGTCTTTTCCTCAGGTTGGTGCAGCACCTCCATCCTGCAGGGCTCTGCCAGGGGCAGAGGTTCATCTCTACAGGAACTTTACTTAGAGCAAGAAGTACTCTGGAGGCCAGCAACAATGCAACTTGTCTTTATTTGGGATCTCACAGCACACATCCTTACAGCACATAATCGCACATAGTCCTTCTCATGCAAGAGAGGCACATCCTCTGGACCCTGCATAACCCAGATGAATGCCACCATGCAGCTTACTTTCTTTCCCGTCTGTAGGCATCCAGGCCCAGGGGTATCCTTCACTCCCAAGGCAGTACCTGGCTAGTCCTCCTAGGGGCTTGAGGCCCCTAAGCTAGTCGCAACATCTTTCCTTCTCTCCTAAGTGGAAGGGCAGAGCAACTGGAGCTCTGGAGCAGCCGGAGTCTGTCCTGGAACACTAACACATCTCACCCCTTAAGGGGTAAGGCAGAACACCAGCCCCTAGGTTAGGGGTGGGCAGAAGACACAGAATTAGCAGGGAAGCCATATTTTATACCTGGGGAGGGGTTAGTAACTCTGCCCCATAACTAAGCAGGTTTAGATGACTCACAGGCATCAGACCACCCTACATGTGACCCAGTTAGTACCCTCCCAGGCATGTGATCTCCAACTGCCATAATACAGGCACCTGGATGTGGCAACAAAGTGTCTCTCCTAGGAGACAACTCACATGCTAGGCCATGCAAGTGAGGATTAACCCTAGCACTGCCTGCCAGTACCAGCACTTACAATACTAGGGTAGAGATATTATAGCAGAGTGTTATATTTGGCATTGGGAATATAGCACCTGGCTACACAGTAGCAGTGTGCCGCAGATAAATGGCATTGGCTGGATTAAGAGATGTATATTCATGGTAGAAAGAAGACAGCCATACCTCTGATCAATTTGTATTTAAAAAAAAATGTCCGCATTATTTCATTGTTACTTAATGCTTCAGACTATTACTGAACCAAGTAATTGCCACATTTTGGGATTTAAAATAAGCAGAAAAGCAGTAATTGGCTACGTTATTGCCACCAATAGTATTGTTTGGTAACAGTCCGTAATTAAGAGCCGTCTTTGTTACACTATAATAACAATTTAGCTTCAAATCTTGGCATATACAGTACCACTCATAACAAAGACCTACCAGCATGTGTATTTGTCTTTTACTTTCCATTACCTTAGATCAGGGATGCACAAACGTTTTGTCCTGCGCCCCACTACCTGCTCTCCCTCACTGCTCACGCCCCGCCCCCCTCACCTTGTATCAAGCGTCAAATGATGCATTGGAGTCATGTGACATTACGGCACGTGACCCTGCGATGTCATTTCACACCACGTGGCCATGGCGATGTGGTATCAAATGGCGCCTCAGGTCATGTGATGTTATGTGACCTCACAGCGTCTGCCAAGGTGACGCATCACACCAGTTGTCTGAATCAAGATAAGGGAAGTTGCAGAGCCCTCACGCCATCCCCTGGCATTTAATTAAAATTCCTTGGGGAAGAGCGTTACCGCTTCACCCCACCCCCCCCCCCCTTAGAAAAATCACGCCCCCCTGTTTGCGCACCCCTGCCTTATATCAGGGGTTGCCAACTCCAGTCCTCAAGAGCTAACAACAGGTCAGGTTTTCAGGAAATCCCTGCGTCAGTGCAGGTGGCTCAATCAGTGGTTCAGTCTGACTGAGCCACCTGTGCTGATGCAGGGATATCATGAAAACCTGACCTGTCGGTAGCTCTTGAGGACTGGAGTTGTTTACCTCTGCCTTAGACGAAGTGCTAAGCAATACGTATTATTTTGTGCGGCTGAAAAACAGCCAGTTTGCAAATCTGCATATGGACAACTTCACCGAGCTCCCAACTCAAATCTCTCAGCCTTAAGAGGGAAGTGCAATCCTTTATTAGACATGTAAACATACGCAGGACAAAAAGTACATTGCAAAATGTGCACAAAATCATTTCTATTGCTTTTTAGCCTTATAGTATTTTTGTAGACTGTATTACACTGCACCCTTTCCATCTCCAGCTGTTTGTTTTTTATTCAGCCTTCTAAACAATTAACTTTGCAATTAGACTTAATTATAGTCAATGGCAAATGAATGTGTCCTTTCTCCTGATTGCACATTTCACAGATAAACAGTGGTAGGGAGCAGAATACAGATATTCATGTTGGCTCGGAAGTTCTGATCTTAGCTTCCAAATGAAAGAGTCTGGTACTGTATGTTGTATTTTGGATATGCCATATTTAGTTTATAAGCAAAATGCATATAATTACTAATGGACATGATAACTGAGTGAAATAAATGGCTTAAATGCACCACTCCATTTGCTGTGCTTATCTGCTTCTTTAAAGAGTAATAGTTGTTTTAGGGCTGTTATATACAGCATGCGGCTGTGCGGCCGCGCGTGCCTATGCGAACGCGCATGCACGTGCCGCATGCTTTTCATGTTTATAGAGCAGGGAGCTGTGTATGTGTGTGTATGTGTGTGTATATGCGTGTATATGTGAGTATATGTGAGTATATGTGTGTGCATAGGTTGTGTGAGTGAAAGGAAGACCTAAGCAAGATTTTTTAAAGAAAATAAAAGTTTAATAAATATTTTTTTTTTGTTCCGCAATCATTGACAAACACACACACACAAACACACACACACACACACACACACACACACACACACACACACACACACACACACACACACACACACACACAAACACACATCCACGCATGCATACATACATACTGTACACACATACACACATATACATACATTTCAGAGCTGGTAGCGACGCGAAAAGATGAATTTCTTCATCTTCGCCGCCGTCTGTCGGCTCCCCTCTCCCTGCCGTGCGCGCGCGCCGCCCTTCTATAGAAACAACTAAAAACCCGCATGCGCGCACGACGTAGCGCGCGCACGGCACTATAGAACGTGCCTTAGGGACCATAGGGTAGCAGAGAGCGGTAACTCTGTGATTAAGGCATTTGTATTGAAAAGGGGGCAACTTGTTTAAGTGGTACAGGTGCGCCGACGACTAATCTAAAACTTGCCTTAAACTTGCCTAGGAAAATCTGGGGCTATCACCAACAAGACCCAGGTACATGCTGGGTACATGCTGCAACATTTCAGTGACATTTCTGCAGACAGACTAATGGCCCATCGGATTAATACAGCAGGGGTCCCTGGCAGTCCCATTCAGTTTGAATGGGACTGCCAGGGACCCCCCGCTGTTAATCTGATGGGCCATTAGTCTGTCTGCAGAAATATCACTGAAATGTTGCAGCATGTACTGCACCGACACACTTTATTCGAGCAAATACCCAGTATGTACCTGGCAGATACCTGGAATGCGCCGCTCCTCACCTCTGACAAGCCCCGTTGCGTTTGCCTTCCCAGCCTGGGTTCATGCCTGGCTGACGGGCGGCTGATCTGTTAAATGATAATGATTAGGATTTAATAGGCTGCAATGCTTCGCGTGTCTACCAGATGGCATAAATTCATGAATTGTAATGCAGTATATATATATATACTGTGCAGTATTGCAGCCAGCGGGAATAAAATGCTTCAATCCCTGCCTGGAAAATAACCCAATGCACTCGGGCAGAAAACAGTCACAAACCTCAATACACCTGGGTATACCCGAATTCGTGGGACTAGCCGAGCTCGAATAAAGTGTGTCGCCAGTGTACCCAGCATGTAGCTGGGTCTTGTTGTTGATTGTCCCAGATTTGTTTTATAATACTCGTCGGCACTACAGTAGCTCAACGTGTCCTTGGCAAGTGTATTCATCTCCCTAAACCCTTAGAACCAAAATAGATTGTAAGATATTTTGTGTATTTAATAAGCTTGCTTGCATTTTTTTTTTACTATGAACAACCCATTTGCTGGCTACTGTACATAGGCACACATTATTTTGTTAAATGAGTTATACGGACATAGCAACATATCAGCTTTTTATGTGAACCCTCACAATGCCCAAGGAGCCTGCATCCTTTTTGCTAATAATTTCTAATTTTATTTCCTGTTTCTGTGCACGAGGATGTGCAGCCGTATCCCGGCAGAGTTAACCCACATTGTGGCCACTGGACAGGTTCCAGAATTCATGTCCCAGTGGGCCTAAAGCGGGGTGCTCGGCTCGGTATCCCCACATTGGTTTTATTGTGTGCTCCACCTCCTCTTGCATTGGGTTGATCTTTGTTTTATTCAGGTCTCTTTTCTGGTTGGTGCCTCCAGTTGTAATCAACCAGATGCTGTTTGTTGATTGGCTGGCTTTTTCAGCCAATCAGATTTACATTATGGAAAATAGACTTCTAGTTTGAAAACGATGGTTGAATATGTGCGGTACTCTGTGTTCATGAGACACTGCTGTCATTATGTCTTTTGCTGTTACAATGTTTGTAATAGTAGTGACAGAGCAGCTATCAGTGATGCTTACATTTTATAATATCTGACACAGACTCAATCTTAGGTTGTGTGACCCATTGGCTCTCTGTATAACCTTGGGCTACATCCCATTATTACACTGTGTTAGTTTACACAGGTATAATCATAATCTGTGTTATGTTCCTCTGCGTATGACCCATCCCAGCAAAATTAGATTGCGTGTCCCTAAAGGCAACGACTGTATTTTATACTCAGCAACTCTGCCACCTGTTTTTCAATTTATCCCTTCATCTCTGTAAGGATATTTTCCAGAACAAGCTTAACAAGTACAGGTTTTGCAATTTATATTCACTCTACACATTTCTGTATTTTGGAAGCAAGCAGAAATCTTGTGGATTGGAAGATTTAACAATCTTAAATTAACTGTCTACGGCATTGGTGTCCAACCTTATTTTGTTGTGTACAAACTCTACAACATTCGGTGCAACCAAGTTTTTTTTTTTATATATAAAAGTATGTGTTTTGTCAATATAATAACTACCTTAATCTCCAATTTTTTCCTTAATCTGCACTGGTCTGCAGTATATCACAGGACAAGAATTGCATGTTTTCTGTATCATCACTTAAGATCAATATTTGTACACATTACGCAGAAACACAAACACCCACCATTTAAAAGCCTTACCACACCATATTTTAAGGTCCTTCCTGAAATAAATATCCCTACTACAACCAAATAGCCATTGATTTTGGGCAACTTTTCTTCACATGGTTAGGGTAGCGCTTATATACACTATTCTCAGCAATTCTTCTTAAGAAAAGAAACTACAAACGTTTCCTAGATTTAATGACTTTAGCACAGGCAAAAAAAAAACACGTACAGGTATACCCCGCATTAACGTACGCAATGGGTCCAGAGCATGTATATAAAGCGAAAATGTACTTAAAGTGAGGCACTACCTTTTTCCCACTTATCGATGCTTCGTTACAGGTTGGAAGCTGGTATTGCTGTTCAGGATGTACTGACAGGTGCATGCGTGAGCTGCCGCTTGCCTATTGGGCGAGGGGAATCAGTGTGTCACTACTACGGCGGTCTGTAGAGCAGAATAAGTGTCCGTACTGGCGAAGCGAGCCTTCGGACACAGGGGTATGGTGCTATTGAAAATATGTCCTTACTCGTGAGTGTACATAAAGTGAGTGTCTTTAAACCGGGGTATGTCTGTATTGGATCAGCATGTTTTGCTTTTGGTCTCACTAGGTTTCTTCTTTAATATACTGTATCAAAAATGAGTAACATTTTAGCAACAACGTTTCAAAGCCTCCAGGCTCCTTCATCAGGCCCCTAAAAGAAAGGAGGCCTTAAAACGTTGCTCTAGTTTGCACATGTAACAGTGTGTGTCTGCTGACTTTCCTTCCCGTGTGTGTTATTATATATATTTTCATCATTTTCTTATTTATATATTTTTCGCTGATCCAATATGTTTTTTTTTTATATAGTTGTATGCATGTTTCAGTATGGATGCAGGATCTTAGCACTGGATAAATTAAACATGAAGCGGTGAGTGCAAGATCATGTTCTTTTTTAATACAGGCATTTTATATAGGCAAACAATTAATTGCACAGGGCAAAATATCATGTACAGTATGAATAAATAAATAAATGTATGTATATCTTAATTTATATAGTGCCATTAATGTACATAGCGCTTCACAGCAGTAATACATGGGACAATCATATAAATAACAAATAATACAAGTAACACATAAAGGGAAGAAGTGCTTCAGACATAAAAGTAACATTTAGGAAAAGGAGTCCCTGCCCCGAAGAGCTTACACTCTAAGTGTTAGGTAGGAAGAATGTTCAGAGACAGTAGGAAGGTGTTCTGGAAAGTGCATCTGCAAGGGGCCAATCTCAATGTAGGAGATGTATAGTATCAGCTACTCATATGCTTCGTTAAGGAGGTGGGTTTTAAGGTGGGTCTTAAAGGTGGATAATGAATATCATAATGTTCCTGATTGACATTGGCTATAGCACTATTCCCAGGTCTTTACTGACATGAAACGTAAAAAGAATATATAACAGCACATGAAGTTCTCATGTAATCTTGGGACTAAAATAATTGGCAAAATGCCATTTTAATAATATTTGACACCTCTGTAAGTGGTATGGATAGTCCAGACATAATGGTAGGTAGGAAGATGTTTTTATAATGCCACTATATTTTCTTCCTTGACAAATGTGCCTCAGTTCTAATCCTTTTATCTCTACAGTATAATCACTCGAAAATGGCTATTATCCTTCCTGGTGGCAGTTTAAAGAAATAGAGAGAAAGATCTGTAAAATATTGAAGGAAGAGCACATCTGATTCCGATTTGCACCACATTTTAGCCAAGTTTAAATATATATTAAATGCATTATTCATTTTGTACATAGATCTTATAGTTCAATTTCTATTTATTTACATCTCATATGGATGTATCATATATATTTATTTACTTTACATCTCATATACATTGACCATGACCCTTTACAGACGAACTTACCACAATATCCTCCTATGGTTTTTGTACGTTCTCCCACTTACCACTTAGATTGTAAGCTCTTTGGGGCAGGGACTCGTTTTCCTAATGTTACTTTTATGCCTGAAGTGCTTATTCCCATTATGTGTTATATTATTATGTCACGTGAATTACTACCATGAAGCGCTATGTACCTAGAAGGTACTCTACAAATAAAGATATACATACATTTATTGGATCTTATTTCTGCGCATCAAAGCAAAATACAGCACACTGTCTATCATGGCCAGGAGAAATACTGTACTATTGCAAGAGAGACATTTTCTTGCTTTGTCAACCATGGAACTGTCGCTCAGAAAAGTATAAAGCACTAAGTCCCAGATAAAGAGAGGTCCGTTACTCAGGGCTCATTATCAAAATCCATAACGGTCATTACTGTATGTTCCAAGAGCTGACAGGAATCCACAAAGCTCATTCAATGCAAAACAGCAGTTAGTGATCTCATTAGCACAGGCTTAACGCCATGTGAAGTTAGCACTGCCTTGTGTTAGCTTCAAATAACATGGCGTTAAGCCGGTCTAAAGCCGAAGGTGGCCTTACTTCAATCTAGACCTATACGTACAGTAGGTGTTTAATAAAAGCTAAAACAAGATAAGACAGGGGAGGGAAAGAACCCTATACATGTATTGTATTGTATGTTTTTATTTATATAGCGCCAAAAGTGTACTCAGCGCTTCACAAAGAATACAGTACAGGGAATTATAATAATACAATAAGTGCAGCAAAATCAGACAAGAGGAAAGGAAATCCCTACCCTGAAGAGCTTACAATCTAAGACATACATGCATAATGTATGTTATACATAACACTATGTTAGTTAAATTATACCTAACTGTGGTGTTACACCTAGGGATGCCAGATGTCCAGTATTGACCTAGACTGTCCTGTATTTGGACACTGTCCAGTAAAAAAATAGAGGTAATACTGGACATGTACTGTATGTGTATACCGGTATTACTTCTCTGGACATACAGTGTCCTGACCAGCTTGGGGTGGCAGTGGGATTACCTGAGCAGGGAGAGAGATGGGCTGTTGCTAAGGGGGCTGGGCAGCTTCCTTCATCCTGATCGGCTGCTGCTGGGTAATGCAGCCAATCAGGAGGAGGTGTCAGGAGCCTGAAAGTGGGTCCAAGGTGAGGAGGAAACAGCATCGAGTGGTGAGAGGGATATATGTGTGTCTCGAGTGCATTGCACCTTTCACCATTGTGTCCAGTATTTTTGGAGAAACCACATGGCAGCCCTAATTACACCCAGCCTGTCAAAGCTCTATTCCAGGGCCTGATGTGAGTCACGTCAAGCCAAGTTTAGCTCTGACCTAACTAACGTCTTGTTAATTCCCTGTGGATCTGCGTAGTTAGTGGGAATGCCTCTTTTGTCTATAATTAGCACTAACATGCATTATACTTGACACAATGCCCTCTCTGGCTCAAAACAACACTTAACCCAGCATTAGTGAGCTTTGAAGATACTCGTCAGCACTTAACAATGCATTAACTTAAATCAATAACAAAGTTCTGTGGATCTGGGCCCTAGGCTTTTAGAAAAAGGTGTAATTACTCTCTATCATTCCCCAACGGTTGCAGCGTTCACTGCTATAGAAAACTTTTACGTGAACCATGTGAAACTTCCCCCTCTTTCTGCTGAAGAGAAACTCACACAGTTTCCAAAGTGCACAAGCAGTCTGTCGAGAAACAAAAATGAATTCAATTCCATAGTCTGCAATGCTTCCTGCATGAGAGGAAGCTGTATTTCAGGGTCGGCATGTCGTTTGATTTTACTGTAGATTTCCTCTTGAAATTTGCCACCTTTGCAATAACGTAATCAAATTTCAGTTACATTTATAGAACATTTTTGGGCAAAAAGTGCTTTCGAGCGAATCTCTGCATGCTCTGCACGTCTCTAGTTGGTATATTTACACCTGTGCTTACAGGAGATCCATATCACCTGGATCCGTTGTAAAATTTTGATGTAGGAGCAGAAGGTGACACTATGCTCATTTGCCTGTCATTACCCAGAATCCCTGGCTGCAGTGGAAGCCCTGTATGCAAAGAGATAATGGGGAACGGCAGGCCTGCAGACCTGTCTGAGACATGTGAATGTGCTCACAAGTGATATTTTTATTTGCTTCATTTAGGAGGTAACATAAGGATTGGGTCGTTGTTGTACATTTTGCCCTATCATCTCTTGTTTTTTTTTTTCTCAAACGTTTTTATTAGGCAAAAGTAGTTACACAACAACTTGTAGTTTATACATAGCCTAATACACATTTTTCAAACATATAGGAAAGACAGGATAGAACATCGCCGAATGCGGCGAGGCTTCTTGGCCACATAGTAGGCCTCGACTGATGAGAAAAGAGTAAGGGGGGGGGGCGACTAATTCCTTAACAACTGGGTTTGCAGAGCTCAGGAGGGGGGTGGTAATTAAGGGATCAGTCGAAACGGAGGCTGGAAAAAAGAAAGGGGAAGGAGGTGGATAGGTGGGGAGGGGGAAGGGGGAGGCGGTGGGGCCGCCTCTCTCTGACCGCCAGGGGCTGAAACTCATTTACCAGTGATTAAGTCTGCCAGATCCAGCAGGACCCAATGAGGAGATAGTTTCCGGGTCGAGGTCAATGTCCTAACCACAGATCCCAGGTTTCATAAAATCCTGAGGTTGATTGCTTTAGGAAAGCGGTCAGCTTTTCCATCAGCATAACCTCATTGATCCTTCCATCTCTTGTTTTTTAATGAATGGCAAATGATACTTCCGTCAAGACATTGCCATTAGTAATGATTTTGAGTGTTCCAATACAATACTTCATATTTTTCTTTAAATACTCTGGAAATGTCGTTTTAATGTAGTGTACAAACAATAATACTCTCTTTATTGGGGGTGGGGGAGGGGGCAGCATATGTACAGTATCTATGTTCACGTTGGTACTCTGTCTTCTAATTAACTGCACCATTTCTTTTTTCAAAGCACTCTTTCAAACTTGCTTTCTTTTATTTTTGCCGTCTGTTTCCTTTAATGAAAGATCACACACAGAATCACGTGGCAGAAAACCCCGGCTACGTTTAATGCTGCTGATGTTTAAAGAACTAAACTGACAGCAATCCTTTTGTACGAAATCTCATGATGTGCCTGGCCTCCCATTGGGAGAAAAAGAACAAGCTGCTTTTTAAAGGCTTTTGAAATGCTGTCTGGGATGATTTGTCAGATAGATAATGTGGATAATTAAGAACTCGGCCTTGTAAAGGTTTTGGATTTTGAATGGAGACTTGATGTCTTTATTCACTTGCACAGACCACGGGGTCTTGTGATGCGCTACAAAGCAGTCTACCAAAGTATACTGTAGCATCTAAACATAATATTTATCAATAGGGGTGCTGACTACGATGGCACAAAGGGAAATTTAACACAGACAAAGTATAATCAACTATTCTAGACAACAGGCTTGTTTGAGGCAAGGAATTAAAGCGGCAATTCAAGCTAGACTTAATTTTTTTTTTTACATAGGATTGAAACAAGCGGTTTTGGGAGCTGAATCCCATTAGTTTCATGTGACGCAAGAGATAACGCCAACCCCTTCTGAGGTCTGTATCTCAGGACACAGGGGGGCTTTAATCCTACAGATGCAGCGGACGTTATTCGAACACTTCACGCGGTGTATACCTCGGAATACCCATGTCATGGCGCGGGATTTCTTCCAACCGCACCGCCTTTAGACGCGAGTGCAGAAAATGGCATTTTAGTGTTCTGGCTTATAAACACCTGAAATTGACACAGTAGCACAGTACTGTACACATTACAATTCATTCATTTCATTGCATTTAATTGCACACAATCCATGAAATTCAAACAAAGCAACCGCAATAAACACGTGTGCCTGGGGCAATTGGCGGCGTTAATGCCGCGTGGAATACAGCAGCGCACACGAAAACGGTGCCGTGATTTGTTCGAATAACGGCCGCTGCATGTAAAGAAGAATAAATAAATAAATAAATGGCCCACTTGGATAACCTCATTTAAGAGATGGCTGGGCGTGATAGAAGCTATAAAAGAGAGCGGTCTACTGTATTACTGTTATTACTGTTATTAGTATTCATAGAACAAAGTCCAGACAATGCAAGAGGTGTGACCATTCTATGGCCACTGTGGGGAAATGGAGCATTGTGGTATATACTTCATAGTATCTGTTAGATGGACAATGTGTGTAAATGGCCCTTTTACAATCCACGAGATGATCACACAAAGATAAATGTTCCAGTTCTTTGATTTATCCAACCAGCCCTGTCAGTGCCCGCTACGATGCAGCAGGCGTTATTTCTCCCGTTAATGTGGAATAACGAAAGGGAAAACTTTGGGAGATAATGTCATCATTGTTGTCACTTAGATTGTAAGCTCTTCGGGACAGGGATTCCTTTTCCTAATGTTACTTTTACGTCTCAAGCGCTTATTCCCATTCTGTGTTATATTATCATGCCCCGTGTATTACTGCCGGGAAGTGCTGTGTACATAGACGCGCTATATAAATAAAGATAGATATAAATACATTGTTGTCAGCTGCGCTTGCAGTTAAATGAGCGGTAATAATACTGTAGCGTTAACACATCGCGTTAACGGGGTAATACATTGCGCCTGCTACATCTGAAGCGGACACTAACATTACGCTGGTATTACGTGGCGGAATCAGGCATTTCGCATCGACAAAGTCTCCCCGACAAACCCTTCATCGCAGCTTCTCAGCTGCAGGCTGCACTGCCACGGTATGTTAATTAATGGGGTCTAAGCGGTTAGGGTACAGGGTTAATGATAGGGATTTTAGGGCAACGTGTTTGTTTTTAGGGTAGGGGATTAACGTAAAGGGTTAGGTTTTCTAGGTAGGGGATTAGGGTTAAGGGTTAAGGTTTTTAACGTAGGGGATTAGGATAAAGGGTTAAGGTTTATAGGGTAGAGGATTAGGGAAAGTGGTTAGGTTTTTAGGGTAGGGGATTAAGGTATAGGGTTAAAGTTTTCTAGGTAGGGGATTAGGGAAAGTGGTTAGGTTTTTAGGGTAGGGGATTAGGATAAGGGTTTAAAGTTTTTAGGGTAAATGCTTAGGGTAAAGATTTATAGTAAGGTTTTTTTTTAGGGTAAGCGGTTAAAGTTTTAAGGGTAGGGGCTAGTGTTAAGACAAGGGTTTTTTAGGGTAAGGGGTAAGGTCAGGGACTTACCTAGGCAGTAAAGCAGCCAATGGAGAGATGTCCCGATGTCGAGGTAAGTGGCGGCTAAACAGTGGTAGTCATTTGGTCACGGCAAAATGGTCACGACCAAATGTCCTAGAACGTTACGTGGATGTGCTTGCCAACTAAATCTAGTTGATATACTGTACAGTATCAGCAAAGGGTCTGCAACTCCAGAACTAGATTGGCAGCACACAGGTGTTCTGGAGTTATTGTAGATAGAAGCTATGCACATACAGTATATGAAACGTGGCTGCTTAATATGTGGGATCGCACAACAGTTCCACTTCATTTCCTTAAATCCTGTCTACTTATCATAAAAGGGGACGCGGTAATCGCGTCACGCATGTTTCACTAACCTAATAATCTTGAGCATTTGAAAAATATGATGAGCAACACAATGCACTGTGTATATATTTATGGCTGTTTATGTGTCGCTGTGTGGGGGAGTCAATCTGTTTTCACAGCCTGCACAGCGGAGAGCGTGACCTCAATGGCTGAAACTGCAGCTTTCTGCCCTTTGATTCTAAAGTTCTAACTTTGTATTGCAAGGTTTATCTATAGGGATCACAAGATGATTCAAGCAGTGTTTAGGGATGTCTGATGTTTAAAGGTCAGCCACTGAACTTTGTCCCAGTGGGTAACTAATTCATCCTCCAAATTAAATGATTTTATCCCCCCCTGGAGTTATTACTGTTTTATGTTCTCCAGCCTTGAGCCTGAGAATCATGGCGTATGCTACAAGCCCATCTAAATGTTAGAGGTAATTGAGGCTCTTGAAATATTGCTGTGTACTTGGGTAAACTTGAATAAGGTCGGATTGTGCTAGGATTGGAGAAGATGGTATTTTACCGGTGACAATATACAGTACAATGCAGTGCTTTGCAAGATATTGTTTGATTGTGTGTCCATTAAGATTAAGCTGCCGGCTGGTGAAGACAAAGGCATGGAAGGAACAGGCCAAAAAACTAAAAGCTACGATTGTGAGGAGCCTTTTAGCAATTAACTCTTATAATAGAAGTTTGTTTTGTACTGTGTACGTACAGTATAGTTGTGTAACAAAAACGTAGACAAGCCTCTCTTATATGAAAGGAAAATGGGTCACATTCAAGTCTGTGTTGTTCTAAATACAAAAGAAAGGCCATATGCTAACTTTTGAGCCAATTAATGCTGGGAGCAATGTCCCAAAATGTTTTCCGCTTAGAACCGCACACAAATCCGAGGCTCTTGTTCACAGTGCTGTGACACTGAATAAATACGTTCGCGACAATTGTCACAAGCATCTTATAGATTTCGCAAAAGTTTCCATGAGCCAAACTCGTAGACATTCCCCCATCTCCAGTGGGAATAATAAATGCCGAGGCCAAAGTGGCACAAGGGAGATTTATTCAAGCTCATACCATCGAGGGAGTACTAATCACTCAATAAAAGTGCGTATGGCTTAGTAGATATGGTCCTCTATCTATTTTGGAGTGGGATTTTTTTTTTACATGTCTACTTGAGCCATGTATAACAACGATTAATATTTCTACCTTGGGATCTCTTTTTAACAATTTACCTGGGTTATGGTTTGGAAAAGAGTTAAGTCGCCTACATTGAATATCTTTCAACTAGGAAATGTTTAAAGCAACTTTCTTTCGTCACAAATTAACTGTCCGGCTGCTAAAACATCCCGATTTATATTTGACACTAATATTTCTCCATGAATGAACTCTCTAATTTTAAAACTTGACATCAGAAGCAGTGACCTATAGATCTATGGCATTAACGTCTGTCCATGGTGGTGTTGCCATGCCTACTAAATCTTGGTGTTTCTTGGCCACAGGTAAACAAATATCAGTCATATTATCATAGAAACAGAAGAAAGCGTTCCATACAGTTTCATATTCTGGGGGTTATCCATTAACCCTTTGGGTTTAACGCTCCAGGGGCCCCCTGGAGAAATCGCATTCCATGGAGCGCAGAATTCCATCTGGCATGCTGGGAAAGGGCCAAGGAGGGCTCCGCCTCCGCCGTTTCCGTAATCTGCAACGCCGTGAACACGTGATCACTTAGGTGCGCCCACGTCATCACAATGCGCCGGAGGGACGTCGGCACTCAAAGGGTTAAACTATTGCATGGAAACTCGTCGTCATTTATTGTTTCCACTTTTATATTTCAGTTTTAATAATAAATGAATGAAATGCAATGATGACATGGCTTTGCTGTAATAGAGGGGTAGGGCAGGGACGAGAGGTTGAGAAAGTATTGTTACTGTCATGTTACAGGTCTAATGAACGATGGGCGAGCAACGTTCAGCATCACCTTGATCAGTTAATTAGGAGAAAATGGCAGAAGCAATGTAAGAAATTGACAGCTTCTGACCTTTTTCTACTTATTACCGTATTAGGAAAACCAACATATTTGACATTTTACACTTTCATTAGTAAAACCCGGGTTTGGCATTAGACATGAAGTGAGATTGATCAAAATACATAATGGTGGGTTCAGAGTCCTTATGCCCTGGTGATCAATAAAATATATATCAGACTGGTATGTTTAGTGATACATCTGACCGACGTGAAAGCTTTAGTGATACATGTAATCTATTTCAGCTTGAATTATATATATCTAACCTCCACCAGGCGCTTGTGTTGATCTGGCTCCTGCTCCCTTAAAAAGTGTGATGTAGAGTGGTAATATGTAGAAATTGAGGGTTTTATTATACACCTGTTCGCCCATATGTAATTTTCTCAACTTGTTACGTGTTCTTTTAGGTGTGAGATGAAAGCAATTTAATTAATGCAAAAAAAAAAAAACTTGCTTTACATTAATCAGAGTTAATTGACAAGTTTGTAGCATTTCATGGATCAAATAGTAAGTGGGTGGAAAACGATGCAAGACCCAAGCAGCCTTCTTTTTGCTCTTGGCAAATACGTGTTGGCATTGTCCAAGATTAATCTCATTTCTGACACTTCACTTTAAAGCCAGTGCTAGTTTCCTGTGACCCTGAACCAGCAAATGAGTTTCTACATGGTTTGAGTATGAAATGCTCTTTTTAAAATCAGGCATACTCTGTATTGTTGTGCTTGTAATGTAATTATGTTCCTTTCAAGAACACATTCTTCTTTATTTTCTATATATTGTTAAAGCAAATTCATCCCAACTCCTGTACGTCTCTTTTACAATTAAATGGTTATTATTCATGTATCCAATCAATAGCTAGCTGATTATTTCCAAAGTACCGTTCAGTAGGTCTGTTGTAACCCAGGACATAGTTGGAAACAAAATGTACTGTGTCTTTCCTGATGAATTATTTAATAAATAATTAGCGCCACTAAATTATAAATAAGGGGAATATGTGAGATTGACTATTGATTTATACTACAATTTGAGTTTAACTTATAACTTTTTAATGTGTTCAGTGATAATGTTTATTTCTTTAAAAACAATATTTAAAATAAATGCTGGTATTATCATACTTATTCAGATCATCCGTTGACAAATGCTTAACACTGCTTTAAAATAGGCCGTATTGTGCTAGCAAGTTTGCCTCATTGAGCAGGCAATAAACAGTAGTTCAACTGTGTTCTAGTGGGATCAACATGATAATAAAGAGAATAGTCGAGTTCCAGTGGCACTACATAGGTTTGAAACAGGGGTTCTCTGGAGCTGAACCCCATTAATTTCAGCTCTGGGGACGCCCTGTTTCCTGAGACACGTACCCCTGTAGAAGGTGCCAGTAGCCACTTGGCTAGCAGGGATTAGGTAATGGCCGCTTTTCAACACTCCCACATCCTGTGGGCCAATAGGAAGCTGTGACATCATCGGCGTTACTTCCTATTGGTCCATGTGACACAGGGAGCTAAAAAAAAGCAGAGGGATACTAGCAACCCCTTACGGGTGTAAGCATTTTTGGAAGAAGAGGGTACCCGGAGATGAAATTAATGGTGATCAGCTCTGGAGACCCCTTGTTTCAATCCTCAGTAAAAAAAAATTGCAAAAAAAAAAGATCACTGCCTTGGGTTGTTTGTTTTAATTCCTGGGTTGTCTTTACACATGTGATGGATGCTTTGTGACACTGATATCTCTGCATATACCTGTATGTCCAACTGGACACCTGAACCCATTTAGCATAGATTCACCACATAACCAAGACCGTGCAAGACTATTCAGTGCCCCAGGCGAACCTTCAACCTTCCTACCCCCCTCCATCAATGAACTATCGGAGAAAAAAAATCTAATCTGCCATAATGCCACGTAAACTGAACAATTCAAATGTTATACCTAATATATTTTTTACTAACTTCCTGAGTATGGAACGTAACATATGTACGAGTGGCGTATATATCACGCATTGTTACACATCAAGTTCCACTAACTGTCCCCTCTCCCCCAATTTATAGAATCAAGGCCAAACAATCTGTACATTTTAATTGTTTTTGTGAATATTTCATATATTGATGGGACTTGCCCCTGCCCTGATACAATCCCCTCTCTGCCTCACACACACTTCCCCCTCTTTCTCCCACACAAACTCCTCCCACTCCTCCTTTTTCTCTCTCCCACTCATTCTCTCTCCCTCAACCCCCCTCTCTTATTCTCTCATTCCCCCTTTCTCATTCTCTCCCTCCCCTTCTCTCATTATATCCTCCCTCCTCTCTCATTTTGTCCCCCCTCCTCTTCCTCTTTCATTATGTCCCTCCCACATCTCCTCTCTCACCCCCATAATTATCTCTCTCACTCCTTCCTCGTCCTCTCTCACTGTCACGGTGGACGAGTACTTATTAACAGTTTTATATTTTTGGGATTCTCGATTGAACACAACAAGGTGGGCAAAATAAATTGTCATTTATTTCCTTAATAGACAAACACACGACAACCTCAGAATACACTTAATAATCACTTACTGGGATGGGGAAACGAAATAAATTGTCCTTTGCACGAAAGCTGAAGAAATAAAGTCTCTGGCTTAAAGTCTTTTTGGCTAGGTTGCAAGTTGCCAACCTAATATTTCTGCCAAATGAAAGAAGTTCGTTCTTATTCGTTGGAATTAGTTTGGGAGTCACCAGGGCAAACAAATTCCTGAACTAGGGGTAAATCCTTAGTTACGATGTTGTTAACCCCTTGCGTTCTGGAACCGCTGCCGCTGTACTTGAACGGAATCTTGAGCAAAGCTTGGATAAGGCATGAATCACCCCGGGTGTGATAGCTCGGCAGGCATGGTTATAGAGTTTACATTCCTATCCCTAACAGGCAAGCCCAATCCCCTCCGTGGGAACATTTAACCCACCAATCCCTGTTCTGCCAGGAGTTTGGAAAAAGGGCAAAAGTTGCTACTTAGCATATGCCACACTGCTTCCTTAATGAATGCCACTCAGTCTACCTCACTCCTGTCTGTGAACAAAAAGTTTAACACCTCTATTTCTTTGAATCTCAGAGGTTTTCTGCTACACATTTCAAAGCCCAGGATTACACACCCCCAAGTGTTATCTCCTGGCTATTTCCTTACTCTTAACATATATGCATGTTAATACATTCATTGCTGGGTACAGGAAAAGTTTCCTGCAGGTACCTTTTAAAACATAACTAAAATACAGTTTATCTATATATATACTTTCTGTATGTGTGGGGGACACCAAACAATATGTATGGGCTTAGTACATCCTTAGCTAGCTGCACTCCGAAAATTAGAGTGCTAGCTTGCTCCTTGTGTATGAAATACAATTGGCCTAATTTTTATACATTGCTATTACTGCAGCTATGGACTGCGCTGCCAAATGGGAACAATAAAGATGATGAAGGGGCCAAATGACATTTGTGGTGTACATGGAATTAACCCCTTCGGTCCCAACATGATTTAGGGTTAATCAGCCGGGCATACTGTCTTTATTATTGGCCTGATTAACCCCCGATCATCACACTCACGCCCTTCATTCTCTCTATCCCCCCCATTCATCCTCCTTTCCACCCCCCCTTCATTACGCTTTTTCACCCCCTCGCCCCTTCATCCTCTCTCTCCATCCTTTCATTGTCTTTCTTGTCTCCCCCTCAGTTAAAATCCTTTACCTGGCTATGGATAGGTGGAGGTCCTCCGTGACTACAGACACCGGAAGTTGACAGTTCTGGGTTAGACCACTTTGACCACCGCCACGGCCCTAATCCTCTGCTGCCCCATGCTCCCTCCTCTGCTCATCTGCTGCTGCATGCTTCTTCCTCTGCTCTCACTCCCCTCACTGTCACCACCATCACTCTCACCTTCTATCGCCCCCCAAAATGTGCTGCTCCAGGCAACCTACATTAGGTCGCCTAGTTCTTAGACCGGCCCTTTGCATAACTACTTTTATGTTTTTACTCAAATGTAACTGGGAACTGGAGTTAAATCTACTGTCATCCAGCTGTCCCTGACACTAAGCCTCTAGAGCCATATATAATGATTTTTAGGATTTACCTTTTGCAGTTTAAGCTCGGTGGATATAAAGTCATTGACTGGTAAGCTTTTCTCAGCCTCAAACTGCGTTGGTTTTGGACAGGGGGTTATAGAAAAGGATTGACGTTTTTTAACTGTATAATGCCGACAAATGTGACCTGAACGATTGTCAGTTTCAAGGGTCTGGAGGGTCACGGTTGGTTTGCCCTCTTATGGTACTACAGTACTCGTATCTACTCTTTTTCAAATATTGCAGCTGGAAATGGATATTAAGAAAAAAATAGTATAAAGAATGAGGGATTTCTGTGCTACGTCTCAGTCCTGATACTGTAAGCTTATGCCATGGGAATAATGTGTTTAACTATTGCACCAGGCACAAAAAGGAGCAGAGGTAAGAATGCTACACAAGCCCTACACTTTACCATAATGCACAGATTATACACAGGTCATACGTTTTCTATATCCATAGCTTAAAGAACTACAGCTACAACAATGAGATCAATTGCCCAATTCCAATAGTATTAAATGACATATTAATGGAGCTTTTTTAAACTCATGGGATGGGTTTTCCGACGGCGGAAACGATGGATTACAAATAGTGGTTTTCGTCTGACAATTATTGTACTACTGTTGGTTTGAATGTACTGAATATAAGTAGACACATAAAATGTAAGGGACATATTTAATTTGCAGAATACCATAGATGTAACATCTGTGAAGTTTCTATACAACACTGGACTGGCAGCATAGTTGATTGAATAAGGGGTGGGTATTCTCTTCGTATACTCAATGTATTTTAATATGCATTGCAAAGGAACATAGGGGGAAATCCTCAGAAGATCGCTCATTTTATTACTTTCGATTGTCTCAATTAAAAGTATCCATACCTGAAAAGCATATCCCCAAAGGTGATTAACGCTATGATGTCCTGGCATTTTTCTTAAAGATAATGTACGTTAGGATTACTCATCGGGTAACGAACAGTTTACCCAACAACAGAGATCTTCAGACCTCTATTACTGATAGCACCTTGTAATATGGCCACCATATTTATCACCTTATTTACTCCAGACCCTGAGAAGTATTGAGTTATTTCTTGGAATAGCTTAAAAGCAATGGAATGAGTGTAGGACTTAACCCTTCCATTACAAAAAAGTTACATGTATCATATAAAGATAAATACTGTATTAGGAATTATATACATGCCTGAAACCCATCATAAAGTATATTATGGTTTTTAGTGGTGAAAGTGATATTTTTGTGTGTAGTAATCAGGTATATAATGTTATAATGACATTACAAAGTATGGGTGTACAATAATATATATCCGTACACACCTCAACAATATTAATTAATATTTCATTTATATTAATGTACAATTAAAATAAATGAAGTATGACATCCTTCGTTTATTTTATTTGTACATTAACATTTGTAGCATGGCTGGCCCAGACTGCCTCTCTACCCCCTGTCACGTAAGCCCTTAGTAGCTACAGGCTGTGACAGGCTATCCTAGGGCTTTGACCCATGCTCATGCTGACTCTCTGATTGGCATAAGAGGTGGTGCCACAAGGCTCTGTGTACATCCAATAGTGGTACAGACCTTGTGCCCCCCCCCCCCCTCTTCTGGTGCATCAGAGAGGAAGTACTAAATTATAGTTGAGTTGTGATGCACCCCTCCTACTGTAGGGAGGGGAGGTGTGTGCTGCTCCTCCTGACAGGGAGTGAGCCAGGTCAGTCATTGCCTCCTGGGCTGACTGAGCCAGAGAGATCAGAGGCCTCGAGATTACCAGAGAGCCAAGCACCACCCAGAGGCCTGGGATCCTCTGTGACCTAACTGCATCCGCTGTGTAACATCTGAGGTGACTAGTCAATAAAGCATCCCTTTTCATATACACTGCCTGAGTTCTCAGTCTAATGGGTAGGGGTATGGATGGAATCTGCCCTAGTGGGGGACTGACTCTGGAATCCTGGAGCACTGACACCCTGAGTTGAACATCAGGATCATCAAAAGCCTGTCCTGTTCCCCACACCATCACAGACCACCCAGCTCTCCTGGCCCCTCACAGGTATGCACGCACCACAAACAGCAGTAACCAGTAGCAACATCTTCCAGAGAGGGGGGGGGGGGAAACTATGTTACAGATAAATTAAATATTAATTAATATTGTTGAGGTATGTATGGATATACATTATTGTACACCCATACTTTATACAGTCATTATTACATGATATACAGTACAATATAATTTACTGAAAATGTTAATAAGTGTAAAAATGATACATTTCTCAATATAATAAGAATATTTACATTAGCTTTTGGTAATACTAATTAAAATCTCTGCTAAAAGTGCTGCCTTAAAGCTGCAGTTCATGCAATATATTGCATGTGTGTTTTTTTTTTAATACATCAGTTCTGTAGTAAGAAAAAATACTTTTAACATTTTCTGTTTTAAAAAAAACAACTTTGAAAGACCAATTTTCTTGTATTCTATTTTAACAAGCATGCTTGTTCCTATAGCAACGATTTACATTCCCCATATTTAAAGATGTCGCCAAACTTTGCCAATCAATAGACGGAGAACCAATTGACCGGCTGCTATGCAGTTTTTTAGGTAAGTAGAGATTGCACAACTGAAACTATTGAAGTAAAAAAAAAAACTAAAAAAAAAAAAAAACGGGAGACTGAACTGCAGCTTTAATACCGTGCCTTAAAATTTGACCAGGGTGCATGTGCAGTGTAAGAGAAAGAGAGTCTCAGCCCTACGATCATCCCCGTTCCTACAGCTAACGTAAGGATGGGGGTTCTGCTAACGGACCTTATTTATGCATTAGCTTTGAGGATCCCAGTTAAATGAAGGAAAAATAAAATATGTTACCTAATTAGGTAAGGTTACGTTATTTGTCCTTATTTACCGCACTTCTGAGGATTTGCCTCGTGAAACTTGTAGGAAATAGAGAGGGACCCGCATTACTTTACCCCCTTACTGTAAGCATACTGTATAACGTGTGGGCAAAATGGGTATTTTTGTGCACAAATTGTTTTTCATGATGGCTTCCATACTGTATAAGCAATTTTTATGTTTGCATTCCTGCATTATTGTTGAGCAAATATTATGAGATGCATCATTAAAAATTATAATAATAAATAACTTTATTTATAGAGCGCTTTTTTCCCAATGGGACTCAAAGCGCATCATAATTACAAAAAAGGAACAAGAAGAAAAACATTTAAGGTTATTAACCGTCCAAACACAGGGAAATATACAATACAGGAGGGGATGGTACTGTATGTAATTATTAAATGCCAGACAGGTTCATGAACTAACTGACTGGGTAAACAGGTAGGTCTTGAACCTGTTTTATAGATTCCCAGAGAGGGGCCTCTCGCACTGTATGAGGCCGACTGTTTTGTGTCGGTTTTGTACTCTGTTCTAGAGATGGGCGAGCAAGTCCGAATCCGTTTCCCAGGAATTTCCAGAGTTTACCATTAAAAAATCCATTCCGCGGTGTAAAATCCGCCGTCGGATTGTTACAGTTTCAATCCGCCCAGATTCATCCAAAATCCGTTGATCGATTTTTAACAAATCCATCTGCGGATTTCGCAATCTGCTGACAGATTTTAAGAATCCAATCCGCGGATTCATCAATACGCGTGCGGATTATAGATCTGTGTATATATACGGGGCCTGTCGGTCTGTATGAGGCAGACTGTTCCAGAGTGTGGGAGCAAGGACATTCTGGGAACTGTTAGAAGTCCTTCAGCTGCAGATCTAAGTGAGTGAATGAGAATGTAGGGAACAAGAAGCTCTCTCAGATAGTGCGTTGAGTGTCAACAAGCCAATATTGAAATAAATTCGCCATTTTACAGGCAGCCAGTGGCAGAGAACTGAGAACAGGTGTCATGTGGCAAGAACGGGTCTGGTTAGTTAACACTATACTGCACCAGCTGCAAAAAGTGCAGCTCTGTTTCCACAAGATCCAAGTAGAGTGTATTGCAGTAGTCAAGACGTGACGACACAAAGGCACGGACAAGCGTGTTGGTAGATAACAAAAGAATACTGCATTCATCAAGAAATATATGTTAGTTCTGGATGACACGTGGATTGAAATACAAATAGAAAGCTGAACAAAATCACAAATATCATGCTAAAGAGATACTGTACATACTGTATAGGCACATCGAGGGTCAGGCTCTGTATAAATGCTGGCTAGAGTACTTCTTTAGTTGTTCTTGGAGCCACGTAATTAAAAATCAGGCTTGCAGGGGGGGGGGGGGAATTACAGTTTTTTTTTCTCTTTATGGAAATCTTATATCTGTATATTGTACAATTTGCCCATTTGCTTAGCCGTGGCACGGATACATCTTATTCTGTACATACAATTAAGACTGTTAAAAAATGTTTGTTTCCATGCCCATAGGGATATGCGTTTCACATGTTCATATTGAGCTAGAGATTATTAACATTTCAAAATGTATCAGTGTTTAACAATAAAAAGTAAATACAACTACATCATACATTGCATTCCTAGTTGATATTTTGTCAACCACACAAGTTATTTAACCTCATGTGTTAACCTTGTGTTCCTTTTCCTTAAAGTTTATTTTGTGTTCGTTTTGCCTTCACCATTCATCACCTTGTGTGGTCTTAGTACCTCTGCACTTATACTCTATGTTTAAATAGCAATCCTGCAGTGCTATTTAAAAAAAAAATAGTTATATGTTCCAGGTAGGGCGTCTCCTGAGCTGAAATGTTTTAATGTGCTTCCCAAGATACTTATCTCCGTAGAGGGTGCTCTTACCACCAACTCCAGTTGGACTTAAATGTCCCACGTCACACGGGCCAATAGGAAGCCGTGACATCATCCCTTGAGGCTTCCTATTGGCTCGCGTAACCACGACCTTTAAACATGTGGGGCTGATACCGGCACCATCTATGGAGCTAAGTATCTCGGGGAGTAGGGGCTCCCCGGAGCTGAAATGAACGTGGTTCAGGCTCAGAGACCCCCTGCTTTAAACTTTTTTTTTTCATAAACAAGTTCTTCTTTAAGTGTATATTACCTTATAACATTTCTAGGGAGAGTATGCAACTTTATTGATCTTTTTTTATGTCCTGCCTGGAGCAGTTCTTTGTTTGGCAGACATGCATGCCTCCTGCTAATGTTAACAATTGCGAGATAAAGCAATGCACTGAATATGTTTTCAGTATGACCAGGCTCCGTTTGTCAGGAATAACACTTCAGCGAAAAGGAGCATGACATTCATGTAGGACCATTCATCTAATCACCCAACAAGAACCTTTTTGCCACAATTGTAATAATTAGGAAGGCTTTACAAATCAATATAAAAAGAGCAGGCAATGAAACACAAACGATCAGTAATTAATAAAAGAAGGAAAAAATGGGGGCGTTGTTCAGCAAAGCGGCTTCACCTTCTAATGATAAAGAAAAAACAACTGCAATCAATTCCTGATCGATTTTACACTTTACCTTGAAGCCGGCGACTAGTAATTGGAAACAATAGTATTGTTTCCAATTGAAATAACAGTATAAGCATTGCAATCGTAAATACAGTGGTTCTCAGTTGCTGTTAGACGGCATCGTAACACCCAGTGGATGGCATCCTGGAAAGGATTACACCTGCTCAGGGATCAGCCATAGGAATGATTCTGCTTCACGGTTGGCTATACATCAATCCCTTCATGCGTCATAATAAACTTAGAGTCATTCAATTAGTAACTGGTTAGCAGTAAACTATTGTAGAAGTAGAAGAACATTATGGGGCAACAGCAAACTGCACGAGAACCCAGTACGTAGAAAAAAATATATACCGTTCTTTATTAGGACATTTACAAAAATACACCAGATTAGTGCTGATCCAAGCAGAAGTCGCCCACGCGCTTCGCACCTGTGGCACTTTCGCAAGGCTATTTCAAGCTAATTTTTTAGAAGAAAAAGGCGGTGTAAATAAAGACATCATTAACTGCATGAGTGCCCAGCATGATGCTGCAAAGTGTTGTTGGTCCCTCGTGTAGTGGAAGGGTTAAAACAACACTGGAGTGCTTCATTGTCAGAGGGACTGGACATACTGCCTGGCAGTAAAGGGGTTAACCCAATAAGGAAACCTGTCCATGCAACCAGGAGGAGTTGCTCAGTGAGTAAAGACAGTGACTAATCAACAAAACTGATTTGGATGAAGGGGAGCCTGGTTCAATTCCCGTTGTCAGCTCCTTGTGATATTGGGTAACTAATTTCATCTCCCTGTGCACTGTACTGTAATTGTGAAGCGAGTCCCATTGGTAAAAAAGCGCAATATGAAATAAAGTTATTATGTAAAACTATCACTTTGACGGAACAGTCCTTCAGCACTCCAAAATGTGTGTGTGTGTGTATATATATGTATAAAACAAACAAAGATGCCCAAAGCTACTTCCAATGTGACAAAAATACACATAAATAGTGAAATACCTATTTATTCTTTTGAAAAGGGGTAATTTAGTTTAACCCTTTGGCCAAATCGTCTTAAGTCTGCTGCCACTTTCAAGGCATGACCGTTAGCAGGTCCCAACACTCCCTGAGTTAAAATTCTTATTTACCTGTATAATTACAGGAAGAATGTAATGCAGTGGATCTGTCGCAACCTGGCAAAATGAAACTGACCTGCCAACTTGGAAAGTGAGGACGGGCGAGCTTCAACCTTGGGGGGGGGGGGGGGGGCACTACCCTCCCAAAAACAGCTGAGACCAGCTCGACATAGTTAATAAACACACAGTTACCCAACAAGCTCTGAGAAACCCCAAACATTACCACATAACATATATTTGTATATAAGTGTCAAAAGGAGTGCTAGTGGGCGTGGCTAAATGTATATAACAAAAAAACAAACAAAGATGCCAAAAGCTACTTCCAATGTGACAAAAATACACAGTGCAATACCTATATATTCTATTGAAAAGGGGTCATTTAGTTTAACCCTTTGCCCTAAGCGTCTTACGCCTGCTGCCACTTTCAAGGCATGACCGCCAGCAGGTCCTAACACTCCCTGGGTTAAAATTCTTATTGAGCTTTATAATTACAGGAAGAATGATCTTGTATGTATATGTATGTATATACAAAATTACAACTGTGTAATGTTTCGGGCCACGATGGGTGCTTGAGAAAGGGCCACAGCGGCACGGTTGTTTTCATTTTTGTATTTTGATGGCTTGAATAAAATGTCTTCTTTTTAGTACTCTGGAGTCCTGTGGACAACCCTATTTTTTGTTGGTAACTCTACATGGACACATTTAAGATGGTAGCATCCCCTCCAGGGGAAATTAAATTTCCCCCATTATGAAATTCAGTAAGATGCCACAACGTCATCCATTGCTGCTTCCTATTGGCTCATGTGATGTGGGAGATAACCTGCAACATTTTACCCGGTATGTCTATTGGACACCAGGTGGTCCCTGGAACTGAAATGAATGTTGTTCAGACCTTAGGACCCCTTACTACCCAACAATGTAAAATAAAAAAAGTGACAGGCCCAGGACGGGGAATGCTCTTTTAAGCATCTTTAGTTCAAATGTATAAGGAAAAGATGCCCATCGGGGTCACTATCCAGGAGGTGCAATATAATCTTATAAATTTATCACCACAAATCTCCGGTGCTTATTCTTTATTGACTCCTGAAACGTGACTCGATTTCCCAGTGCACAATAGTTGCTGAAATAACCGACTGCACTCAGAAAATGGTGAAAAATCAGTACAAATAAAAACAGTTGATTATAGTTTGTCATTGGGCATTGTCACACCTTATTGACCAGCTTGTTGGATTATTAATTGCCCCTGGCTCTTCTTCAGGTCTTTTTATAACAAAGTAGACATTAACTGCAGGTCATTTACAATTTCTTCTTGAAATCATACTGCCGCACAGTTTTTAGTGTTAAAAATATCACATTGTATATTTAAGAGAACGAGCGTTCTTCGATCTTCAGACCCCAATCTTTCAATGAGGTTATTATTTTAACTAGTGAACATTTTTGTGTAACAATTGTTTTTATATAAACCGTGGAATTATGAAACACTGACATTTTAAATATAGTCCTTCCAAGACAATAAAATAAATTAGCGTAAACATACATTGATACCATTGTCACATGCCATGAATAGATTAAATTGAAGACAAGGATTCTGGGTAATACCATGCAAATGAGCACAAAGGGTTGAATGGAGCAGGTGTGGGGTACCTACGACAGACATACCTATTCACTCATGGATCCCCTATCTAGTATTATAGTCATTTTCTTTCCCATCAAACCATCAATGATTGATATGTATCAAAGTCTGCAAGGTGCGAACTTAGAGCAAAAACATGCATCAGATTTATTGAAGCAATAAAAATCTAATTTGTTCCCATGAAACTTTTTTCTTTGATAAATAAGTTATTCTGCTCTGATTTTGCCCCAGTTTGATACCTGGGAGACATTAATGCACAAACTCATTGCGTCTGGTGGGCAACTACTACCAGTTTCATAATGCAGAATTAATAACCAAGCTCAAACTGATGATTGTCAAAGGACAGGACAGCTGTCCTGGAGTCCTCCTCTACCGGTCAATATAATCTGTGTGTCATGTTTCGTTGTTTGAACTTATTTTTTGACACATTCTTCATCTTGAATACCCGAGTGATATAATTTAACCTAAAACAGAAAAACATTTTTTGTATTATTATTTATAACATGTTAATTATTAATATATTAATACATATTAATTATTAGTGTACTATTTATTGAAGCCCTACTGTGAAAATTTTGCATTTTATTATTATAATAAAACATACATGCTGTGTTAAATACATTATTCGGTTGATACATAGCAACTGAATTCTGCTCAACACTATTAACAGTCTTTCCAATTTTAACGCTAACTCGAAATTCGAGGACGATTTTGACACATTTCTTACTGATTTTTCTTTGCGCACAGAATTTTTTTTTTTTTTAGTACAAATAATTTTATTTGGTTTTCAATAGGGGAGAGGATACATAAAGAAAAGTGGGGAGGGTGGGAGGACACTTACAAGGAGGAACCATCATATCACTCACAAAGCACTGGTTTATAAATTCAAATCACATAAAACAACATAGTTAGCATCTTCAACTACAAATCAACATTGGATACTCTCTACACTTTAGCAGATGAATATAACCTCTAGTTAGCTATTCCCTAAGGATGTATCTGACAAATGGCAAATCAAAATCCGTATCCTAGGACCACAGAAGAAAAAATGGCAAGGAATCCGCGCTCATGCTGTCAGATGGATATCAGGGGGAAGAAATTCCTTTGCAGCTATGTATATGGAGCAACTCCCCAGAGCCTCCTAAAAATTAGATCTTTCAAAGGGAGTTTCAGACAAACTAAAAGAATGTACACACAGCGCACCAGGGATTAGTAATATAATAAACAGTTTAATAATTGGTTTAATAGCCCCTTGTACCTTGTGATAGGGAGGTTGAGGCCCTGAGGGAAAGGCAATGTATGGGTTGAGTCAGAAATGATGGCCAAAGGAAGGGTGGGTGGGTATGGGGGGGGGGGGTAGTTATATTAAGAGTTGGGAGGAAGAACTAACTCTCTTTCTGCTTGGTGGCATGAAGATCCCGCCCTCCTGCCCCGTTATTGGCTGTAATTTATTAATGCATGGTTGAATATGTTTGTTAAAGTTGTCATTGTATTATTTAAAAAAAAAGAATAGAGAGAAAGAAAAAGATAAGAGAGCAAAGGATAAAAAGAGAAAGAATATGCACTGTTTGTGTGTCACAAATGGCGTTTGAGGTAGTGTTCAGATTGCACTTGGTAAGGATGGATCAGTTATCCAGTTGGATAATAAGGCGTTGCTGGGCTGTGGTTAGGGTTCCCGATCTGGTCATGTCCTTCCAAGCTGGCTGGTGATATTTATATATCGATAGCTATGGATAGAAACCTCGCTCTTAAACCCCTTGTTGGTTGGTGCGTGCTGCCTAGGGAGTGGATCATAAACAGATGGCGAGTGTATCAAGAGAGGTACACACAAAGAGTCCCTTTGTAGGCGCACCGCAGACCATTATAGAATAAATGTGGTCAGAGATATTTATATATCTCCTGCTAGACCGGTATGATTGGTGGTGTTTGGGGTTATTACCAGTGTATCGAATTGAGTAACACTGGTTTGGTGCAATCTGACGCTGTTAATAGTTGGTGGTTTGCTAATAAAGCTGTGGCCATTGGACACTATTTAGTTGTCCTGTGTCTTCTGAGGTAGGCTTTGTGTTTTAAGTGTACGAAATAATCAACTCGGGACCTTCAGCGTCATGTGTTTAAGTTCTCTTGTTTTCTGTCCAGAGGACAGATTCAGAAAACAATAATTGTATTCTGTCTGACAAGAACTTGATAGATTGACCCATGCTGTATCATTGAGGGTGTATGAGCAGTGTCTGAATAGATAGAGTACATTATAATTCAGGCATATTCAAAGAGAAGAAGAAAGGCAAACATTGATTAAATGACTCATCAATCAAATGATCAATTAAGAGCTAATATGTTAACTTTTTAACCCCTCAGGGCCTGATTCATCTCATTGTATTGATTTAAAATCTAATAATTCAATGCGTACAATACCAGATAGGCCTTAACTTATTGTAGTAAGTTAACCCAACTTTTAAGTCAATTCGGAGGCGATGGACATTGGCATAAACTGGAATTGTGTCCAAACTAACAGTCTTTTCTACAGTCATTGCAAGATTCTCCAATACAAAAGGGATTAACGGTCACACACAGATGTTTACACACAAGGTTTAATACACCTTCTAAAAGTGGGTACATTCTTGCTTCTGGTCACTAAAAAAGGATTTCGAACTGTTGTTTATTGTACTGCATGTTGGCAAATACATTAAAAAGATTGTCCAACTAATATGCTTTTCTGTGTTTTAAAATAGTTGATTCCATGCTAGAATTTAGAAAGTTTATTTTCAACATGGAAATATATAATGTTGTTATTAACAGTATTTGTGGTGCGTCTGCTAAACTTATTGATTGGATGAAGAAGACACAAATATATGCAGCTCACATGCATTGTAGAAGAACAAAACAGTATCTAAATTGTAAACACTGAAAAGCATACAGTTGTTTTTATGGGTTCTGGAAGGAGGCAGGCTGAGAGGGAAACCCCAGGTCAGACTCCATGAGAAAATAATACTGCATAAAAGCAGCAATCCTGCTTTATTTAAAAAAAGAAAATAGGTTTAAAGCTGGGGGTCTTCGGAGCGTGTTAATTTCAGCTCTGGGGGATCCCCTTCTTTCAGAGATACCTCTGTAGGGGGTGCCGATAAGCAGTTCCAGGTGTGCTGTATAGGGGGAACATAATGGCGGCTTAAATGTCCCGTGTCTCACTGGCCAATGGCAAGCTATGATGTCATCCTTTCCAGCTTCCTATTGGCCCGCGTAACCAGGAACTTTAAACCTACTGAGACTCCCTGCTTCCCACCTAATAAATAAACCCAACAACTCTGCCACCTCAGCATATAGACTTGATTCAATATGTTGTGAAGCTTAAATACCGCAGAAGATTTTAGGTCCCGTCCTTTAAATTAGGCTGATCTCTACTCAAGCATCCCAGCATATTAAATAGAGGCCTATAATTTTATATATATATATATATACAGTGGTTGACAAATCACCAAAAAATCAGCTCGCCACCTAGTACCAAACGTGTGCTGCTTGGGCCAATATTTACTCGCCCGGGGGTTAAATCCACTCGCCCGGGGCGAGCAAATGTATAGGTTTGTCGAACACTGTATATATATATATATATATATATATATATATATATAAATGAATGATTGCACTAAGCACTGTGCTATGTGTATCAAAGAACAACATCTCATTTGATCTTCAAAAGCAATTTTTTTTCTTTGATACTTCAGGTTCATTTTTTTAATTAGTCCGCTCTAGCTCTGGAATAACCTATTTTACATCCTCGGCCATTAACGCTATTATATGGTAATAAGTCAAATTGTGCTGGATGTGTCAAGCTGCTGATTCGTTCGTTAACAGAGACAGTCGCTGTTACCAAAAGGTCACCGTGTATATTAGGTAAATAATTTACCTGTCAAGAAATTCATGGAAACAAATTGAAGCAGAACTATTTGTTAGTGACAGAAACACACTGCAAGCATTTTAAATAATGTTTTCACGCAATGTATCAGGGATGATTTATATTACCTAAAGGAATTGTCATATTAAAAGGAGCAGCGAGATGTTTCAAGGGCATCAGAAGAATCAAGGTTCTGATGCGAGTCTAGACACAGCAAGATTATCTCCTAGAAATTACAAAAATGGTGTCAGATACAAAGTACGTTATGGATGGGGAGTAATAAGTTGTAGAAACATCAACCGTGCAGTGTATAGCAAATAAGAACTTGTGAGCACATTCACGTCAGACAGGTCTGCCACCCTGCCTCTCCCCATTATCTCTTAGCAAATAGTGCTTCCACTGCAGCCAGGGATTCTGGGTAAAGACATACAAATAAGCACACATTGTTACCTTTTTATCCATTGTAACATGTGGCCCTATCAGCTTATGCCTGCCGTATTAGGGTAGGTCCCCGCTGCAGCCAGCAGCACGTGCGACCGCGTGCGCGCCCCTCACCAGCCCCTTACCTGCTCCCTAGTGGTCCCCGGGGGCCTCCTCGCTTCCTGGCTCACTGTGTCCTGTGCTGCGTCAGCCGGCAGGGGATACAAGTGGCTTGTGTTCCCGTGCGGTGGCGCGTCACATGGTGTGCCTGGGAGCCAATCAGAGGACGTTTAAACTCTGTGGGCAGGAGCTGTGAATTGTGAAGCTGTGAATTCCCAGCTCTCTGTTTCAGCTGCCTGTACATTAATTATTGTACATGTCAGACTGCCCTGACTTGAACATTGCCAAGAGCCCAACGGTGAAATTGCGGCTCGTACATCCTGACACTGCAAAATCTTGCATGATTTTATTATATTCAAGGGAGAACACTATCTAATCGCCTGTCCCTTGGGACACATATACAGTATATACATATACCTGTTGATTAATTTCTTCACTTCCACATGGAGAAAGTCTGGCAGGTATCCCCAATAACAAAAATGCCATAAGCTATACAAGCCAGCTAAACCAATGGCAGCCTAGCAAGGTTCATGGTCGCGCCCACCCGGCCACGCCCCCTGGCGCCTAAAAAAGGCTCCCTACAGGCCGTAGATCATGGTAAAGGGCCATGCATGTGTAGCCAGGGGCCTTAGATTTACACGGCTTTTCAGCACAGCTTGGGTTAAATAAGTGCAGTGCTTGTAACCCTACTCAAAGACAGATGTAAAATAGAGGCACACAATGAGGGTATTCTCATACAGGCTCCAGCCTTTCAAACAGCATGCAGTGTTTAAACTCTAGGTATCTAGATGCGCTAGATTCTGCCAAGTTACAAATGAGATCCATAGCCAAGTCACTTTATCTCCCCCTAAATTTCTTATCTGCTGCTTGTACAGTCAAATCTGGATGAGAAATATAAAGAAACAGTTACCTATTAAGCTTGGGCTATATTGTTTTTTCCTTTTGGATTTCTGATTGTAAGCCTTATCTGGTTGAGCCAGAACTGCACAGTGACGCTGGAAGCTACAGCAGCTGAAAAGCAGACACAACACTATCCAAAATGTTTAACTTTGTCCAACACCGATTATGTATGTACTGGGATCAATAATTCCCTTGTTTGCCCTTGAACGAGAACAAAGGATTCACTAATGAATCTGTTTTGTGGCACCAAATCAAACATAAATCTGAAAATTAAAAATACCAATAATTCTAGACAATAACTTATTGCATTTCCAGCTAGTCATTTCCTTTCCCTTTGGCTCTGCAATGTTCTTTTTTAATACAACACTGCTGTCCATAGTTAAGCAAGTCCATGCACTTGCATTATACAATGCACAAAAGCAGGATGATTAAATTCATTAGAAAGGAAATTAAGCATCTCAAAAATTGGTAGGATCTATGCAGAATCCAAATAATTTTTTGATTGGATGAATATTCTAATTTTCTCTAAAAGTCCTATTGGGCTGATCTGATTTAATTTTCCAGGCTTGTGAATGCTGCATCAATAAAAAGGCATGATGTATAAATGGAGAAATTATTTTATGTACTCAACTGATTCTGTGTAGCATTGTCTTAATCAGCAAATTCACTGCATTCTTCTACCTTATTCTGCACAACTGAATGAAGCAAAGTGGATTATTTTCTAAGCATAGTCCATCACTGGTCTATTTTCTGGTTAGGTGGCAGTTTTCAGAGTTACTGTACATTGTTTAATCTTGGGTCCCAAGTTGTACAATATTTCATATTTAGCAAACGTGCCCTGCTCAATTAAAAATGATGGATAAGAAATAAAATGTCAGTACAATAATAATCTTGTTTTGTGTTAAATAATTAAACACGTTGTGGGTGGACTAATGTTCAGGATGATTCATTATTTTATAGTATCATAACAGACCACAGTAGTACAATATAGCAGACTGTGGAACCTCAGCACATAGTAAAATAGACCATATGATGTACAGTATTGTCCTTTGGGGATGTGTGTTCGCATGGTGGTTAAGGTATTGATCTTGTAAATTAGACTCCAGATTTAGCCAATTGTGGGACCCTGGAAAATCCCCTTCTCTGTGCCTTGGGTAGCATTTAATTATAGCATCATTAAACTACAAGATATCTGGTAGTGAGGTTAACACACAGTGCCTATAGTTTTCTCATCAACTTGATCAGCCGCTCCGGATCATATTACATGAGCCACTATATCCTATTCATAAATGATCTTTTAAAATTCCTCATAAAACCTTTCATTTGATTACAACTGTAGCCCCCTTTCCCCTGTGTCCAGGGTGACTACGTGCAGTGTGTTACCTGATAGGCTTACAGGAGGCCTGATCCTCCGCTTCAGGGAGAGGGGGGTTTACGTAACGTGTATGCTAACAGCACCTCCACCTGAGAGGGATCCTCATACAGTGGGATACCCCTCCCAAGACAATCAAACCAGTAATTACACAGCAGGGTATGATATAACAGTATTTACTGGACACATACTTATAACAGATAATGCCATAGACACTACCTGTCTCCTTGGCATCCTGCTCCCAACTGGCATGGTTCCGCAAGCGTGCCAAATGTAGCTATCTGGTGCCTCCGAGAATCCTTCGTCTCTATTGGCTGTGCTGACCATTGTGTTGTGCAGCCCCTGGGGCTGCTCGGAATTGTTGTTCCCCTGCAGATCCTAATAGAACATGGCCGACTCTTCTACTTGCTACTGCACATGCGTGTGCATACTGTAATGGCCGCCAAAACTCTTGGGAACACTGTGCATGCGCGGCAATTAGGAAGATTGCAGAGCCCTGCGAAGGGAGGCGTCGCGGACCTCCGGTAGCCCGCTTGCCCGGCAGCAACCTCCATGCACCTCTCTGCCTATTCGCAATCTCCCAAGCCCCAGCGGAAGTAAGGGAGTACACGGGGACCAAGGGGGGACCTGGCTACACAACATTAATGTTTCCATTTTTTACAGCATTTTTGTGTTACATAATCAAAACTGCCAACTATTGATGTACAGTGGCAGACTTACCTTTTTGCCACCGTAGGCTCAGGGGGGCCCTCCCCTATTGTGCAGCATCGTCATGACGCCACTGTGTCATGTGATGGTGCGTTGTCACGTGACGTCATTGCATCATTTGACATCACACAACATGACGCTACAGAAGGGTGGCCGCTCCGGCAAAGGTACAACACACAAATTGCCTCGTGACCAAAAGTGCTGCCACCCAAAAAATTGCGGCTCTACACTACAGCCTATTCAGCCTTTTGGGAAATCCGACCCTGCTAATGTAACACGATTTATTGTCTCCATTCCTGGGGAAAGCTGCATGACCGCAACCAGCTGCCGTGGCAGATTATCGCTGCGGGGGGTTCAATACAGAAGCATGGACCCCCTGCAGCGTGACCGCAGTAGGCACTGTCTCCATAGCCCCGGCTTTTTGCGTCAGAGACAGTAAGCCTTGCTACGTCTGTACATGTTGATAGATCCCAAAAGGCAGGTCCTACCCCAACTTTGAACCTTCTCGAGCTGAATTTGAATCCTAACCCTTCTCTCTCTTATTCTGATCGGGGGGAAAAAAATCATTTACATTTTATAGATTATAAAGTATGTTTTATACCCTTCCACTGAGTAGATCCACTGGAGGTGTGTAGGTGGTTGGAGGCGACACTTAAAACAATAGCTATAATATAATGATAAACAACTTGCTTGCTTTTGTAGTATGTTAGACTCTGTTACAGGCAATTACACCTTTGTATGGACACACGTGGGAGTAGCTTATGTCTTGAGCTTTGAAGACTTCTTACATGCCCGTCTCTACATGTGTAGATCTTGTGAGGTCTAAGAAGCTCATATATAAATACAAATTTTAAGACACATATATCTGGTATATCTGAAAAAGTGATTTGTTAGATTTACTATATGTCTCTAGTAATCTCATAATTGACTCATTTAAAAGCAATCGATAGCTGCAAATGATTATGTTATTCTACATGTATTACCGTTACAGTTATTCTCGCGATTGTCATTCTCAGAGATCATTTAAGAGAATACTAAAATGTAACTCACTCACAAGTGGAATCCATTTAACCTTCCTGGAAACCTACCACACCGTCACTCACGTATTCTACCTAATTTCAATAAAAACAAAGAGCTAGAGGTGCGCCAACGAGTATTCTAACACTTGTCTTGGAAAATCTGGGTTTATCACCAACAAGACCCAGGTACATGCTGGGTACATGCTGCAACATTTCACACATTTCTGCGGAGACTAATGGCCCATCGGATTAACAAAGCAGGGGTTCTTGGCAGTCCCATTGAAACTGAATGGGACTGCCAGGAACCCCTGCTGTGTTAATCCGATGGGCCATTAGTCTGTCTGCAGAAATGTGTGAAATGTTGCAGCATGTACAGTACCCAGCATGTACCCAGCATGTACCCAGCATGTACCTGGGTCTTTTGGGTGATTGCCCTGTTTTTGTTTTAGAATAATCGTCAGCACTACAGTATAGTGTATACAGTTCAATAGTTCAATTGTTGATTTGTAATACGCGTTCACTGTGTATAGTCACCCGATTGAACGTGAAGATGTTAAAACCCACAGTTGCACATTTGACAGACTCAATGATGTCACTAAATAATACGACTTTAATACCCAAATTGCTTATTTGCATGTGTTGTCAATAGATGATGCATGAGAGGCTGAGAAAGTAATATAGACAGGGCATAATTGTTCTTTAAGAGAAATACTACAGCAATGTATCGCTCAGTTACAGAACACCCATTGGTGTTCGCTGAATTGCTAGTGCTCAATGGTAAAGTCATGGCAACGGAGTCTGGGCAGAAGAAAAGCCTTTTCTTTTCTACAGGATTTCACTCTGACTGCATTATTCCCTTGTTTGGACAAGAATCACTGCGGCAGGAAAGACAATGCAAGAGATGTTCATCCTAAAATCCTGGGACCAACAGGTCAAGCAATCAGCAGTATATTTTGTCTGGTTGTTTTTTGTTCTGACTTCTTCATGCATTTCAGACCGTTTGGAGACAGATAGAAACAATATATATTTAGAGGCGGGGGAAAAAAAGAACACACACGGTGTGCAGAATAATATTGCTGAATACAAATTGTTGGGAAAAAAAACATAAGATTTGGTAAATAAATGTATTTATATAAATGATGTAGCATTTGCCCCCCCCCCCACCCCGATGAATGCAGAAACTGCATAGTGATCTCATTCTGAAAGGATGTTGTGATATCTTTACAGATCCAGCATTTATTGGTTTAGAGAAGGAAACAGCAGCTTTAAGAAAGGATTGGTCACACAAATCTCTGTACATGACTTCTTTTTCTCTCACTCTCTGCCCCTCTTTGCTCTAACTTAGATTTGGCTCACTGAGCCTGACTCTGCATTAGAAGCTGCCCTCTCTTATGGTGGCCTTTCTTTCTCCCACATTCCGCGCCTTGATGGCAGGGGTGGAGGCGTGGGGCTCCTCTTCTCCTCTATCTGCCGTTATCGAACCCTTCCAATTCCTCCCTCGCTTTCCTTTGAGCCTCACACAGCTTTTTTCTCCTCTCCCTTTCCATGTGGCAGTCATCTATCGCCCACCTACCTCTACTTATCCACCTTCTGTCTTTTTCTCTCACTTTGAATCCCTGCTCTCCTTGTTTCTCTCCTCAGACTCCCTATTTCTTCACCTTGGGGACTTCCACTGCCACATTGATGACCCCTCTCTCCCTTGGGCGTCCCGCTTTCGCTCTCTAAAATCTTCTTTTTGCCTTCACCAATGGACTGCAGCCAGCACCCACATGGACGACCTCTACCAAGACCTAGTTTTCAATTAAAACTTTTCACTCTCTGATTTCTCCATTTCCCTCTTTCCTCTCTCTGACCTCATCTCATCTTGTTTTTTCTCTCTCATACTTTCTCTCACACACAGAGCTCCTCATACTTTTTCCCAAGCCATAATTCCTCCTTCTACATTACTGTTGGCAGTACTATCATACACCCAGTATAACAAGCACGCTGCCTAGGGGTCACATTTGACTCCTCCCTCATAGTCGTTTTTACCTCCGTAACATTGCAAATATACACCCTTTCCAGTTACTGCTAAAACTCTAATGAAGGCTGCGACAGGGTGAATGATCGTCACCAGCCATATACCTGGCAAACCTATGTTTAGGCTTGCAGTGCAGCAGTGACGAGGTTAAGTTTCAGTTGAGAAGGGCTGCTTAATTAGTCTGACACCAGCTGCATAATCAAGGTGTTTTAAAACTCCCAGGCTCTACACACATGCAGGCTAGCTGGTCAGGAGACAGGACTGAAATACTGAAGAGATTACTGCTATAAAGTCTGTTTTTCAAAGTACATGTGTGATGAACTGTCTATGTCCTGCATGCTGAAGAGAAGCTATTTTGTTTTGTGTGCTGAAGAGAAGCTATTTTGTTTTTGTATGTTGAAGAGAAGCTATTTTGTTTTGTGTGCTGTATGGTTTTAAGGCTCAATAAGAGAACCCGCGTGTGTGGTTGCATGTACCCTGCAACATATGGTGTCAGAAGTGCCGGGATTTTGAGAGGCCCCTGCAGTGCAGTTGAAGGGCTGCAAACACACACAAAAATGAGAAAAATTGAAGAATTTTTAAAAGAGTTTCTGTGCGAGCAGACCAGACAGCAGGGATTGTTAATGCAGGAGCAGACCAAACAGCAGGAACTGTTAATGCAGGAGTAGGCCCAGCTACTATTGCAGCAACAAACCCAGCTCCTAACCCAGCAGCAGGCAGCACAGGATGAGCGGATGGCCAAGCTGCTGACCCAATTCCAGGGGCCTGTCAGTCCAGAACTTGTGAACAAACCCCCAGTCCTCCTGAGGAAAATGGCTCCGAACGATGATCCATAGGCTTTTCTATTGACATTTGAAAGGGTTGCCGAAGCTCAGGGCTGGGCTGCAAATCGCTGGGCAACTGCTTTGGCCCCCCTCCTCATAGGAGAAGCCCAAGCCTCATATCAGGGCCTCCCAACAGATCAGGCAATGGACTACCAACAAGTAAAAGCTGCCATACTGGATCGCTTACGTCTGACCCCAGAGACCTACCGGCAGCAGTTCCGGAACCTGAAGTACACCGCTAAGATGAGACCCCAGGTCCTCGCTCAGCGCTTATTGGACTTGTGTACTCGCTGGATACAACCCGAGGAGCGCACTAAGGAGGCAATTCTTGAGCAAGTGGTTTTGGAACAATTCCTACAGATAATACACCCTTCCGCACGCTCGTGGGTAAAATGCCATGCTGCTGAAACCCTAGCTTTGGCGGCCTGACTCATTGAGAACTTCCTTGGGGCCGAGGGACAGGCGAATGCCCTGGACGCGACGGATCGAACTTCACCCGCACTTGCGGAGACCCAAAGAGAGAGATTGGAACAACGGGGAAACTACGGCCCCTCCATGCGTAACCGCCAAGTGCCACAAAAGGAGCAGCCCTTCCAACAAGGAAGAAGTCAAAACGCCGGACACCGCCGAGACCCTCATCCCTTCCTGATGTCACTTGTCGCCAAATGAGAGGAACTTCCGAGGACGTCGCCCACAGGACCCACCAGATGCCTGGTCTCCAGTATCCGGTCCAGCGGAGTGCTATCCACGGCCCCATCCTGCGAGGGAACCCTCTCCATGTTCTGCCTGTGGAGAACAAGACCACCGGCATGTGGACTGTCCACAGATGGATTGTTCCTTCAGCAGGACCGTCACCTTGGCCTTCACTGGAGAACATTACAAGCCCTGGCTACTTCCAGCCCAGGTTGGGGGAAAAAACATCCAGGCCCTTGTAGATTCGGGCTCTGGGAAAACTCTGATATTCCAGGAACGGTTACCGCCTAACGTGTGTTCTTTTGACTCTCCATGGAGTATAGAATGTATACACGGCGATGTAAAACGGTATCCGACGGCCAAAATCCGGCTATAGGTAAAAGGTCAGGAGGCTTACCTCGAAGTAGGAGTCGCTCCTTGGCTCCCTGCCTTCGTTGTGCTCGGCCGGGACTGGCCTTTCTTTTCGGACCTAATGGCTCCAGTCTCTCACGAGGAGCCTTATTCTATGGCTCAGGATAACACTATCAAACTGTTCCCCTTCTCTGCAGACCTTTTTCCAGTAGACACCAGGTTCCAAAGACTCGGAAGCAAAGACGCTCTGACAAACAGGACTGCTTGCAGAAATCTGGGTCTCAAGGTGACCATTCTAGTAGCCAGAAGTCACAAATGATGACTGGGGATGGCCAGAGGGAGGGATATATGGGCCATGGAGATTTACCAGACCTATACTCCCTGATTTTCGCCAGAAGCAAAGGGAAGACCCAGTCCTTGCTTGACAGGTGCTACATAAGGTGGTAAAAATTGATGAGCATATATTGAATGCATAGGGGTGATAGTGTTCCCCCATTTTGAATTATCAAATGATATCCTGTATAGGGTGAATAGGCAGACACAAACAGGGGAGGTCACCAGACAGATATTGGTTCCCAAGGCGTTTGTTAAATCTGTGTTCACTCTAGCCCATACTGTCCCTTGGGGTGGTCACCTTGGCAGGGATAAAACATTGGACCGTATTTTGTCCTGATTCTATTGGCCAGGGGTACATAATGATATTGCTAAGTTATGTGTGGCATGTCCGGAGTGCCAGCTAACTAGTCCGAAGGGACAAAAACCAGCCCCTTTGGTTCCTCTACCCTTGGTGTCAGTTCCCTTTGAGAGGATTGGGGTAGACTTGGTAGGACCTCTAGAACCTTCTGCAAAAGGACACAGGTTTATTTTTGTAATAGTTAACTATGCAACAAAATCTCCTGAGGCGTTCCCCTTGAGAAAAGCAACGGTGAAGCAAGTAGCCACAAGTTGTTGGAGCTGTTCTCACGGTTTGGACTTCCCCAGGTTATGTTGACAGACCAAGGTACAAATTGTATGGCTAAACTGATGCAGGATGTCTTAAAATTACTAGAGGTCAAGTCTGTTTGGACATCGATCTACCATTCACCGACTGACGGATTGGTGGAAAGATTTAACCGAACTCTAAAAGGGATGCTGAGGAAATTTGTAGATTCAGAGAAGAGAGCCTGGGATGAACTTCTCCCTTTTCTGCTGTTTGCAGTGCGGGAAGTTCCCCAGGCCTCCATGGGATTCTCTCCATTTGAACTGCTGTATGGCCGCCAACCCCAGGGTATCCTAGACCTCCTAAAGGAGTCCTGGGAGGAACAGCGGTCCCCTTCTAAGAATACCCTGCAATATGTATTGGACCTTAGGAAGCGCCTAGATGTGGTCGGGCATTTTGATAGGGAGAATCTTAGATCAGCTCAGGACAGTCAGGAGAGACATTACAATCAAAATGCTTGTATGAGAGTGTTTCACCCAGGAGATCAGGTGATGTTGTTGTTACCCAGTTGTGAGAGCAAACTCCTAGCCAAATGGCAGGGCCCTTTCGAAGTGATGTGGATTACGAGATCGATCAACCAGGGTCCAGGAAGGGTAAACAAATTTACCATGTGAACTTGCTGAAACCCTGGAAGATGCAGCAGTCTCTATTCATCCACCCGGTGGAGGAGGAAACGGACCTGGGTCCTCAGCCCCCACGGGAGAACATCGTGGGTGACGATAAAATCCCAATGGGTAGACAGTTGTCCTCTGAACAAAAAGGGGACTTGTTAGAAATAATTACACAATTCCATGATGTTTTTTCTGATTTGCCGGGGCAAACTAATTTAATTTCAAATGTGATCGAGACAGCACCTGGGGTAAAAGTCCGTTCCCATCCTTATAGGTTGCCTGAAAGTTGTAGGGCCCTGGTAGAGAAGGAGGTACAATAAATGTTACACTTAGGAGTGATTGAGGAATCATGCAGTGAGTGGTATAATCCACTAGTTATGGTCCCTAAACCCGATGGGAAGGTAAGATTTTGTGTGGACCTCCGAAAGGTCAATGCGGTATCCAAGTTTGACGCATATCCGATGCCAAGGGTGGATGAGTTCATTGATGCCCTTGGTAACACGGAATATATATCCACGCTGGACTTAACAAAAGGATACTGGCAAATACCTTTAGAGGAAAAGTCCAAGTGCAAAACAGCCTTTGCCACTCCCATGGGTTTATACCAGTTTGTGACAATGCCATTTGGACTGCATGGAGCCCCAACCACATTTCAGAGACTCATGGATAAAGTGCTGAGACCCCATAGGGCTTATGCCGCAGCCTACCTAGATGAAATTGTCATTTATAGTAAACACTGGCGGGCCCATCTAAATAGGCTGAAAGCGGTCCTCAAATCTCTAAGAGAGGCAGGGCTCACAGCCAACCCTAAGAAATGTGCCTTAGGTAAGGCGTAAACCAAATACTTAGGGCATGCAGTGGGAGGTGGAAAAGTAAGGCCACTAGCCGACAAGGTAGTTGCCCTGAAAGAAGTTCCGACCCCCCAAACAAAAATGCAGGTACGCTCTCTGCTGGGTTTAGCAGGGTACTATCGTGATTCATCCCCAATAACTTGGAAGTTGAACCCCCATTAACGAACCTCACAAAAAAGTGTGCCCCTACACAAGTGGTATGGTCAAGGGAGTGTCAGAGAGCCTTTAAGGACATAAAAAGGTGTCTATCAGAGGGTCCCATCCTTAGAAGCCCAGACTTCAACAGGCCTTTTGTAGTGCAAACCGATGCATCTGAGTTAGGGCTAGGGGCAGTGTTGTCACAACAGTTTTTCTGAGTAGGAAATTGTTCCTGAGGGAAAGAAAACTATTCAGTGATTGAGAAGGAGTGCCTCGCAGTAAACTGGGCAATTGAGGCTTTGAGGCATTACCTGGCAGGAGTCCATTTTACTCTGGTGACGGACCATGCTCCATTGAAGTGGTTAAATAGTATGAAGGACTCCAATGCTAGATTGACCAGGTGATTTATGGCCCTCCAACCCTTCTCATTTGAGATTCAGCACAGGCCTGGAAAAGACAATGCAAATGCTTCATTTCTAGAGAAGGGGTGGATGGTCGGGCTTCAGCCATGCGTGGGCCCAGCCACACACTAACAGGGGAGGAATGTGACAGGGTGAATGAATGTCACCAGCCATATACCTGGCAAACCTATGGTAAGGCTTGCAGTGCAGCAGTCACGAGGTTAAGTTTCAGTTGAGAAGGGCTGCTTAATTAGTCTGATCCCAGCTGCATAATCAAGGTGTTTTAAAAACCCCAGGCTGTACACACATGCAGACTAGCTGGTCAGGAGACAGGACTGAAATACTGAAGAGATTACTGCTATAAAGTCTGTTTTTCAAAGTACATGTGTGATGAACTGTCTATGTCCTGCATGCTGAAGAGAAGCTATTTTGTTTTGTGTGCTGTATGTTTTTAAGGCTCAATAAAGAAGCCTTATGAAGAGAACCCGCGTGTGTGGTTGCATGTACCCTGCAACAAAGGCCCTGGTTCTCTCTCATCTCGACTATTGTCACCTTCTACTTTTCAGCCTTCCTGCTTCTCACCTGTCTCCCCTACTATCTATCCTAAACTCTGCTGCTAGAATGACTTTACTTTCTCCTAAATCTGTCTCAGCATCTCTCCTGCTGAAATCCCTTTCCTGGCTTCCAATTAAATTCTGTACCACAGACAAAACTTTCCTCTTTCCTTTTAAGGCTATACAGACTTCTGGTCCTCCTTACATGTCAGCCCTATTTTCTCGCCATACATCTAACTTACTCTTGCGTTCTGCTCCAGGATGTCTTCGGTCTACCTCTTTTATATCTAAGCCCTCTCCCCTAAAACCTTTCTCACTCACTGCCCCACACCTCTAGAATGTCCTTCCCCTCAAAATCCGACTGGCTACCTCTCTCTCTACCTTTAAGACCTATCTAAAAAAGCATCTCTTTAACAATGTGTATGGGTAGCTCAACTGGCTAATACTATGTTCTCCCTAAATACCACTTACATTATAAGCTCTTCGGGGCATTGACTCCCTTTCCTACTGTTACTGTCGTATCTGAAATGCTTATTCCCACTATGTGTTATATTATTATGTCAAATATTTTATTGCTGTGAAGCGCTAAAGTATCTTCATGGCTGATGCTATTTAAATGAAGATATGCATACATACAGTGGTTAGAAGACTGAAAGGATAGTCCCCCATGGTATAAGTTCAGACTGTATGCTTCTAAATGTCTATTTATATTTATATGTAGTAACAAAGGAGGGAGAGGGAGTAGGTAATATGATACCTCTTATTGGACCAACAGGTAGTTGGTATGTTACAAGCTTTCAGACCTCTTAGGACCCGATGAAGAGCCATGAGAGGTTTAAAAGCTTGTAACATACTGCACCAACTGTGATGGTGTGCAATGCGGCTCATTAAACGGTTTCAAACCAAGCCATTGCCCCTAGCTGCTTGATGGATGTACAGGACCCACTGAATCTATCTGCCTGTGGTTCATGTAACAAGAATTTATAGGTTATCGCTTGCAAAGTACAGGGAAACATAGGGAAACCTGTATTGTATGAAAGTTGTGTGTGATGTACAGTATACTGTTAAATGCATACCTATGTTCCCTGAGCATGCCCGGCTGGTAATGTAATTACCCAACCTGCATGCCCAGGAATCCTGGTCTGACTGGTTTCAAAAAGGGGGTGGATGACAAAAGGATTGTGGGGATGGGCAGTCCTCCTATCTGGGAGGCGTTGGTCCGAAGAGCAAAGCCATTGTCTGCCGAGACAAAGAATCACCTATCTCAGCAGGAGATAGCGAGTTGGCATTGAGAGCGTGGGGAGGTAGTCGCTGCTCTCATTGTCCAGTTTGTAATTCCCACCCTCGGCCTCCCCACCCCACCCCCCAGGCCAAATTGGCCAACACAGGTGAGGCCTCATGCTGTGATTGGTCAAACACACAGCATATAAGCTGGGATTGGTTGCTGCCCTGTTTGCAATGATTTTCTATGGAGACCGGCAACCTAGAAAATGCAGCTACCGATCTGAGTTCCAGAGATCTCTTCTGGGTTGCCAGAGCGGTGAGTTCTGAGGACATGCCAGAGACACACGAAGTCGAGGCTTCTTGCTATGCTGAGTGGGAGATTTGAAGTTGCTCTGCCACAATTTACATCCAGCACTGCATGGAGACACTTGACCACTTCAGGAGTGGAAGCTTTGCTGCGAGGCTGTGAGTAGCTCTGTTGTGACTTTGGGCTGTGTCTCTTGTCTCCGTCCAAAATAAATACTCGCTATTTGATGTCTGTGTCCTGTCTGGTGCTTGATCCCATGAAAGAGTCCTGGTCTCCTGTGACACCAAGGACTTGAAAGGACCAACCCGGCTACCCACCCTTCTTTGCCATTATAGCACTGGTAAAATCTACTGCATGCAGTTGTGTTCCCAAACACTGGAGGGCCCTATACTATAGTTCATACTGTATCAAGAAGATACCACAGAGCAAGCATACAGTAAATTAGAGCCTGTACAATGTAGAGCTATTGCATCTGAGTAGACCTGCTGTAGTACAAAGCAGAAAAATGGCTACCGCTCGCCTAAAGTGTCCTATTTTACACATGTGCTGGTAATCGAAAGATAGGGTGCATACAGGAGGGGTGTATACTAGAAAACGGTGAAAGGTCACAGCAGTGGCCTAAAAGAATCCTATTTGCACTCGCTAAACCAGAAATGCTAGGCTAGGAAAAATTAAATCCTTGGAGTTGCCTCCATAGCCATACATAAACAGTATTAAAATCACATTTATTTAACATATATACAGTAAACCTTAATTACTAAAACACCACTATGTGGCTCCAGGAGGGCACAGAGAGAAAGGTGTGTCGTCGGTGAGTGCTTATAAACTCATCTGGACAATGGGAGACTCTAATTAAATTCAGGGCAGTGTATACATAATGTATAATCCTTAATGAACTCCCTACAACAGTTCACTGTATGTTACCAGTTCTGCGTATACCCTATATATTATGAATGGGAGTTCATGAGGTTGGAGGGTTGCTGCTGTGCAGCTTGTCCCCTATGAGACTATATAGTGCTTGTGTGATGTCACCCTAGGTAATATGCAAGTAACAATGTGTATGTACCCCCAAATACTGTCACTCTGTGATCATGTATCAGACATACGGGGTACCATATTAGTGATGGTATGTTATTGCAAATTGGTGACTTGAGGCGCGCCGTCAGGTCTCAGAGTTACCAGTCAGGGCGTCACTATGAGTAACGTGGCGCCGCCACCACTCTGAATAAGTGCGTCTTGGTACCTGGAATTAGTGCAGCCGTGTGTAACTATATGTATCTGAGTGCACCAAGGGTCTCACATATTAATCAGCTCATTCCTGTCAGTATACAACCTGATGGTCTCTCAGAGCTGTGTGCTCACTTCCCGATCTCTCAGTGCTTCCGGATGACGTCACCGGAAGTGCGTCATCACGTACCGACGTACGTTTCACGCTCCTGCTGTAGTCCTAATTTTAAGTCTCAAAATACAGTATAACATTTAGTTTAGTAGAGTCTCACTCACTGAAGACAGAGCTTTTCTATAACAAAACCATTGTGTGATACAAAACACCCAAATCTCACTGATTTGGCCTTTGGTATGTGACATCTTTGTCAGTACTAATATTTGCAAACAACTCTGATGTACAGTATGTCACGTATGGCACACCTGTGAGCAAGTGAACAGTATATGGGATAAGGGTTAATACACACAGCTATCTAACTGGTTCAATCTTCACATTGCAAGGTCCCTCAAAGTACTATCTCCCCTCAATCCTTCCCAATATACCATCTGTCACAAACAGCACACTTTTGAACATGTGACTTATATATGCAACCAGGGTTAATACACACAGCAAAATTTGCCGACTCACCTTTCTCCATCGCATGTAACTTCAAATGAGTTAATATTTACCCCTTACTGTTACAATGTATATCCACTGCCACCACCAATGAAAACGCTAAAAAAAAATGTAAATATGTTATAGCAAAATATGTCCAAAATGTGTGAATAACTTTACAAAGCGTGTAACAGTTCAATCAGAGTCCAAAGTATTACTTATTATAGTTTGGCTTTAATATATAAAAATACAATGCTTAGGTTACAGAATAAAAGATAAACAGAAATCCCTATATTTTACCACATGTAGCAGGTTCTTCCCAGAGAGGTCACTGGAGTAAGAAAGGTGAGAATTCATGTGTCTGATCCCCAAACACACCTCTGTATTCCCAAACACCTCTGTATTCTGATTTCAGAACTCCAGGGCAAGACCTACATACAGTACTATTCTTTTCCCATTGAAAACTTAAGCCCACTCTTTTCAATCAGTCAGTTCTTTCTGACAGGTTTATCTAAAAGAAACCAAAACCCTCTTTTGTACTTGAAAGTTTGCCTCATTTTATAAAAGGCTTCATAACTTTGTTTCAATAATACTTAGGCACATGCTATCTTCACTGTTGCATCTGTGCACTCCACATACACGCCTCAACATAACGTATGACCACATAACATCAATTTTTGCAGGACACACAGAGGGGGTTTTACAGGATGGAAAAACTATTGTTGTATTTTAAAAACAATTATATTACATGATATTATCATAACACTGTATAATACTGTTTATGATGCCATAGTACCTACATCATTGATTTGAAATGATAATGATAACAATGGGATTTTATTTTTACATTGAGACGAGTCCTAGATGTAATTTCACTGCCTGTAAAGCGTGTCAGCCTGGTCTGAATACTAATTTTAATTAGATCCTAAGGTACTGTGTTTGGGTCTTGTTGACAGTCCACAATCTATAAGCCATAAGAAAAATATTATTGTTATTCTTCTCACTTAATTATACTATAGAGAGAGAACTGACTGAATCAAAGGAAACAATATTTTCAAAAGTACAAAGGTCAAATGTAAAAAGCCTATGACAACCACATTAGAATAAGAAGTCTATAATTACATTTAGGGGTAGATCCGCAGGAGGTCGCTAATTTATACCTAATAACATGACGTTCCCTACATAGGGAATACACCATTGTATTCTTCTTATTAATGGGAATGTCCTGGGCATAGAGTTAAGATGACAAATAATACATAGTTACAAATACATAGTTACATTAAGTGAACAGGGTATACATTATATACAAGACATTGCATGCACAGTAAGAGATAATATATGTTATAGGCGTGTGTAACAGTTACTGTACAGACCAGATTAAAACGTGAGACAGCTTTAGTTTTGAACGACTGGTGGTGGCTGTGAGAGTCTCCGGTAGATTGCTAATGAGATGCAAAAATAGCAGATTAGCAAAGCGACCATCGTAATGTTACCTGGATGAACAGAGATTATCATAGCGTTCAGCCGCATACAAAAAATACACTAAGCATGCACATTGGGAAAGAGTGTTATTATCGAAGGTCAGTAAGTGGCGCGTTAAGTATTAGCGTATCCTTAACACCGTGCCCATGAGCATGTAAAAAGGTCCAATAAATACACAGGGCCAACTGCAAACCTTAGTTGTTTTCGACTGTTATCCAGTAAAGACGCCTCACCACCATTCTAGATCCACTACTGGGCTGCTCCTGTTGCTGCGTCTGGGAGAATAAGAAGCCTTACATTTGATGATGAGGAGCTGGAGATCTTATTAGAAGGTGTGGTGACAAACCACTCCGAATTATTGGAGGGCTCATTGGGCCGCATGCTGCAGTGCATTAACTTTCTTGGCAATAACATTTGCACCATCAACATGCTTAAAAAGTGATGGGCAGACAGTAAGGCCAAAGTTGAAAAGAAATTGGCTTATCATTCTGAGTCAAGGAAGACCGGAGGAGGCTCGCCTGTCCCCTTGACCTGACATGGATGGAGGAGTATATCAGCTCAGTGAGTGCACGCTCGCAGGTTGTGGTGGGATTACCTGGGCTTGTGGACTCCACAGATCACGAGAGACCTGGTAAGTGACACTACAGTAAAACAAAAAGTGAATCCCGGCGCTTCTCCCTTAGGGATAGCAATCAACGGGGAATATATACATATATATATATATATGGTGTAAATACCAATAAGACAAAAGGAGACTTTTGGTATGCATCCTTTGATCAAGTTGGGCCGATTTTTGATCCTTAGCAGCACGCTCCTAGAGGGCAACACTACTATGGTGTAATTGAATATATTTAGCCAATCCCCTGCAACTGCTTATTGAGCAGTTGTGGCTTGCCAGCCCCTCCCCTTCTAGGTATATAATCTCCCAGCAAGGTCCCATTATTTCACTTCACTTGCAGACATGTGAGTATCTGTACTGGTATACACCAGTTTTTAACGGCACTAGGTTATATAAACATATGCTTTGATATTTTAACCCATTCTGGGCTTATTTCATAACACTAGTATGCATTTAGCATAGGGACCTGCTATTGAGACTTACCTTGACGTGGTTAGCAGGCTTGGCATTATTTGATCAAAGGATGTAAACAAACAGTCTCCTTTTTTTCTTATAGGTATTTACATCATACATATATATATATATTCCCCATTGATTGCTATCCCCAAGGGAGAAGCGTAGGGATTCACTTTTTTTAAGTGATACTACACTACATATATAATACACTAGATATCAATCTCATGTCTACATGTCACTTTAGACACAACCTAAAACATTACTTTGCAGGGCAATCACACATACAGGTGAGGTTTACTTAGCAAAATAACATATGTGACATGCTCTAATATGATTACAAAACACTATAGGTCATGCATTGCACATTGCTGTAAGGGATGAATCAGTATTAAGTTGTCCTTTGCCTTTTTCAGGACCATGAAACTGCTCATGAATCACAATAACACTACTTTAAGCAACATTTAAAGAGTCTCTTTATCTCAAAATGTTACATTCACACCTGATTAATCATCTTATGAAATGGATCTAAACACCCACTGTACCCTGCACTTATCTCCTAAGATTCAATGTCACCAACCTGCGTTTGCTATTGGCCTGTGTCCCTCAATGTGACGATGCTCATCTGAAATCAGGAGGTGGACCCGCAGGCCTGAGGTATTGATGTAAATAAACCGACCAGAGCCTGGGGACCGAGTCCTGTAAGAGTTTTCATAGTTGGTATTGAAACAGGGGTCAGTGCTGCTGAAAATGGTGCGGAGTCCATGGGACAGGCAAAGGGTCAGGGCAGGTGGAAGGCAACGAGCTTGGGGTCATGGGCCGGGGTCAGCAACAAGGAATCAAAACAGCTAACGGAAAGGGCAACAGCAAAGACCAACAGGAGCTGCAGAAACACAGAACTTTGCTTGGCGAATCCGTATGGTAACTGCAGCCTTATAAAGCAGGCTGCCAGTACCCAAAATGGCCACAGAAAGCAGAAAGGGTAGGAGAGACAGATAACCTGGACTGAAGTGAAAACCAGGCATAGATCGAGCAGAATCCTTACACTCAAATCATGTTCCTGTCTAAATGAATTTCATACAGTACATGGTGTTAGCCATTGAAATCATGTTAAAAATAGTCACTTTTAAATTACTTAATGTCACTTATTGCTCAGGACATACGGTACTTGAAAATGAGAAGTCACTCTACATGTTATTGTCCCACAAACGGGCTTTAAACTAGCATGAATCAGCTCTCACTCATGTACATGGGAGTAAAAACCTTCCAACGTTTGGCAAGAGTTTGTGGATCAGGGCCTCTATACTGTATATTGTACTGCTAAAATGTTATATAAATAAAGAGTGATGTACAAAAATGTCTGTTTGGTCTTTGCAAATCTATTCATGTTTTGTATGAATGTATTTGATGATAAAATGTATTTGGCCCCAGGTTGAGGAGTAGGAGGTTCAAGAGCCCACGGTTGAGGAGATGGTTGAAAAGCCCCAGGTGACCCTCTACATCACTGATAAGCCTGAGGAGCCAGTGGAACCTCTGGTTGACCCCCAGCTGCTCCCCTGTCTACCCCATTGGCTGCTCCCTAGTCTTCCAATAGACTGCTCCCCAGTCTACCCCACCTGCTGATACAGTGACTACCCAGCCAGCTGATACTGTGCCTACCCCACCTGCCACTCCACCAGCTGCAGCAAGAAGCAAGGCAACATCAGCATCTAATGCTGTGATGTTGATGGAGCAGAAGAGCGAGCGGATGGACATGCAGAGGAGTGAATTTTTGGCCATATTGCCCATATTGAGTCCTGGGCAGCCATTAATGGGGAAAGGTGGGTGCAAACATACTGACACCAGGATCAGGCAGACCGACACTGAATCACCATGCTCGGATAATTCTGCTGGTATTAAGACAACAAACTTCTGCAGTAACCAACAGTTTAGCCTAGATGACGGCATCTATAAATGTGCTGACCTGGGGAATGCAGCAGCGGCTGAGCAGGTTTCATACTCCCTCTGTGCAAAGTATACCAGGGGAATCCTGGCAACATCAGGAATATCCCAACTTGAGGAGACTATCCCTCCTACTTCACCATCGGAGGAGATGGCAAAACCGTGTCCTCCAGTAACTGGGCACCATTGTAGACCACGTACCCATGGGCCAAGTGTGGGAGGCACCAAGCAAGAAGTGTGGCTTGTAAAAAGTTGTGAATATATTTATTGTTTAAGTTTATGCTCATAGTTATATTTGTTGATTGTTTATAATATTAAAAAAACAGTGCCACAACTGTGTGTAATAAAATATTATTTCTCTTACTTTTGTTTCCTTGAAATGTGTTTTTTCATATGTGGATTGATTCTGGTACACTCATATTTAATACAATCAATAATATATAAATAGTAGGCCACATAGACATATATTACATTCCCTGTCAGCATTAAAAATCATATAGTTAACCCCTTCAAAAAATTCCATGTGCATCTGTTGCTGTGTTCCAGCCATTTATATGTTGCATCAAATGTTAGTATAACACGTAATGTAAGGGTTAAATTCTACACTCAGTCCATTTATATGGGTACCACTTAGGACCTTCCATTTTACCTTCTAGGCTATTTCTACCTTTGATTTGTCTGTGCAGAGAACATTGTTCCAGAAGTCTGGTAGATCATCTACAGTAGCGACATACTTTATCGCACTAAATGCCGGCGGCATGCCGGGATCTACCCGCTTCCCAGCCTCATACAGCCAGCGGCATTTGCTCGAATAAGAGCTGCCGCTGCTGTATGTGCTCTTTGGCAAACATCAGATGGGCAGTAATGTTCTTTTTAGAGAGCAGTGGTTTCGTCCTGGCTGTCCTGCCATGATCACCATTCTTGGTGGGTATTTTTGTAATAGTTGAGTCATGAACACTCACATTAGCCAAAGTGAGAGAGGCCTGCAGATCCTTGGATGTTACTCTGGGGTTCTTTATGACTTCCGGGATGATTTGCGGGTTTCTTCTTGGAGAGATTTTGGAAGGATAACCGTCCTGGGTAGAGTGACTGTGGCCTAGAACTTTCTCAGTTTGTAGACTGTCTGACAGTGGATTGGTCGAGCGCCATATCCTTATAAATTGTTTTTTTTAACCCTTTCTAACTATACATAACATGTTCCCTTCTACATAAGGAGGAATAACTAGTGGTCTATTCCAGACCAGGAGCTACCAGTATGGTGGCCCAAAGGGAAGTTAGGACCATGATGCAAAGAATGCATGTTGCACCAGGTGAAAGGGGATCAGTGAGCATAATGGAACCTAAAAAGACAGGCCTTTCTCCTAACTGGTACAGTGGGATCTTAACCTAATTCATCATCTGTCCAAGACTCCTTCCAGAAGCTACCCTAAGATTGTGTCCCTGTCAGTCAGGGGCTTGGTATCTCCCTGTAAGGAGAAGTTCTGATGGATTTTTCTTTAACAAAGATCATTTCTATTTAAACATCCCTGGCACCCCATCAACCCTACTTCTGGTTCTGCTAGCTCAGTCAATGTCAAGACTGTATATCAAGATTAATTTTCTGTAGCTTCAGTGCCAGTAGCTCCCTGTAGCTGGCTATTTAAGCTACCAGGAGAGTGGTTATGTGTATGTATATATATATACACTGGCGACACACTTTATTCGAGCTTGGCTAGTCCCACGAATTCGGGTATACCCGGGTGTATTGAGGTTTGTGACTGTTTTCTGCCCGAGTGCATTGAGGTATTTTCCAAGCAGGGATTGAAGCATTTTATTTCTGCTGGCTGCAATACTGCACAGTATATATATATATACTGCATTACAATTCATGAATTTATGCCATCTGGTAGACACGCGAAGCATTGCAGCCTATTAAATCCTAATCATTATCATTTAACAGATCAGCCGCCCGTCAGCCAGGCATGAACCCAGGCTGGGAAGGCAAATGCAACGGGGCTTGTCAGAGGTGAGGAGCGGCGCATTCCAGGTATTTGCCAGGTACATACCGGGTATTTGCTCGAATAAAGTGTGTCGGTGCAGTATATATATATATATATATATATATATATATATATATATATATTGCATATACAGTGCTTTTTTTTATGCTAAAAAAAGCTGAGGGAACTCTGACAGGATGGGACCGGGGTGGGGGGAATAATCTGTGGACATGCGCAAAAATATACACATGTATTCACATTTCAAAATCGTTTTGACTCAATGTTATTATTTTTGTAAATAATAATTATTACATTCTAAAACATATAAACATGCATTTTTTTAGATGATCAAAATAATGCTGTCACATTTACCATGTGGTCTAGGAAAAAAAGGTAAAGATACTGCGTTCCCACTGAGGAAACGTCCAGCGTATACATATACATGGGCCGCACACCATGTTGGATCTGAACAGCAGTAACTTCACTTTATCTCTTCTTTACAGGTGTTTTATCGAGCTGAGCAGCTATGACTGCAGCTTGACTTCAAATTCAAAAGTTGTCTGTGAGAACAGCATGGAATACGGACAACGTCTATAATTGAGCCGGTGCCTTGAATATAGCTTTCATTCTGCAGGGGTGTATGGCAATTAACATATTGATTCACTTTGGTAAATTGCACATAAAAGAAATCCTATATTCTAAAATGCTGGCGTGCGAGCGCACGGGAATGAAAAGAAACATGTTCTGTACGAGTGAATTTATGATGTCTTTTTAATTAATTCTTTCCTCTCCTATTCTTTTGATGGATGTCAAAGGAAGAATATGGTTTCCCACGGGATGTCGAATGGGGGCGGGGGCGGCAATGGGGAAACACACCCCGTTTCAAGACGCGTGTATCTGCAGAGGGAGCTAATGTGGAAATGCCCAGTGATTTGTGTCCCATCCTTATGTGGGATTAGGGACAGCCATTTATTTTGATGTGTAACCTTGACTTTGATGGAGGATATATGTAAGGGTGTTTGGTAGTATTTATTACATAGGTGACATAACTCAAGCAATGTTCCATCGGTAAAAGTGACAGGGCTGTAATGCTTTTTACAGCCTGTTTATTATGTCCTGCTTAGCGACGCAATAGAAAGGCGAAATAAGAATTGCACGCCAGCGCAGGTTAACTGAGTTTTTTTTTTTTAATTTTATGTCTTTTAGGACAATTTTGATCACCTTAGGGGGTATAAAGAATGAAAGAGAAAATGAAGACAGACAAATGTAGATAGAGAATGCTTAGTTATAAACCTTATCAGCATCCCACATTAAATGTACTATTACATCTAGAAATTCCTGTACTGAATAACTCCTCCATTTTATGAATTATCCGGGTAAGGTGACCCTGTCCTCATTTCAATATCTCTCTTCCATGCTTTATCAAATAGCCATTTTAATTTCACAGACTTAGAATGTGCTGGTAAATAAGCCAGCAGAGCTGTAGAATGGAAACCTTATATGTGGGCAATAATCATACAGCATAAATCATCGTATAACCTGCAATTTGGATGATTTGTTGGAATTGTGTCATCAGCTGGAGAACATACAGGCCAAGCTGCACACTGCGGCTCCGGGCCAGTGTCATTTAGTTACACCTGCCCAGTTAGGGTCACGAGAAGCCATTCTTTTATAATTATCTAATAGACTGATAGATATTCCATTAAAGAGAGGTAACTGGCAGACCTTCTGGATGTGCAAATAGCATGGTTTGTATGGGCGTTCGACAGTACTTTATACTGTACCTAAACCGGACACCAGTAGGTGTTTGACAGGACATATAAGGAGGAACACATACCCCTCTATCTCTCTTATTTATTGTTCTTAAAGCAGCAATACTACTTCCCCTCTTTTTTCTTCTTCTGGTTTTTTATTTATAGGTAAAGCCTGTGACAATGAATCATTTTACATTCTTACCTAAGCTGGCGATTGTTTGGTGCTCCTGTATTAAATCTGTGAAAATCCTGATTGTGTGCCTAACATAATGACCACCTTTCAGTTTCAATCAATCCTTCAGTCAGTGTAACTCAGCAGCTACAATGTATCCTTATAGTACCAAGGTAACATTATCTATTGTTATAGTTTGCAGCTCGAACTGCTGGGAACATTGGCAACACATTATCACAAACAGGAAATTGTTGCAAACATCTTGCACTGCTGAGGAGGCGGGCTAAAACCTGCAATAGAAATCAAAGTATGTTTTAAAACTCATTAAAAATGGCATTACATGTTGAATAAATAAAAAATACATAAACAGTCACTATTATCTAATGCTACAGAACTGATTTATTTGAAAGAAAAACTAAGATAAAAATAATATTTCACAAGTTTTGCTGCTTTAAGCACAGAACAGCCTGTTTTTATATCCAGCCATATCTAATCTACAGTACATTTTGGCTTTAGATATTCTTTATTAAAAGCGATATACTAATTGTATTTGCTAACTCCAGAGAGGTGCTTTTCAATGTGAGGGATACTGTAGGTTACCTTTTCTTTCCATGTCTATGAGTTTATACAGAAGAAAGAATTAGGTGCACTCACTGGATTTATGTAACTGCCTCAGGTGCACTGCGATCTTCCCCCACTGGGGAGACCTACGGTATACTACAGGACACAAAACAAGGAGGAGCCGGCACTCCAGGGGCCTTCATACAAAAAAGGAATTTTAATCCCCACAGATCAACGTTTCGGGCAAACACACTGACCTTTATCATCGTGACACTGAGTAGTATTACAACCGCTGAAAACGATCATATCCTCACACAATGCTTCTTGAGTTCTGCATTTCTACGGCAACTATTACAGCCACAGTTACATAATAATTGTCAGTGAAACATTTAGTCTGTGTACCTGCCCGATGTGCTCTGTTGGTTTTAGTGCTGTAATAAATGAGCACTTTGACAAAGCGCCATAGTGGGCGTGAAACGCGTGGGAGGAGGAGTTCTGTCTCTATTTTTTATGTAGGCCAATAAAGACTTTTAATATCTCTCACTGGTGAGTTCCTGAACTTTTTCCTCACAGCAAGCGGCAGTCCCTTCGATCATTCTTCTGGTCCCGTAACTCTCAATGGGGCTTATTCTGTAAGCTCTGTTAGCGCCGAACCGCACGATCTGCACAGAAAGCCACATTCAAGTCAATGGAGGGCTTTCCGTGCAGACCGTGCGGTTCAGCGCTTAAGGGGCTTGCAGAATAACCCCCAATGTATTATTTCCTGGTAAAACATTTTATAAATAAATAACATATACAGTAACCATCATTTATTTCACATTCTATTGATATGACGTTTCTTCAGTTGCTGCATCACTATTTTGACTGTCAATTTTCTTCAGACAAAGATTTCACCAATGAATCTACAGATTGTTTATAGTTCTTGGTGAGAGTACTTGCTGCAGATTCCCTAACTGGTTTATACGGTAATGTACGTTAGATGCCCTGCTCCGGAGCTTCATGGCAGCTACAGATGTAGCAAGACTTACCTTACTGTCTCCGGACCCATGGCTGAAAATGCTAAAATCCAGGTCCCAGGGACAGTGTCTGCCACGGTCATGCTAGGGAGAGGGACCATGCTTCCTGTTCGGATCCTGTTAATCCTCCAGCACCGGGTCCACTGCGGTAGCACGGACCCAACGTACTCTGGGGATCAAAGACAATTACCCTTGCTACATCTGTAATATAGATACAGTGCGTGCAGAAGCCTAAACTCAATGGACCCGGAATTTTGTTTCTAGGAAACGTACTGTGTTCCAGTGTTAGAAAACCCTGCCTTTTATAACCACAGACAATTTACAATTTACTTTGAGAAATGTGGGAAAACTAATTTATTTAACACTTAAGATACAACCACAATTCCCCATTTGTACATTGCTATGTAGGGCCTGACCGGTTTAATGGATCAATTAACAACTAAATTGCAGTTACAGTTAATTTATTTTACTTTATTTATTTAAATAAGCAATGCACATTGTAATGATGCGAAATGAGAACTACAGACCATTTTGCTGACTGACTATTACGTACCTGAGATTCTGGAGCACTATCTGTTTTATACAGGATCTGCTTCGTTGGTCTGTTCATACACTGCCTAAGCTATTAGGAAGTAATGGAGTCAGGTACATTGATTTATGAAACCAAGTGGATAAGTAAGAGTTTTCCATTGGTACAGTAGATTTAGTAATGAAACTTCTTGTTACAAGTTATTACACTTAGTTGCACATCCCCCTTCATTACCTTATAAGTCTTCACTGTTCAATAGTTAGAGGTCAGGCCAGTCATGAGTATCAAGACGAATAATTAGATCTATAAGCCTCTAAATCAATTTAGTTTATTAATGGTCATTCACTGTTGCCTTATCAATTCTTCGATGCTGTTGCAAAGCAACATGCTTGGTCCACACTGCAATGCAACAATATACTGCTTTGTGTCAATAAACAGGTCATTGTGGTACATACAACCACCCACAGAGACGTTCACCTAAGGTTTAGATTCCCGAAACAACGTTAAACATGCGCTAATATTCTGATATTGCAGGATATTTTCTTCTGATGTTCATCTTATTCACTAAGAATTCTATATGCACGATACCCATGCATTAAAGAACTCATTTGCATATGGCTTTTTGGCTTCAGTTGAACTTTAATAGTCACTAGTCACAATTAAATAAATAAGGCAAATACAATCCATGGATACCATTGGATAATATAATATAAATCATGACACTATCCTATGGCAGAAAAGTCTTAGGACCCCTTTGACACTTGATGGGCTACCAATGCAACGATGAGGGAGACAACACAAAGACACCAACAATTCCCTACCTACCCCGGACCTTGCATACCAAAGAGGCTAGTACCCCAACCCCATATTTAATACAAACAGTCCATGTTTTTTCCATGTGGTGTTACATGTGCCGGGATTCCCTAGCCTCCAATATGGGTAATCACACTGTGATCTTGAGTTATCTGACTTCAGTGGCAGGTAACATGAAATCACATGTGATGACTTGTATCAGAGGTCATGGAATCCTCCCCATAGACTCTTCAAAGGAAGAACAGACCAGTGACATATTGGGTTATATTTCCAGGATATTTCCCAGATTAAGTAGAAATGAAGAATGAGAGCTGTTTTGGGGGTAACCTAAGGCTAGTAATAAATAGATATTGCTGACCTTGTCTCTTTCACCCATTTTGATTTGGGATCTGTTGCTCTTATCATGTGAACTTTGCCACGAGGAGGCTTGCAGCCAACTGCTATAATCAGTTTATGTAACATCACTTCGGCTCTTTCAAAGACAATGTTATATCTTAGAATCAAGGACATGTACGGACATTCAAAGACATAAAAATATGGTGATACAATAAAATGATGATTAAGTTCTCAAATAAATTCTAACACATAGGCCCTTATTCTATAAACGAAAGGTCTTATTGATGTGTAACCCCTATTTATTTCCCTACATATGCAACTACTAGGGAGGGGGCCTGACTCCACCTCCCCTGGATATGAGTGAGACTAATCAGCCAGCAATGAGCCAGGCTGAGGTCAGACAAGACAAAGCGACACGAGTCTTTTGGGGCAACAGTACTTTATATGTATATTTAGGCAGGAACACAATAAACCAGCGGCCCTCTGATTGGAGGACCCTAGACAAACCCTGGTGATAACATATATACATAGGAGCCGGATACATATATCTATCGCTATGCTAGTGTCCCACAATGTAATTCATTGGTCCCAGTGCTGGCAAAGCGTTGGAGTTTGTTGACTTTATATGGAGTGTTATAGATACCGGCCTTTACTTTGCAAAGGTAAAGATGGTGTGTGTGTATATACAAAGGATACTGCAGGGTAGCAGGGCGATTCTCTGAATGCCTCTCCTTGTGCGGTACTGAATGACCCTCACTGGCTAGGTAGGGATGCTTCGCTCCCTGATTACACCCCTCCGTTCCGTTGAGATGGGATGGCACTGCTACCTACTCTGTCTCGTCTTCGCTCTTCCTGGGTAAAGTCTCCACTCAGCTCTCTCTCCTCTCTGCAGGTCTGTCTCTTCAAATCACATTGTGCCCCCTGTCTCTATCTTGGATCCTTCTCCCATCCATCTTTCTTCCTGATACCCAATCATATCAATCCCTTCCTGGGTTCACAGTCATTGTCCAGGGGCCTGTCCATCATTGCCCCTTAGGTGTCCCGAAAAGGGGGTTACAGAAATCATCAACTGTTGCACATTATTAAGGATCAACTGTGACAGTAACTACACATATTAATACCATGGACAGATACAGTATAATACTATATACAGTACAGATACAGTATAAGCATACTATAGACCATTAAATAACTTACTGTCAACTTCTCTGAGGCTATTAGTGATGCATGTCTAGTTTTTGGAGTTTTCACTTTAATTGACAGCACTTTAACTATGAATGGATGAGCGGAGTTATTAAGACACAAAGTAAATCACTTGAATTGCAGTATTATTGATCCACAGGCAGGTAAATTAAGGGAAGAAATGGAACAAAAGGGAATCACTAAGTAGGCAAAATAATTCTCTGCAGAAATGTCGATACCTATGAATATTACACGCAATTAATCATCTAAAATCTCTTGATTAGAAAAGTATGGATTTTTATTGCCAGCCCTATTTTTTCCCATAATTTAGGCAATATTGTAATTTTTTTCAGTGGACTTTGAAAATCAGAATTTTTTTGGACGTGGTATTTCTCCACTTTAGTTTATTTGTACGCAGCTGAAACTCTTGCCTTGAAAATGCTCGCAAGTTGTGGGTCATACAGGAAACACTGGCAAGCGTTAACAAGAGCTATAGGTTTTCATTTAGTGAGAGCGTCCCAAAACACTCCTCTATACAACATGTGGAGTGATACCTGGGTGCAGACCTGGGATTCCTGGAAAATGTATTCAAATGTGCCGAAGGAGTGGCTCAGTGGTGAGTAGAGGCCCTGACAATGAAAGCAGGGATACTGGTGTCAGATATTTGTGATATTGGGCAAATCAGTTTCTCTCCCAGGAACCAAAAACATAGATGATAAATTTTCCAGGTCAGGGATTAGTACTAATAAACAAGATTATTTTAATTAGAGCAGATATCTCCCCTAGGGAAGCAGTTCAAAGATATAATGGTAGTGTGAATCAGCAGCAAGAATGGGGGTATTGGGGTCCGATCTCTAACAATAAAAAAACATATATTGGCAGTGTGAAAGCCCAGTATTGCTCTATACTACAGCATGTTTATCTGATTGCGTTATACTGTTTGTATCTGCTTTGTGATTATAACCTTGGGTCTTGTAAAACACGTTAGCTGCCATGTGATATTTTTTGGGGGGGGTCTAACTAAAGGTGGATACCCCCTATAGAAAATGTGAAGAACCAGTAACCACAATTGTACTGAGCAAAGCGGTTACTAACTTATTAACCCATGTATTGCAGTGGGCATATTGTAGGATGTTCTTTCACCCATATAACCAAAAAACAGTACATTTCAGCAGTATATATAACAGTATATGCAGGTCTGTGCTGCCATTTCTATGTGACTGTGTATACCATATCATTGTGTACAGTATAGCAGTTTTTCTGTGGTCAGACTGTGCGAGAGATTCACTAAGATATACGTTGAGGGTTAATGCACCTGGTCCGGCCATTCAAGTCAATGATAGTTAACCCTGAATCAGATGCATTACCCAGCAATGGACCTTATGCCTCCTTTGTATTGATGCCTTTGTGTGTGTGCGATGTGCATCGGTGTGCGTTGGGGTATGGAAATGAAGCGCACCAGGGGTCAGCAGGTATAAAGGCTCTGCAATGTCAGCTTATCCCTGTGGCAGTTAAGGGGCACAATATTTGCCCTGTTTGACTTTCGTATCCATGCAGCCTCACTGTGCTCAGCTGCTATCTACGAAGGCAATCTCATTGGAAAATACAGACACAATATAGAATACTGTACGTTGCTATTGTGTCTTCAAACCAATCGTCCAGCAATAGAGCCAATGTAGTTTAATTAATTGTCCAAAGTGTATTTACATATTTTAGAGTTAACACGTGAATACAGTTGATAGATATCACACACAATAGAAGAGATCATTTTGAATCCATTGACATGATAAGAAAATCTGTAATGCAGTCATGATAACTGATAAGGTAGGAATATGACAGGTTTCAGTAAAAGGCTCCAGGTTATTTCCGGAAGAGTAATGCGTCTCTTTTTTCACTCGCTTAGAAAAATCAATTGTGTTTTGGAAGCTTAACATTCAATTTAACTCTAGCCATGCTGACTTGGTGTATTCCTGCTGCCTCCCGTGCTCTATGAATGGTTTAATGGCTTTCGGCTATCAAGTGTTACTGCAGGAAAAGACATTTAATTGCTTCTAGTGTAATGAACGTCTCCAGGGCCAGGGAGGTTGGGAAGACATAACCGGGCAATATTCTGCAAGACCTCTCTCATCTGATGGTTTGCAGTCATTATTGCCATTGGCAGCCTTCTCGGTTGCTCTAGCACACATTGCAGATGTTGGCGGCACTGAATTGGTTAAGGTCTTCAGCTTTCAATTAATGTTGAGCAAAGCTGGAACTGCCATGAGAGAAAGCAGCAGCACATTTTCCCATTGCAGAAGATCACCGGCTTTCTCGTTTTTATTTATTTTTAACAGTTTAAAAAAATATGTATTCTTTCTGCATGCTACGGGAATGGAAAGAGAGGTAGTGGTGTACAGCAGGGTTCTCTAACTCAGTCCTCCAGGGCCACCAACAGGCCAGGTGTGATGGATATCCCTGCTTCAGCACAGGTGGCCCAATCAGTGGCTCAGTCTTTGACTGAGCCACCTGTGCTGAAGCAAGGATATCCATCAAACCTGGCCTGTTGGTGGCCCTTGAGGACTGCGTTTGAGACCCTATGCGGTACAGTGTACCACCATATTTGGGCTATTGGTATAGCCAATGCCATCAGTAGATTACTACAGTACTGTATGTAATGTCTGCAAAGTCTATGGCACAGAGGTTGTTAAAGTCATTAGTTATACAGTAATGATGTTCTTGCTGGCTTTCCCATTGCATTGCAATGCACTGCTGGCACTCTTGTTACTGAGGATATTAAAGCTTTCTATATCTCATGTTGCGCTCAGTTTCTAAGCATGCGCATGGATGGGAAATGATGAAACAGAAGTCAGACAGGCACAGTAATATTGCCAAGGACAAAATAATGACTCAGAGACTTTACACTGTTTTTTTTTTTGTTGTTGGCAGACTCTTAGATCTCTAAATTGGGTATAAAAAAAAAAGAACTGTGCTTCAATGGTTAAACTCTCATTTTCATGTCTTTTCCAGATTTTGTGTATGGCCACTGGGGGGAGCCTGAGCCCAGAGTCCAAGCATACGAAGACTGAATTGATTTCGCACAAGCCTCTTAAACTGTCTCTTTTTCTCTAGCTGCACCTGTTATGTCCAAGATCTGGCCCCTGCCTGACAATTACTTTGAATTCCAAAGGACCAGAGACCTAGGATGAGGAGCGCTGGATTTCCCCAGAACCTGCTTTTCATAATTCCACTTTTCTTTGTGTGGACTGCTGCCAACCTAGACTTGGGACACCATCCTTGTACCACTCTTGTCCAGGGCAAATTTTTTGGATATTTCTCCTCTTTGTCAGCTTTTCCCTTGAACTCTTCCCTGTGCTCGTGGATTATCCAGAATCCTGACCCCAGGAGATACACTTTGTATATGAAGGTGTCAAAACCCTCTGGCATATGCGACCATCAGCAAATCCGCACCTCTCAGTTTGACTCTTTCTTGGAGTCCACTCGCACCTACTTGGGCATGGAGAGTTTTGATGATGTGTTGAAACTGTGTGACAGCTCTGTGAGGTATGCCTTCCTGCAGTCCAACAAACAGTTCCTGCAGATGAAGCAAGCCTTACCTAGGCAAGAAGGTGCCCAGTTACAATGGAAGTCCATCAAGCCTCAGGAGACAGAGTTCTCTGTGGAATACCTTGTGTTGGGTAACAGAAACCCCAGCAAAGCCGCTTGCCAGATGCTGTGTAGATGGTTGGACACCTGTCTCACCAGCAGCAGCAGCTTTCACCCCTGTGGCATCATGCAGACGCCTTGCTCATGCTATGGAGGGGAGGCTCAGGCTCATCCTAGCGAAATAATAGGGTTAAATAAGAAGAAGGATGACTGTTTCAAAGACGGGATATACCTGGAGAACTGCATGGGAAGCTCGAGAGATAGCAATGGGGGAGAGTTTCAGGGTAAGTGCTGGATGCATGTAACTTTCCTAAAGCAATGCCTGCATGTTGTGCCTTTGTTTGCCTCCTTTTTGCTGAAGCCTTTGTAGGGCTTCCTGATTACACTGAAATTATACACGGCGGGTCTGTGCTGTGCTGCATGATAAATACCTTCTGTACATTCTCACTGAAGGATCTGCTGTGCTGACAGCTTTTTATTATCAGTAACTAAGCACTGAAGCTGGGTGACTTTCTTGGGCATGAGCTGCCTTTGTTGTTGGACAGAGTAGAGGGCAGGGGGTGGCCAACTCCAGTCCTCAAGAGCTACCAACAGGTCAGGTTTACAAAATATCCCTGCTCAGCACAGGTGGCTCAATCCGTGGCTCAGCCTTTGAGAGAGACTGCTGTGATTTATTCTTTACTATCTCAACTGGGATTTGCTGTGAAGATCACAGAATTTTCCAACAGAGCTAAAAATGGTAATTTCAAAGCCACTAGTAGGTGGGTTAAATCAAACAAGTACCATAGACTCTACATTCATTGTGATTTGCTGTTGGACAGTGCTGACATTTTACACATGACTGTACACAACACAAATCACAGTTACAATGAATGCCTTACAGTTGTGTCCTTGGGGGGTACTGTATGCTATGGGAGAGCACACAAGCTGCACAACGAGCCAAGGACCTGACATTTACTTCAACCCAAACGCTCGCAGTTTCCACTGGGATACTCCTTCACTCACACAATTAGCTGTTACTATTTCCGTATCACATCTGTGGCAGATGTAATTATACGGCAGCACTTCTATTTCACAGTTCCGTCACGTCAATTACACAAATTCCCTAAATTTGCCACCAGTGGGTTCCCATGAATAGCCACACTGCACAAAATGATGCAGATCACATCTTTGTAGCATGATCCCTAGCATTACAGATTCGAAGGGAGAGTGCAACCTCTAGAGGAGGTGGTACAGTGCTCCAAATATAGAACAATTAAGTTACTCCACTGATGTTTTAAACAAACAAAAATAGGCACCAACCCTCTCCCTTTGCCTTGCTTAAGCAATTCCATTACCTGCGCATTGCTGGTCAGTGGCAGTGAAGGAGTTAAATGCTGGCACATATTTTTGACAGCTTGTCTCTGATCTACCTGTAGAGTCAGCCAGATGAAATATAACATGTCTTTATTCTGGCTTTGACTTTTAAAGCCCAAACCTTTAATTGACCTATTACACATCCAGATCTTTTCAGAGTCTACAGTAAGTGACTTACTTAAACTGAAGCTACAGTATGTGAATACATTAATCCACAGGGCTGTCGGCCAATACACAATTATTATTATTGTTTATTTATAAAGCACCAACATATTTTTAGCGCAGTACAATGGGAGAACAGAATTACATAAAGTACTGTACAGAAACAGTAGTACTGTACGTACCAAATAAGAACAATCAAGTGTAAACCTCTTCAACAGGTAATAAGGGTCCTGCCATGAGAGCTTAAGATCTAGAGTAGGAGTTGCCAACTCCAATCCTCAAGGGCCACCATCAGATCAGGTTTTAAGGATATCCCTGCTTCCGCACAGTTTGCTCAATCAGTGGTCAGATATTGGTGGCCCTTGAGGACTGGAGTTGGCCACTCCTGATCTGGAGTGTAAAAAGGGCAAAGTGAAAAGAAAAAGTAAAGTGTCTGCTCATTGTGGAACGGAGTATGCCACAGGATAGAGTTTGGTCCAGCTGCATAACGGATCCTAATAATGTAGGGGGGTTTACAAAAAGCTTTGAAAAGTCTGAAAGCTGGGAGAGGGTCTGATGGTGCGTGGTAGGAAATTCCACGTTCAGGTTTGGGGCTGTGGATGTTAGGGGTTTTTTAGTGTGCCAGGTGAATATGCAAACTCAAAACAAGTCTCCCCGTGGGTAAGTCTCACCAGATTGACCAAGGAAATAAATTCCTTCAAATTATGCTTTTCTTCCTCTATGGAAAACTTTTCAGACTCCTACAGAACTGAAGATCTATTAATGTTATCCAGTGATTGAAGTGCCTTAAAAAACAAAAGCCTGACATTTTCCTTGATTGCGGCAGAACACAAATCTGTAAAATAATTTCAGATACTCCTTTTGATTTCTTTTCCTTTAAGTTTGTGATATGTCTGAGCTACAGGAAAAGTTGAGTGGGTTGACTTTATAAAAAATAAAATAAAATAAAAAGCAACATTATAGAGCAAGGGTGGTCAACTGCGGTCCTCAAGTCCCTCCCCTTCCCCCCTCTACTTTCCCAACAGGTCAGGTTTTCAGGATATCCCAGCTTCAGCCCAGGTGGCTCAATCAGAGGCTCAGTCGAAAAATGAGTCTCCGATTGAGCCACCTGTGCTGAAGCAGGGACTGGTTGAGCCACCTGTGATGAAACAGGGATATCCAGAAAACCTGACCTGTTGTGGAATCTTGAGGACTGGAGTTGAGCACTCCTAGTATAGAGCACTCCTATGTATCATGGTTTCACTGTTGTGACAAATTATCATTGTCATATTGTCCACTATCCTAGCATTGTCACATGCCTTTAATTGCTATGTAGAGTAGCTAATCTGTAACACCCCAGACTGCTCAGCAGAATTTCCCCTGTCCCCCCTTTTCCAGTATAGTGGGAACCGGTGCAACACATAGTTAACTACGCATGTGAAAGGACGTTGATGCATGATTAAGTGTACATCACCCCAATTCCTTCGTTACTGAATCTGGGCCCAAACAAAAATGACAGGGTCCCGTGCAGGTTCATCTTAATGGTTTTGAGGGGTGTTAAAATGACAATTGACCAGATTGCCCTCCCCAGAGCATTACTACGACTATGTAAAAAGGAATACTATGAATATTTGGTCTCTATTTTTCTTTGTTAGTATTACTGCCCCTGTTATGAAGCTAAGATATCTTAAAGCAGCAAAACATCAAAAATCCTATGTTTTTTTTAAATAAATAAGTTCTGTATTATTAGATGATACTGTCTGCATTATTTTGTAACTCCTAATGCCATTTATAATGATTTATTTTAATGTACTGATCATTCTTTGGTTTTAAAGCAACCATTTAGAAAGTCATATCAACTTCCGCTTTTAAAACAGGCTCTAACACAAATCTTTTTGAGCTCTGCCCTTTGGCAACAAAGTATCACAAACAGATGTGTTGCTGTGTTCCAAACAGCAGACTGTCTATTACTCTGAAAGCTCCAACAATAATGTGTTACACTTAGTAATATAATGTTGCATATCAGCGGCAGCATTTCGCTGACTGCAGCACAGAGTTAGAAGTCGGCCATTTCGTTGGGGGCACAATCAGAATTTTTATAACAGGAGCACCAAACGATTGTAGAATGTAGAAATGTCGAAATATATCACATGCTTTACCTATAAAAGGGGAAAAAAGAGGGAAAGCAGTATTAGTGCTTTAATAAATAACTCCCAGCATCCTTTGACATTTGTACTGCAGTGCGTAGCTTTTTTCAGAACTCTGGATAGCTACAGTAAATGATTAAGCGAAACCTAAAGATGCGTGCTGTATGCTTTAGCCCTAGCAATAAGGAACAGGAGGCTCGTCTGTTTGACTGTGTTCCTACGAGGTGTCGTTTTCTGGGCATTTCTATGATGCTAAATGTACTTTTGCACTGCATGGTACCACTTAATAAGGAGTTATTTTGCTCTCCCTGCATAAGGCAGCGTCTTATGCACTTACTGTATTTTCAGAACAGCTATGAATTTGTGAGAGCAGATACACTATGGGGTTCTTTTAAAAGCTGGTTTAAAAACACCAACTTTTTATATTTCCCAGAATAATACATAGGGCTAAAAAAGCTTTGACATTTGGAAAACATTTTGGAGCTAAGATGCCCTAACTTATACTCTGTACTATCTTTAAACATCCGCCTACATGTTTAAGGCGTAAAAAAAAGTAGAGAAAAGGGATGTTTAAATCTCCAATTCATTTTTTGAAAATATTAGGCTTCTTGGCCATGGTATCGATAGTGACTAGTTTTTGATGTAATATAGCTGAGATCTCTGAAATTTTGGAATTACTGCTACTTTCCTTATATGCCAAGTATGATCTGCAAATCTATCAAATATATTACATTCAGAAACAAAAATGATAAAAACGATGAAGGTGCTACAGGAATTAGGGACAGATGGACTACGCAGTGTTCTGTCATAAGACACCTTTTAAGGCTTCTGACAGTACATCCAATTGACAAATAGGCTGTCAGATATCTTTTGGCGCTGGACGGTGCCTTGTGGCAGGAGATGGTTCAGTGAATATACATGGGTCACATTTAATTAATTTTAATTATTTTATTCATCGAATTAAACTTGACCTCGGTGTGTGCACACAGTATGGATGGTCTAGCTGTCAATAACAGCATGAGCGTCCAAAGTCACTCCCCACAATGCCTTGCTGTTGTAGATGCAATGCATCGTGGGGAGCAACTTTGGAAGCTCTTTCTGCAATTGGCAGCTATAATATGCCCCCCCATGCTAAGGTGCAGTTTAGGGCCTTGCTAAGTGTGCTGTTCCCACACTATACTGCCTGGCATCCACCATTACCGAATTGTTTGGCAAACCCCATGCAGACACCTTGGGAGCCCTCTGTTGAGAATCACTGCTCACATAATGATCAGAAATGGTTGGCATTGATAACACCTGATATATAGTATATTGCTAACTTGCAGTGTACATAACTTATCTTTGACCCAAAGAGCTTACAATCTAATGTCTTAGTCCCTGTTGCAAAGACAGATAAAATACTATCATACTTATGATATTATGATTTTTTTCATTGCAAGCTCATGGTCTATAATGGAATACAACGGGCAGATTAGGTGGGATAAGCGCTCCTTATTTTATCAGATGTAGAATTTATTTGGTTATTTGAGCACATTTTTTGTTGTTCTTTAAACACTTTATTTAAAATATTTTTGTTAATACAATTCCCAAAATGGAAATATAATACGTATTTAAAATTTTCATTATATACTGTACAATCCAATCAACAACTTAAATTAACAATTAGGGTATACTGTAAGCGAACAGATTCAAAAACATGAATCTGGATTATATCAGATCTATTATACTGTATATAACGTATACAATATATACTGGTTCTTGATATATTTTCATACTGTATATTGAAGATACATTTAAATGGTCAACAAAAGAAACTATAAAGTCATCAACAACGACTATGGACTTAATTCATGTCTGATAATTGTAATATTATATGGTAGATATCCAAGTTTGACGACTAATATTAAATATAATCTGTGGAGACCAGATTTCTTCAAAATTATTTGCGTAGTTTCATGTAGGGTACGAGTACATGTCTCCATTGAATACATTCCCCCAAATCTAGTTTTCCAGCTGTCATTTTAAAAATGTAGCATCAGGGACTTTTTAAGACGATAACATGGATTTTGTCCCCACTTAGCAGGGTGGTGCCACATTCTTGAGGAATGTAATTACAGTGCCAGGGACTACATTAACGAAGTATAGAACGTCACCCCAAAAAGGACTTATCACATGTCTATGTGCTTCACAGAGCCTTTACAGTATAACCACAGTTCCTCCATCAGCAGAGGGAGGAATTTGAACATACTGTAGATAATGAACATTTACAGGATTATAACACCATTTTACTGAGGATTTTGTAGTAGTTTGTCCGCACATTAATTAAGTTATGGTCAGTCCATGTTAAAATGGATTTGAAGCAAAAGTGGACACTGTTTGCTCATTTGCATGTCATTTCCCAGACTCCTTAGCTGTAGTAGAAGGACTGTATGCTAAGAGATAATGGGGAAAGACAGGGTTGCAGACCTGTCTGAGATGGGAATGTGCTCACAAGGGGTATTCTTATTTGCTGTATAGAAGTTTGAGAACTCTAATAGAGACAGATGAATAACTACGGTAATTATCTCCCATGCTTCCATTCTTCTACTGGGATTTTAGCACCTAACTACCTCCATTATGGCCGCGCAAAGTTCGGCTTTTCACTACATCTAACAAAGGGTTATTATTAGCGGATGAATTGTGACTGGCCAACTAAAACATAAGTGTACGGTATGTGAAAATAAATGCTCTTTATTTGTAATAGCGCGTTTCTTCATTTCCAATATCAAATTAAATATCCAAAGACAGATCTCTCGGCAGTTAATTTATTTATCGGAAGGCAAAATAACAATAAAGCTTCATGCACAGCATACTTTGGATGGAGTATAGCAGATTATTGTGCTGGATGGATCTTGTTCATTCATTCTGATGCATCTGCTCTACAACAAGCTTCGTGTAGCCATGTTCTTGTTATTAATTTAACCTATGCATAGCGTGTTAGAAATTAAACAATCCTTCATCATTTACCTCGAGGTCTGGGCTCATAGCCCATTTTCTAATCTTCACCTTGGATTTTTTCCTACTCAAATGTTTACAAAAGCAAATAATTGTTTTACGTTTCTAGAAACATAATACAATCTTTCTTGATTCAATCAATCCTTTGTGGATTCAAACAGACAAAATGGATTCTGAATGACAGAAATCTATTTTCAGTGAAAATGTATGTTCAACTCTTTTTTTAGTGCTTAGTAAGTAGACAGAATCAGGTTATGGTGGGTAAAAAAAAAATCGCAAAAAAACCCAGGAAAAAATTAAATACTTGTAAGGGTTTGCATGTCCTGTCCCGAACCTGCTTCATTCACGCAGTGATGGATCTACAAAATATACCAGTGTTGTTGTTAGTGACATGCAAATGAGAAACGAGTGGGCTTGTTTATGCCTAAATACTGCCATGGTCGTGAACTACTTTTTTCCTGTCTTTCCTTCAAATAGTTTCTGGCTACTCGCCTACTGTATCTGAACAAGCTCCTCACCCCTACCACATGCAGCCCTTACAGTAACACCTGAGATCTGACTCGAAAAGACTATTCACGATCCCATGGTTCAACAAGGAATCCGGTCGCTTACATATGCCCATAACATATACTATCTGTAACTGTCCATGAAATGTCTGTAAATTAAATGTATTGAAATATTTGTTCACTTAATGTAACCATGTATTGTCATCATAACTCCATGCCCAGGACATACTTGAAAACGAGAGGTAACGCTTAATTAAAACTTTTTTTTTTTTACAAATAATGAAAATCCTTTGGTAGTTGGGTTTTTATAAGATTAGCACCGGGAGCAGAAAATATACTGTAATTTGTTACAAAGTTCCACCATTTTTATTTGAAAAATTGAAAGATATGGGATGTTTTATGTTTCAGTCAATATTACTCCATATTTTAGCAAGCTCCTTTCACATGGGTTTTGGAGTGGGAAAAACCTGGTTCAAATGCCACTACCGGCTCCGGCTATTCCAAAATCTTCTGGGCAGAAACTTGTAAAAAATATATATACACCGTGAGACCACATAACCACCATATATATTTCTAGAAGTATAGGTATAGTAGTAAAGCAGACAACAATATATTGTTAGGTGCATGTTATTTTAGGAGCAGGAGGTCTAAAACATGAACTGTTTCTTTAAAGCAGGCTAGGGAATGAAAAGATGGAATTCAATTTGGAGAGTGTTTTTAATTTCCTGCTGCACAAAGCTAATCCTTGTAATCAGCAATGTCTGGAAAAAACATGTCGAAATGGCAGCCACATTAGCTTAGCTGTCAGTTTCCATTTCATATCTGCAGGTACAGTACACCACCTCAGGCTAAATATTACTATTGGGATGTGATAAACATCAGTATGAGGTCTTTACCTTTCACTCACATGCCATATAAAGATTTTGTTCAGGCAATTCCATCCACCTTGTTAAAAAAACAGTATCGTATAAGTGCACGGGATTATGGGTATTGAGTTTGGTTATGACACCACTGAAAACAACCTTTATTTCATGTATTATGGAAATGTGTTTGTGCAGCAATCCTGAAAGAGGCGTAATGTAACAATTGCGGGTCTTCACATAGGAAAGGTAGCTGCTGGAGAGGCTGCCAACAAGGAGGTTGAGTTGGGCAGGTGTCACGGGCATGGTGGGACAGGGGCACAGCTGGACGATGGCCCTCTGTATAAACAGAAGTCTAACCCATAAACCCTTTCATGGTTGTACAACTTGCAGAAGTTCGTAGAGCATAAGCTCACTGTCTCTGCAGCGGGTGTGCTCTGTGTTGGGTAATACAGTAGACGGAAGGCTTTTTCTAGGGCAGGGTGTTTTGCCACATTTTAACATCAGCAGACATTGGTTGCACATGGGTTAATATAGATTTTCACACTCTTAGAGATATATGGGTGTGTAGCACTCCAAAAAAAATTGCAAATAAATGCAAATAAATGCGATACTTGCGCAATGCCGGAGCTCCTGGTTCAGGGATGGCCTATCTGCAGCAATCCAGGTATACAGCAACAAGAGAGATGATCCAGGGCGCCACGGGCTTCTCTAGGAAAGAATTTATTCAAGATACACTTAGGCGTAAGTGAGGCCAAAACGTTGTGTATCTTGAATAAATTCTTTCCTAAAGAAACCCGTGGAGCCCTGGATCATCTTTCTTGTTGCTTTTCACACTCTTAAACATATGTATGAAGGCAAAACTGGTGCAATTATGGGGCGAAAAACTGCACCAAATGGATAAACAAAAAAACAAATCCCACTTAAATCGGTATGATTTTTTATACCCCTGGAGTAATGCTTTTTAGCCCCCAAAATGGCACAACTTGTGCTTTGATACATAGGTAACCAAGTTCATTAACAAAACAGACCTATCTCCGAGAGGTGATTAAACAACGTTAGTTTTAAGTCACTGGTCTAATTCCCTTACTAGTCAGGAGCCTAGCTACCTGGGTCTGTTATAAAACAACATCATTAGTCTACCCAAAGGACACAGGAAATCGAACACCTTTGTGCTCCCGACTTTCCAGTCCACACAATATTTTCTAACCACCTGCCTCTGTCTTTATACACTTCACGATGCGTGTGCCGCCGGAACAAATCAATGTAACCTAATGCAGTTGCCTATACCTTACACACAGCGTGAGCACTGCACAGTGACCGCCCAAGCTTCTCCCAAGCAAGTTTTAATTTTTTTTATTTAGACGCACGGCGGCCGCGTCACGTGAGTGGTTCAGCCAATGAGGGCTAACCGCTCATGGCCATGCCTCTGCCATGCCTCTGGTATGCCTCACTGTCTCCTCTATTTGCCTCCTGCCTGCAGTGCAGGTTTCAGACGTGCGCATCACCCTAGTGACGTCACAGGGACGTACGCAAGCTCGCACGGACCCGGGATAATCAAGGCCAGAGACTTCCTAGCTTTTTAAAGCAGTTGACCACACCCATAATTCACTAATTGGATTAACCCCATGTATAGCTCACATCTATTATCCTGGTACTATGATTTAACAATGAAATCCTGAGCACTGTCCCAATTAGGGACAACTCAATAGGACACCTAATTAACATAATTAAAACCTGCTTAAAAAAATGCAAACAGCGTTTCCACAACCTAAAAATTCTAGTGGTGTGGTCACAAATACATGTGTTCCATTGTTAAATCCTGAGTTTATGAAAATAAGTCACTAAGTGTGTGACTTCCTAGTAACCCTATATATACAAAATTACATTGGCTATTAATAGGTTTTTGTTCCCTTAATATAGTATTTAGTGAGTGAACAATAAGTTACTGTATTCAATAGTGACAAAGAACAAATATAGTTCTATTACTGCTTGAAATTGGTGTGTTTGTATGTTAAGTGTATTGTCTTTAGAATTGGTCACGGATGTAATTTTGCCAATTCTTTTTTTCATTTGTATTATTATTATTATTATTATTATTATTATTAATAATAAAAGTTATTTTTGAATCACATTGATAACTATTACATCCACACTATATACTGAGTGCATTCTGGAGGGATCCTTTTCTTTTGTTGTTATTATGGCTAAAAAAAATCTTGGCTTTTGAAGGTTGAAGCCCATAGCTTCAAATAATATAGCTTTAAGGCAGCATACAAATAAATAAATACAACAGGCCTATCACTTTGTAAGGGCGGACTCACACTTCTCAGTCCCTTTCTGCGGGGCTGGACGGCATGGCCTCTTGCCAACCCCTGACCCCAAAGTCCAAACAGGTACCTGTATCAGAGTGCTCTTTCCTGCAGTCCAGGGTATGGGTTGGGGTAATTCCTCTGACAGGTTCCAAGGTCTGCTGTCCTGGAATATAGGCTCTGTTTCCCTGGGATCTCTCTCTGGCAGCACTCACTTCCTTAGTGCTGGAGAGATCCCCTGCATTTTAAGCAAGAGGCTTTTCTACCTGACTGATGAGCAAGGTGGAGACTGGCTAATTATCTGTAGCTGCAATTAACCAGCTCCCTGCTGGACTCATTAGCCAAATTGAGGCTTTCTAATTGGAGCCTTATTTAGACAGGTCTGTCATATGCACATATTTCAAACAACAGTATTTCACATAATCAAATGTTATGTGTAATATCATTTAATGGGACATGTTTAATTGAAGACAATGCTGACTTTTCTACATTTTTGTTAAAGAGTATGTGCCATTATGTGTATCTGTCTATTTTTAAATTAATACAAAGGTTATACATGCTTGGCAAGGCACTGTATGTAAACAAATATCGTATGCTCAACTATGGGTGAAGCATGCTTGATACGTAGATCCACGTATCATTTAAAAGTATTATTTGTGTAGAGTGAGGGTGGGTAGACGCGTGAGTCATCTCTTCCATGTAGTAAAATAAAGAAAGAGGGAGAGGGTGGTATGATAGCTTTTATTGGACATGATAGAGAGGTTTGAAAGATTGTAACATAGCACTGGTTGGTCCAATTAAAGGTATCATACCACCTACTCCCTTATTTTACAACATGTCAAAATAAGGATGCTTTTAGCTTCCACTTCCTAACAAGGTCATCATTACACAGCTGCTTTCAAATTTTGGTCAACCAGCTTGGGTTCTCCTACTGCAGGGCTGGACAACTCAGCCTTCAGGGGCCACTAGCATGTCAGATTTTCCGGATATCCCTGCTCCAGCACAGGTCATTGACTGAGACACTTATTGAGCCACCTGTGCTGAAGCCCGGATACCATCACCCTACCCTACCCTACCATCACCTGACCTATTGGTGGCCGTTGAGGACTGGAGTTGGCCACCCTTGACCTAATGTATCTCATCCAATGCTGGATATATCAGCACCACTTGATGTCTAGCTTACAATGTACAGTGAGGCGGGTTGTAATCCAGATATAATAAAAGTCTTCAGTCTACAAAGGAAACACATTTTGGGGAAAAAAAAAATTCTAAAAATGAGAATTTGATATTTGCAAGATACTTCCCAATTATATATATCACATTTATATAAATTCTTATTTTCAATTTAAATGTGATACTATTTAAGATGCTGGTACTGATACTGACTATGGTGTCCAGCATATGAATATGAGGCTTTCTGCTGGACTTCGTACGGTGGAGGATGTGATGGGAAGATTATACAGTATGGCTCAAGTGGGCCTTAACAGCCATCCATTTCTGTGTTTCAGTCAATTAATTTCCCAACATTTCATATTTGTGTTTATTGCAAATCCAGACATCACAAGGATTTACAGAATGGTTCTTATAATAAGACACCGGAGGCTTGGTTTCTGGACTAAAGGAATGGCTTCATCATGCACGCAGGTGGCAAGAAGCCAAGGCTAATGTGGATAGTGTTGACATTGCTCAGTTTCCCTTGTGTTTTTGTACTCTTTATCAATTACTCTACTGCTTTCCAACTGCTAAGGCACAGCAAAGCCCACTACAGGGAATAGCTGCTACTGATAGTATCAATAAATAGTTTTCTGCTGCAGCCAGCCAACTTTGTGAAAATAAATATGGCGCGTTCAACTCAATCAATAGCTCTTAATATAAATAACCTTTAAAAACCGAGGCAAGAAATATAATAGGTATATATCTTCAATGTGAAAAAAAAACATACTGCCTCACAGACATCTATCTTTGAGATCAGTTCTCACTCATACATTGTGCAATATTTACAGAGAAAGAATACCTTGGTGGGACGGGCACTGATCCCCGGAAGTGGTTGTCAGTTCAGGACCAAATGCCAATTCAAAGTGATGTTGTGGCAATTTACAGTATACCTGCTTATGTCTGAGATGTACAGTAAATGAATATGATTGCAAGCACTGTGAGCAGGAGTTTTTTCTGCTTTCATTATGTTGCTACGAAGAGTAGTCTTTTTACAAAGCAAGCAGCAAATTTGTTTATTTCATCACCCAAACACTGCCACACTAGATCTCTATTAAAAATTGAAAACAGACATGGTCCATTAAAACTATTTAGTGCTTTTTTATATTAGTGAACACAAAATCCAGGGGGAGCATGGGGAAGAAACACAAATAAATTTTAGTGCAGCAGAATAGCAATGTGGAAAAAATGTTTCCAAACGACTTGGCTCTTAGAGAATGACTACTTACAGGATGTAAGAGTCAAAACAGCAGGGTTGACTCACACAGTCAATGGTTAAAAAGTGGTAAAGTTGTGATCTAGGTGGATCATGTTCTCAGGAGGATATGGCCCAATAACAAGAGAAAGAAACTGGCATAGCGCAGATCAACCAAGGTATAAAGAGTTTATCACAATAAAAGTAATGTACTCACAATATAACAATAAAAAACGGGCATGCCACACTGCAATAGTGTAAATGAGGATATCTACAGCCGGCTATCTCACCATCCCGCAACTCTTCCCACTCGTCTGTCTCTGCCTCTGCCCATGCTTGCACTCCTATGCATTGCAGTGTGATACAGTATTCCTCTATTATCATTCACCCCAGTAGCGCTTTAAGGAACAGCTAGTTCCCTATTAACAATCAAACAACCAAGCTATTTAAGTTAGAACCATGACCATGAGACTCCACACTCCTGACGAAGCCGACGCTAACACGTGGCGAAACGCGTAGAGTGGGATTCTTACCTGAGCGGAGCTATCGGAAGAGGAGTCCCAGAAGGTCCAGCCCTTACCCAGCGACGGACCCGGATCTGACGTCAGACGCCGGGCGGAGCAGTGTCACAGCTGACCGGAGGCAGAGACAGACGAGTGGGAAGAGTTGCGGGACGGTGAGCCAGCGGGCTGTAGATATCCTCATTTACACTATTGCAGTGTGAAATGTCCGTTTTTTACTGTTATATTGTGAGTACATTACTTTTATTGTGAAAAACTTTTTATACCTTGGTTGATCTGCGCTATGCCAGTTACTTTCTCTTGTTATTGAGCCATATCCTCCTGAGAACCTGATCCACCTAGATGACAACTTTACCACTTTTTAACCATTGACTGTGTGAGTAAACCCTGCTGTTTTGACTCTTACATCCTGTAAGTAGTCATTCTATAAGAGCCAAGTCGTTTGGAAACATTTTTTCCACATTGCTATTCTGCTGCACTAAAATTTATTTGTGTTTCTTCCCCATGCTCCCCCTGGATTTTGTGTTCACTGCTGTTACCATGCGGGAAGAGTAAAGACTACCCCTTCCAGTGTGTTTTGAGCAGGGGGTGAAACTGTATTTTATAATTATTACTATCTATTCACTTATTTAAGTATATACTAAGTCACATATTATAAGTGTTTTCTTTTTATTTGTTTACGCCTGTGTTCACTTTATCACTATACCAGTGCTTTTTATATTTACATATGGTTTTATTGCATTATTTATAGGAAAAAAAATGAAACTTTAACCAAGAGACGACCTGATTTACCGTATAATTGCTACACTTTAGTTGGGATGGTCACATTACTGAAGGGTGTCTTTCATCTAAGCTTCTTGGGCTTCTATGTTAGAATGACATTTTTGTGAAAAGCTCTGATCTTGTTATCTCGTACAGTACATCAAAGCCTCCCTAAGCAACAAAGTCAGTATTGTGGATGTCACCTATTGTACATTTAAGACATCTTATTCACAATGCCTACAAATAAATGGACATGGTTAGACCCAGGGGTTTGAATGAATCCCTGGACCTGAAATGTTATTTGTGAAATTCCATTAAAAATTGGTCCCCTTGTTCTAATTGTTTTTGTAACATAGTTCTACAGGTCCACAGTTCCACAGTTCCACAGTTCCACAGTTCCACAGTTCCACAGTAGATGAGTTTGAAAATACATATGTCCATCAAGTTCAACCTACTGTAATGTATGCGAAATTTAAACCAGACACTTATTGTATAGTTGTATTTATAGTATTTTGATCAAGAGGAAGGCAAGCAAAAAAAACCAGCGACATATCATCCAATGATATCTCATAAGGGGACAATCAAATTCCTTCCAGACTCCAAATATTGGCAATCATATTTCTCCCTGGATCAACATCTTTCCCATGTTGGTATATTCCTGTATACCTTTCCTTTCTAAAAAGACGTCCAACATTTTTTTGAACAAATCTATTGTATCTGCCATCACAGTTTCCATGGATAATTAATTCCATATTTTAACTGTCCTTACTGTAAAGAACCCTTTCCTTTGTTGCCGGTTAAATTTTCTTTCCTCCAAACGTAAATGATGACCCTGTGTCCTTTGTACTGTCCTTGGGATGAATAGTTCTTATGAAAGCTCCTTGTATTGTCCCTGAATATATTTGTATATAGTTATCATATTCCCTCTTAGATTCCTCTTTTCTAATGTAAACAAATATAATTTAGCTAGCCTCTCATCAAAAGTCAGATTTTCCACCCCCTTTATTCAATTGGTGGCTCTTCTCTGCACTTTCTCTAGTTCCATAATGTCTTTGTTATGTAGTAGTGCCCAAAACTGTACTCCATATTCAAGGTGTGGTCTTACTAATGCTTCATAGAGGTGCATAAGTATGATTACTTCCTTTCCATCCATTCTCTGTTTAACATAGTTTTTCAATATTTTTTTTAGTAGTGGAAACGTTATTACATTTGTAATGCTTATATTGTATTATTGACCACATTGTTTTATTAGGCATTACTATTTGTATATATTGTATCATTGATAGATCTGTGTATAACTGCCAGACTGTAATATCTATCACCTCTCCCATTTACTGTATGTGCACACTTCCGGGCTGCGTTCTAACGCAGCGTGTCAGTGATCTCACGTTTTGCGTGGAGTGATAAACGGTTAATGTTTATTTATTTATAAAATATTTTACCCGGAAGTAATATATTGAGAGTAACCTCTCGTTTTCAAGTATGTCCTGGGCACAGAGTTAAGACAAATAATATATGTTTACAAATACAGCTACATAATGAGCAGGGTATACATTATATACAAGACATTGCATGCATAGTTAAAGATAATATATATTATGGGCGTATGAAACAGTTACAGACCAGGTTAAAATGTGTGACAGCCTTAGATTTGAAAGAACTTAGACTGGTGGTGGATGTAAGAGTCTCTGGTAGGTTATTCCAGTTTTGGGGTGCACGGTAAGAGAAGGAGGAGCGGCCGGATACTTTGTTGGGCCTTGGGACCATGAACAGTCTTTTGGAGTCTGATCTCAGGTGATAAGTGCTGCATGTGGTAGGGGTGAGGAGCTTGTTCAGATAGCTGGGTAGCTTGCCCATAAAGAATTTGAAGTCAAGACAGGAAAGGTGAACTTTGCGCCTAGACTCGAGTGATGATCAATCTAGTTCTTTGAGCATTTCGCAGTGATGTGTGTTATAGTTGCATTGGAGAACAAAACGACAAATTGAATTGTAGAAGGTGTTAAGTATGCTAAGGTGGGTTTGAGGTGCTGAGCCACATATTATCTCTCCATAGTCAATAATTGGCATTAGCATCCTATGTGCGATACGTTTTCTGACCAGGAGATTTAGGGAGGATTTGTTCCTGTAAAGTACCCCTAGTTTGGCATAGGTCTTGGTTGTCAGGGTATCAATGTGCATCCCGAATGTTAAGTGGGAGTCAAACCATATTCCCAGGTATTTAAAACTAGTAACAGGAGTTATGGTGGTGTTAGTGTTGGTTCTAATCGGGAGCTCTGTCACTGGAATCTTTAAAAATTTAGTCTTGGTCCCAAACACCATTGTTACTGTCTTGTCAGTGTTTAAAAACAGTTTGTTTTGGGGAAATCCAGTTTTCGAGTCTGAAAAAGTCAGACTGAAGTATGTGTTGAAGGTCAGAGAGGCTATGGCTGTGTGCATATAGGATTGTGTCATCTGCATACATGTGTATTGAGGCTTCCTGACAAGCTGTGGGAAGATCATTGATGAACACTGATAAGAGTAGGGGCCCCAGAACAGAGCCTTGTGGGATGCCACAGGTGATATCCAGGGGGTTAGAGTTAGAGCCAGAGATGGACACATGTTGGGATCTACCTGATAGGTAGGACCGAAACAAGTTTAAAGCATGCTTCCCTATTCCAGAGCTCGGGAGTTTGTTGAGCATGATCAACAGCATCAAAAGCCTTTGCAAAATCTAGGAATACTGCACCAGTGAGTTGACCCTGTTCTATTCCACACTGGATTTCATTGCAAACTTTTAGCAGGGTAGTTACGGTGGAGTGTTTGGGGCGAAAGCCAGATTGGAATTGGCTAGGGAAATTTGTATTGTTATAGTAATCGCTTAATTGGGAGTGGACACATTTTTCCATGACTTTGGATAGGATTGGGAGAAGGGAGATTGGTCTGTAGTTTGAGACAGTGTTTTTGTCCCCACTTTTGAAGATTGGGACAACTCTGGCAGCTTTCCAGGTCTTGGGGATATGGCCAGCAGACAGGATAGAGTTGACTATGGAAGCAATTGGTTTGGCAATTGCTGGGGCACCAAGTCTTAGGAACCTAGATTGTAGTAAGTCAGGTCCACATTGGCTGCTTAGTTTTAATTTGAGAAGCGCTTGTGTAATCTCCTCTTCGGTTACTGGGCCAAATTGAAAATTGTGGGCAATATTGGTAGGGGGTGTACCCCTCGTTTGGCATAGGTCTCCCAGGATGAGATTCAGGTTTGTGGTTTGGGTTGCGTTTTGCTAATAATTTAGTAGCACACCCCACAAAGTAATCATTGAATGCATTTGCAATGTCGGTGGGGTTTGTCAGAGTAATATCGCCCTTGGTGATATTACTTGGGTGTTGATGGTTATAAGGCTGGAATATGTTGTTGATAACCTTCCAGAAGTTAGCTGGTTTTGATGTGTTCTGGAGGAGATTGTCAGAGTAATATTGTGCTTTTGCATGCCTTGTTTGCCTTGTGCACATGTTCCGCATGCATCTGTAGTGATTGAGATCCTTGGTAGTTCCAGTTATTTTGTGGCTTTTCCACAAGGCATCCCTGAACTGGTAGAGTGCTATAAGGTCAGGTGTAACCCATGGAAAGTGAGCACTCCGTACCCTTATTCTGCGTAGTGGAGCATGGGTATCACAGAGTTTTAAGAACTCGGATTGGAAATAGTCGAGCGCAGAATCAGGGTCAAGAATTAAATCGATTCTGTGCCAAGGGCAGTTGGTAAGGTCAGCCAGAAACTGTTGTGGGTTAAAGTTTCTAAATGTTCTAGTGAGGAGAACTTTAGGGCTTGATTGGGGCGGTTTAATTTTCCTTACACAGTATACTATTGCATGGTCACTGAAAATGTCAGGAAGGATGCCAGAGGATTGGATTCTGCTGGAATTTGAGGAGAGAATCCAGTCAAGCAAGGAATGGTTGTGCGATTTCAGGTTTGTCCGTGTGGGTTGGGAAATGAGTTGCGATAGGTTAAGCGACTTGATTTGTGTGTGGATTTTGTGGATTTTAGCAAGCCAATTGAAGTTGAAATCCCCAAGAACTAGCAGCTCACTCTTCTCATTCAGAAGGAAATGGAGCCAAGAAACTGGGTGATATCAGTCAGGGATTGTAGAGGGACTTTAGGGGGGCGGTAGATGCCAGCAATCAGGACGGGCTTAGAGAAGGGGAGGCAGATTTTGCCAACTAGGATTTCAAAAGAGGTTGGTCTTGGGGGGCAATTTAACCAGTTTGGGCAGCAGACTACGGATATTTATATGGGCGACAGATAGCCCTTTTTGGAATTTAAAGGGGTATTCTCGGGGGTATGGGACAGAGTTGAAGTGGGAGGACCTGGGTTAGGTTCAATATCACCTGCTAAAGAGAGTAATAATATGAGTAGAAATTTGAGTAGTTGTTTGCAAGTTGTTACTTTATGATGTTTGCCATTTGAGTGAGCAGTGGTTGGAGTGCTGGTTTTCAGGGTTCTCCACCAACATTCAGTAGATAGTGCAAGGCTTTTGAGTAATCCAGGGTGTATGGTGATGTTGGACGTGGGCCAGGAGAGAGGCGTTTGTAGTGGATAGAGAGAATAACATTTCAAATGAGAAAGAACAAAGTGGAGGTAAAAAGCAGGTTCATTATGCCAGAGGTAGGTAATTCTGCATGGAGCTGTTGTGAGCCAAGTGTGTGTGTGCGCAGACTAAACAGCAGGGATCATAGTGTGATCAGAATAGCTCACCGTTTGTTGCAATGTGTAGAAGAGTTTGCAGAAGGATGCAGTCCCCAGTCACCTCTAGTCAAACTATAATCTAACTATATTTCTCACTTAAAAGCTCACTTAACTATAGTCTAACTATATTTCTCACTTAAAATCTCACTTAACTATAGTCTAATTATATTTCTCACTTAAAAGCTCACTTTAAATGCCTCACTATCACATGCCAATGCAGTCCCTGCAAATGCAGAGGGGGTATAGGTTTTATACAGCTAAAGCAGCCACATGACCCTCCCCCTCCCCAATAAATCAGCTTGTTCCAGTTGGTCAATTAACAGTACAGAGTTAATAGGGGGGGAAAAAAACACCTTTTGATATTCAAACATACCAACTTTTCAATGCTAAAGGCCACTGGGTAAATCTTTTAAACAGGACTTGCACATCAGAGACATTACAGCTTGTCTTGATAGAACCAGCTTATTACAACTTTTAATTACCGGGATCATTGATTGAGCAAGTAGAGAGATAAAAATAAATTGCGTTTATTCACCTAATGAACGCACACAGCTATGTTACACAAAAATACAGTAAAAAGACACACTTACTTTGGAAAACTGGGATAACAAAACTAATCTTTCCTAATTGCAAACACACAGCAGAATATTCCAGGCCACTTTTCATTCCTCTGGCCTCTGGCTGTGGAATATTCCGGTCACTTATCCTCTAAGACATGTAGACGATTTACTCAGAGCTGGAACTTCTCCAATGGGACTGAATCTCAGGTGAATCACACAAGATGGAACTGATGAAACTCTTAGATGGAACTCTTAGAAACGATGCATCTTGAGCATCTGGGATGGTGATAAAGCTCCTCTTCACCCTCACCCCCTCCTTCTTGATGTTACAGCAGAGAACAACTTCCCCATGGCCTGCACAAGCTTATAAGACCTTCAAAAAAAAAAAAGTGTGGCTTCCGGGTATGCGTGTCACCAATGTGTTCCAGTGACGTTGAGTGAGTAACGTGAGTAACGTTTCTGCCTGCTCCGATGGGATTGATACATGCCGTGTTTCACCTGTAGTTTACCTGAGAATTCATTTCTAGAAGTAAGTTTTCTATTATATGTAACTTAATTACAGTATATGCACCGTAAGAATTATATTACACTATAATTGCACTGTATAGGAGAATCTGTTATTATTGATTCTGAGTGTCACTTCCTGTTTACCTGTTGGGCGCAAAATTTGGCTATAAATATGTGCTGGTTCTTGTAATCTTCACCGGACGAAAGATCATCTTTCATCAATGTTCCTGACAATAAATTAGAATTTAACACAGAGACTGTAAAGTAAGCAGAGCTGTTTTGTTCTCAATATTGAAAGATATCCTGCTGCTTTTGTATTTTTGACTGCGGTGTTGGCTACACATGCAGGTTTTTTCTGAGTTTTCCCCCTGTTTTTTTCCGCTGATTAGAAATAACTAGAACAACATTCTGCTTTTTGCTGAATCATTTTAAGTAGGAAAAAAACTGGCCTGGTTTATTAAATATTCCAAACATGTGCTAATGGGACCCACCCAATCAAAGGGGGTAGCACTAGAACTGGACAGTTCAATAGGGTTGTTGGAAGGCAATCTCTGCCAGGCAAAAATGTGCTCTGAAGGTGTTGGAGGCAGCCGGAGAGACTGTGGTCACAATGATATTGGGTTTTTGGGCAGGGAGGCGAGAGGAAGTAGATGAAAAGGCGCTAGGGAATTTTCTTTAAAAAAAAATAAAATGACTAATTGCAATTAGCTAACAATTGGTAATTTCACATCAAACAGTAGACTCACAGCCAACAATAAAATTCACCCAAGATGAGGCTTCCACCAGAGCTTAGACTACATTGAGCCTTTCTTAGGTTTAGATCATTAGGACCCTTACATATTCACTGGTCCTCTGCTGTCCGGTCCACCCTTGTTTTCTGGCCAGCTTGCCATTGACTACCTCAGGTGGGTACTGCTCTGGCTGCTCCTGTCCCTGGTTCACCTTCCAGGATCTTAAACACTACAAGAACTTCTTCTAACTAAATACTAGAGTGACTTTACATTTGTACCCGAGACCTTTACTAGTCTCTCTTTTACTAACAAAAGAGGCAATGCCTGAAACCAGCAAGTCTAAAATCAATTGCCTGAGCTCTTGCAACTAATGAGACTTTAGCCATATTGGTGAACATTAAGGGGTCTATGGCCAGTAATCAGTATTCTTTCTTCTCTGTGCTAGAGAAAATTTGAATCCAATTCATTTAAATGGACCCAATCTCTTCTTTTCTGATATACATATTTTTTCTATAGGATTCCGTTTGTTTGATATATCTGGTGCAGCTTTGGCAAATGGAAGCATCATGAAGAATCAATGAAAATATAGGCTTTTAGTTAATTTATTTGAAACTGATTGGAAGGAAAAGGCAATCATCTCTTGGGGTGCGCCTGTAATATTGTCATTTTTGGTCATTTGACATTTCAATAGATCAACAGAAAAAAAACCTCTAGTTTTTTCTACAGGTTTCAACACCTCATACAGATGTAGCGCCATTAATGCTCCAGCTGGCTTGTTTCAGCGGAACACACTTTAACCAGCGGGATCAGATGTCAGTGTAATGCCATTCACTGCGCATGAAAAAGCGATGGGACTACTGCATTATTGACCCTGCTGGCACTTGCCAGAGGTTGGATTTAAGCCTGCTATGTCTCTATGTGTTTTCTGCCATAGAGACCTATATATTTTGAAAGCTTTAGTAATACAACATAATTGTATAATTGTGTCAGACCTCTTAGGGCTGGAACCTTTGATCAGTATCTGTTCACAGGTAGGGAGAGCTACCACTGACCTGTTGCTGGCTTGTTCCTTCTGCCTCTTATCATTACTGACTAGCCACTATTAGCCAATTGCCAACTGAGAGCTCTTGACAGTGCAAATGGTCTTTCCCTGTAATACTAACGCCCTCTCATATTGCTGCTGTAACTCTTGATTATGCTAGTGCTATGTTTCTGACTTGTTAACCAATCTTGCAGCTCTGGTTCTATTCCTAGTAGTTGCAATTCTAACACGATTCTCTCTAATTGCCGTTCTGATTCTGTTCCCTCTTGCTGCAGTTCTGAGACTGCTCTCTACCACTGCAGCTCTGTCTTCTGACTCTGTATTGTACCTCTTTACTAAATATCGGGGCTAATCTTTTTGAGGGAGTTACAGGGACTGAGTTATGACATATATTGTACAGATCATCTCACTCACCGAAGGGATGTCCTATGCCATTATTGCCTCATTTATTTATTGAAAACTGGAATACTAATGGAAAATTCATTCTAAATGTATCTTTATTTGCTTAGAGTTTTGGCTAAAACACTACTGCTAAGTGGCACAATGTGCCCAAAAGTCCAATAACTGACATACTATATCTAGCCATTATACCTTAATTGTATATTGATTGTGACAGTGTTTTGGATGTTTGGTAATAAATGGAACAAGAGGGGCAGCATTGACAAAATATAGGAAAAGGAATAGTCTTGTGTGAAATGAGTCGGATCCTTTACATCCCTTTGCCTCAGGTACCAAATATTAGGAACGTGAGCCTGAAACATTCTACAGAATGTACACTCAAATGAAGCATGACACCAATAATGATTAACACCCTACGACTGAGAGAGAAGTTTGAGGCAGGTGCAGTTCCAGATAAGAGAGAGGTTCACCAAGCACCCCACATTGGTGTTTAGTGAACCATCATAGTCATCCTTTAGTTTTTAAGCAAATACAGGCCTCCACTTCAGGGGGCATCACAATACCTTACGGTCAGTTTGAGAACAACTGCAAATTAAATACAATTATTGTGTTACACAAGAGACAGACAGGAAAAGACAGAGTTATCATTATAAATGGTTGCGTTAAATGAACAAAGGTAATACACATTCAGTTTACAGATGTGTGATTCAGAAACATGATTATGGGCATAAGTAACATTAACAGACAGGATTACAATTGTGTTATATGAGGTAGGATAGGCCTTCAATATGTTAGAAGAGGCTCTGCCTCAAGGAGCTTATAATATTTAGGCAGGGTAAGTAGACATTGGGTGCAGGGGATGAGAGGGTTGGTGACTCTCAGAAGCAATAGAGCAGGTGTAACATTACTAAAGAGCAGCGAATGGCAGCAAACAGCGAACACCCTTTAGCTGCCACCAAGAGCTGTCCGCCTTTGGGGGGACACAGATGTAGACTGAAGGGATTCTGAATGAATTCAAATGGGCTTTGAAATGCCTTTGTCCAGTCATAGCCACTGCAGGGGGTAGGGTTGAGGAAACACATTGCAGCACAGCAAGAAATCCTAAACGTTAACCCTTAGAATGCTGGTTCTGTGCAGAGGGGAGCCGTTTTTGGGGAACCCTTTCAGATGTCCGCCTTTGGGGCGATGCAGATGTAGACTGAAGGGCCCAACATTAGTATTCTCATTTTGCATGTTGATTCAGTTTAATTTACAAATAAAATGCATTCAATTTGGGTCAGATGACTTCTAGCTTCAAAGATCCAAAGGGCTCTACAACTGGTGGCCAAATGTTGCCCACGATGGGCCTTTATGTTGTCCCTAGACTCTATGCTCCTAATTTTATGCTCACAACAGCTACCTTAGGTGCCATTTTTCACACTGAAACTCACGTCTAAGTTAAGATAGTGTACATATATATATATATAGTACAGGTTTTATAAATGCTTTCAAAGTTGAAATATAATCATTTTTAAGTCTTTATTTGAATCTAAAATTACATTTGAATAGTCTGATTGCCCTACTCCCAAATGGTTTCCGATCTGGCCCATTATAGGAAACAGTTAAAGAGCCCTGATCTAAAATGGAAGTCTTGAATCCTACTAGTTCTGTACCAATGCCTTTAACTACAAAATTGTAGATGAGCCAATGTTGAAGAAATAGAACACGACTATATTTATCAAATTAGAAAAGCAATTCTGCAGGTAATTAGATTTCCTTTTTCCTTTGTGAAACTAGTTTGGATCACCCGTTTTACGACTTTGATCTCTAAACCCATAGATCTTGTTGAAGGTAGCGGTACCAAACCAATTGATTGTTGGAGAACTCACAAGTGGATGTGTCTAGTTAGAATTCAGGACCCAGCGTGCTAATGTCAGCCCATAAAATGCTTTTATTGGGAAACTGGTGAATTCTTGTGAATGCAAGCAAATATATTTAATGAAACATGATATGTCCCGGGAGAATTTAACACCTGTTGTGCCATCATTGATCTATACTTTTTAATTGTATAATGGTGGGTGTAGAATTACATTAATGAACATGAGAAATACTCTAAATGCTTCGAAGAGCATTTCTTGAAAAGGGAAGCGTCTTGGGAGACGTTTAACACCCACTGAGCCAATAATGAACCAAGCCACATAATTGTAAAATGGTATCTGTATCATTATACTAAAGAACCGGGGAATAGCTCTAAATGCTTCATCAGTTAGGAATCTGGAGTGTGAAAATAGAAATGATCCCTTTGACAGCCTATAATTCGCTAAATATAACATAGGAAAACCATAAAGATGTTGCTCTAAAATACATAGGGCCAGATGCACTGAGCTCTGTTTGCCCACGTAACTTAACGTCAACCTAAATTAATGTTAGGTTAATTATAATGCCTATGCACTAATGGAAAGAGCCTAATGGTAACCCAGTGCTACTCCTTAAATAACGTATGGTTATTTTTCTTCTGTCCATTAGTGCTAATGAGATACAATAGAGGTGTTCCCCCTAACATCGCATATCCACTAAAGGTCATTCAGGTTAGCGCAAGGATTTAGCCTATACTGTACCTATGGGTGGCGTACGCTCCGTCCACTAAAATATGGGCTTTGCTGGAGAGGAGGGAGAGCTAATCATACTTCTGGGCACTCTCCTTGCTTCCATTAAAAACAGACCGCTTCCAGGGGTGAACAGTAGACCTCTAAAGTATGCTGTGACAGTGGTGCTATCCAGCAGCTAAGGTACTGAAGTTCATTGCTAGAGCTGCTGCCTTCAATGGGCGAGGTTGTGGGTTCTGAGCCTTTTGGTCCTGAGGCTTGTATCCCCTTCCTCACAAGGAGCCTTAGGCTTGTCAGTATACAGCAGATCTTATAGGAATTTCTTAGAGGTGAGGGCTGTGAGTCATTTAAATATACTTTACATTTCCCATTAGTGCCTTTTTGAGCACAGGTGTCTCTGCATATGTTATGTTGGAGGGAGATTTGAGGAGATATATGTACAGTAGTGTTGGGACTCTACTAAAATAGATTCCTCTCTGTCTCCCCTAATGCAATTTAGTGCTAGCGTAACACAGTGTTAAGCCTATTCTAATGAGATAACTAAAGGCCATTCTTTTTGCATACAATTAGGTTAGGGGATTCCCATTAAACTTAGGGAAAATAAGGTCCATTGCCTCTTTAGGTAACGTCATGTTATTTGCCCTGATTTAACAGAGCTTCGTGCATCTGGGACATAGAGTGTAAAAGCTACGGTCGGATCATCATGTTAGTGATGTAGACAAAGGGGTATGAAACAAATACAATATGTAATAGAGGTGTTTTGTGCAAAGTGAGAATTATTGAATTGGAAGAAAACATTGCACATCTATTGGACAAGAAAAATATCTCAAGTTGTCATTGTATGCATATGGAAAGGCATTTAGTCTGTCCCTTAGACGAATGTGTAAGACTGCTTGTCTCTCTATGACAACAAAATATGGCCTGTATGGTCAATCAAAAAAGAGAAGTAATACCTACGACAAAGTACCTGTCAGTAGAAAATCACAGTTTTTAGAAAGCACATGATTTACCGGTCCCTGCATTGCAGACCTTCTGGCAAATTGACAAGTATATCTGAGATAACCAATCCGCATTCATTTAACATATGAATATATCTCCTTAAAGGAGAAAACGAAGTTGTAGAAAGTTGAAATGATAATAATAACTTTAATAATAATAACTTTATTTCATATAGCACTTTCTTCCCAATGGGACTCAAAACGCGTCACAATGACAGTAAAAGTGCGTGGTACGCAGCCCTTAGGCGTGTTACAGACACAGTCCCTGCCCAAATGAGCTTACAATCTATGTTTTTGGTGCCTGACGCACAGGGAGATAAAGCGACTTGCCCAAGGTCACAAGGAGCCGATACCGGGAATTGAACCAGGTTCCCCTGCTTCAAACTCTGTGGCATTGTTTACAGAGTAAGGCTAATGCCCCGTTGCATGCATCCGCACGGCTGTCTTGCTTGCCGGCGGCGCATGCAACTCACTGCACCGCGATCTGCGGTCTGCAGGAAACTTTTTTCGGAGCGGGGGTGCGTGACCAAACGGGTCGGGTGGGCGGGGCCATGACGGGGGGGGCGCGGCCATGACGTGTGTCCGTGTGCTGGAGTGGAATATTACATTGACATATCTCCAGTTTAATCATGTGCTGTAAAGTCCCGTCCCGTCCACCGCCTCCCCTCTCCCCCCTCAGTTTGCCCTGAAGCCGGGCCCCGTTCCCCAGGCCCTGCATGTAAATGAGTGTGAGGACAGTGTAAATACATGTGTCCCGCTCCCTGCAGCCTCCCTGCTCCCCGAAGCCTCCCCTCCTCCTCCTCTCCGCATTGCCAGGGGTTCCCCCCCGTGCATCTGCTTACACTGCAGACTATGAGGAGAGAGTCTGTAGGAGGGAGCAGGGGGGCTCCCTTGGTGCTGCAGCCGCTTTCCCTCTCCTCCCCTCCTCCTCTTCTCATTGGCTCACAGCCACACCACGTAACACGTCGCCGCTTGGGATTACAATTCTCTTGTATCCCCTGGCGGCTGACGCGTCACAGCGTGTAGCGAGCCAGCAGCGAGGGGGGACTGGGACCGGCTCGGGATGGCACCACCACATGGTGAGTAGCGCTCATGCGGCCGCCCGCGCCGCCGGGCGCAGCGGGTCCCAGCTCTAAGTGTCTGATGGAAAAAATGCATAACAAGGAGCTACTATACTTTTGATTTTCTGAGCACCAAACAGTATATACTGTATTTGAAACACACCAAATTTGCATTGAACAATAAAGTGATCAATACATTGCTCAATAGCAAGCATTATAGAGTATAAAAGGCAAAGTGCACTACACTGGATTTCGAGATCTGGTATCCTTATATTCTTATCCGGGATAATGCAAAGTCATTACCAAGCATGTGTGATATGTTAAGCACCACTCAAGTGAAGGGAGATTACCGAATTGATAATGTACTAGGGAGAATGTTCCAAAGAATGGGAGAAGCGTGGCTACAAGCTCGGGTGCCAAAGGAGGTCAAGGAGATTCTGGGAACCGTTAGGAGTCCTACATCTGCAGATCCAAGTGAGCGAATGGGAGTGTGGGGAGCTAGAAGCTCTCTCAGATAGCTGGGGCCCTGGGCATGTAGTGCTTTGAATGTCAACATTAATCCATTGGCGACATATTGAATGAATTTGAAATGGTTTATATGATGCTCGAGGTACACTCATATTTTTCCAAATTTAAATATGGCAATTTTTAAATCAGAAAAATAGTTTGAGCAACATGGAGGAGAGAGGCTTGCAACCACAATACCTGGGAAAGGATTCATGGAAACTGAATCATGCAGTTTTTTTATATCTTAATAAATTAATTTTGAAAAATTGTATTAATAACTACAGCTTCAACCAAGTTCTCAAGTTGGGTCATATACAGTCAACTGCATCCAGACCTATAAAATACCTATAATTCTCTAGGAGCGATATGCCTTATGGAAAGATGTACTTGATTTAAAAATTAAAAATAAAGAAATACTTAAAACAGTGATTCCCACTGGAAAGCTTTGAGAGGTGAGCTGAATGCAAGAAAGCATATTTCTAACTTCATCAGTAAATCTGTTTTCAAATTTCCAAGGATAAGCATCAGCACGGAAGCCCCTTAAGTGGCTCGAAAGCATTGCTCATAAAGCCGACCCCCCAGCAGCAGTCAGTGATTGAAATTTATCTCATGAAAACCTGAGCCATACTTTGACTTTGATGCCAAATTAGCTGCTGAAAAATATAAATGTTTCCCAAGTGAATACTATAATAAATACTGGTTCAGGCCATGCTTACTTCTTGATGTGAAATTTCGGTGCTACGGCTCTTTCTTCTCATTGCCAAGATAAAGAGTTCTGAAGAGCTGTGATTACCCGCCAATTACACTTATGCAATAGGGAAAGTATATATATATAAAAAGGGCTTTTGAACATAGTAAGAAACAGCAGTAAAAGAGACAGAAAAGCACAATAGATTCATAAGCCAAGTCATAAACCATATAGGAAAGAACTGAAAATGTGGTACGGGATATATAACCGTCTGGAAGATGGATGCTCATGGCTCAGAGACTGAGGATAATGCCAATGAGTGTGAATATGAATAGAAGCAATGGCATCTGCAATTCCCATGACATGCCGTAACATTTTGCAACCTTGTGGAGCTGTTAGCTCAGTTCAATTATCAATATCTAGCTTAATGGAGCATGAAACTAGGCAAATAGTGGCAAATCAAAATGGCCACCAAGCTAGAAAGTTGCTAGGCAACACAGAACACTCATACTTCACCTACATTTGATGTCATGATAAGCAATTTATTCATAATGTGGGCTACCAACATTGATCCACTGCCTGTTTTCTAGTTAGTTTTGTATGGTTGTATTTTGTAGACATGTCTTCCTTTTTAAATCTGTATACCATGTTTAACACCTCCAGGAGAAAACAAATAAAAAGACAAAACATAAAAAATAAACATAAATGAGAAGGTGTTAGATGGGATTTTTGGCAATCACCAAAGTGCATTAAGGAGGCTTTTCTTCTTAGAAACACATGCAAAAAGACACTATTAGATGGTCCCAGTTAGTACGACATAATGGTCCATAATGTCCCATGTTACAAAGTCACAAATAAGTACATGTCTTACTCAGCAGTTTGTTTTGTTAAAGAGCTGTTTTAAATGTGGAAATCAGCAAGCTGCTCCTTAGAGCAACAGTGAGATAAAGGGCATTGTATGGTGTATCGGGATTTAGCATAACTTAATAACTATGGTTCAATGTGTTCATAGAAGAAAGCAAACTAATTTGAGCACTGTAACCGCTACTTGGCTGTTCTCAAGGTGCACCACAGTAAAAAAAAGTTCTAATGCTCAAACCTATAAAAACGCTGTGTTTGTTGAGCTGATCTCTAAAACAAAATGTAACAGTGTGGTAGGTATCCAACCCCTATAAAGAGGTTTGTACAACTTTGTTACAAATGGGGCTGGGGTGGAGGGTAGTAACATCACAATATGTGTTGACAACAGCCCTTATTAACAATGTGTCGGACGGGAAGACTGGGGTATACGGTTGGGGAAACTTGGCACTCCTTTAAAACCTCCCTGTGCCCCTCCCATTAGTTCCCTGCACTTGAGTCATGAAACATGAGCATAGGAAATGAAGGTACATAAGCAGCGGGTCACCTTGCGATGCCATCCATGGCCCAAGCTGACTGGAACCCCCGTTACACAAATATGCATATCTTTATTTATACAGCGCCATTTATGTACATAGAATAAGCACTTCAGACATAAAAGTAACATTAGAAAAAGGCTTCCCTGCCCTTAAGAACTTACAATCGAAGTGGTAAGTAGTAAAAACATACATAGACAGTATGTGCATCTGCAAGGGACCAAGGTCGATGTATGAGATTTATAGTTTCAGCCACAGAGTTAACCATATGCTTTGTTAAGGTGGTGGGTTTTAAGATGGGTCTTAAAGGTAGATAGAGAGGGTGCTAGTCGGATATTGAGGGGAAGGGCATTCCAGAGGTGTGGGGCAGTCAGTGAGAAAGGTTTAAGGCGGGAGAGGCCTTTAGATACAAAGGGGGTAGAGAGAAGACATCCTTGAGCAGAACGCAAGAGTCGGGATGGTGTATAGCGAGAAATTAGGGCTGAGATGTAAGGAGGAGCAGAAGAGTGTAAAGCCTTACAAGTGAAGAGGATAATTTAGTGTCTGATACAGGATTTGATGCAGTAGTAAGCCAGAAGAGGGATTCCAAGAGGGGAGAGGCTGAGACAGATTTAGGAAAGAGTAAAGGAATTCTGTCAGTAGCATTTAGGATAGATTGTAGGGGAGAATACACAAAGATATGTTGACCGAGGTCACCTAAGTCCCTTGTTAGCACGCACTCATGATGCAACATTAATGAGTAGTAAAGAGGATATAATAATACTTAGAGGAGCCTAACTGGTGCCAATCACCCACAAATAGTATTAAATACAAAGCGTAACAAATGCTCTTGTCACACACTAATGTTGCCCCTCCCCCATGAAGAAGTGTCTCATGACACGAAACGATCGTCGGGTGCTGTGACGTCACGTCGGTGGCGTCCGCATGAGGTCTGGGGCTAGTCAGCGGTTGTAGCGTCCACATCTCAGCAGCAGTCAAGGCGTTAGATACGGTTGTATTACCCTCGGCTATGTACAGTCTGATTCTGGTATTCACTTCTTCCGTGATCCCAGGGTACTACTTGCAACATAGATATATTATTGTATCTGATACACTCAGCCTGCTACACTAGTGTGTTACCAATCACACTGAGCTGCTACTTGAGGTTGATGGCGGTATTTATATGGGTGTTAGATACATAGTGTTCACTTTGCTTATGTGTAACATTTTATCTACCCAATAATGAGCCATTCACGGTGTTATATATTCTGTTCTTAGATTGCATGACACTATCTGGTGTCTGATACAGGATCTGGTATCTGGTAGCGATTTTTGGAGGGCAACATTAGTGTGTGACAAGAGCGTTTGTTACGCTTTGTATTTAATACTGTCATTACCAGCCCTCACTACCATTCACCGCTCTAGCACGTCCCAGCTTGGGGAATATTTTATTCTAAGTTTTAATTCACCTATACATACTACCACGTGTTTCGGCGTATTTGTATCCTAATAAACATTTATTATTTTTACTTTTAACAGATTAGACGTCCCATCGCCATATAGCCCCGCTATTTGTGGGTGATTGGCACCAGTTAGGCTCCTCTAAGGATTATTATATTCTCTTTACTACTCATTAATGTTGCACCATGAGTGCGTGCTAACAAGGGACTTATGTGACCTTGGTCAACATATCTTTGTGTATTCTATGTTAATTTTCCCTATGCACCTGGTGCTTATTTCATACTATTTGTTTGGTATTGAGTGTTATCATAATCTATATTAGATTGTAGGGGAGACAGGTGAGAGGCAGGAAGGCCGGGCAGCAGGAGGTTTTAGTAGTCGAGACGGGAGAGAATGAAGGCCTGTGTCAGAGATTTAGCAATAGAGCAACAGAGGAAAGGGTGTATGTTTGTAATATAGCGTAAGAAAAAATGACAGGTTTTAGCTACATTTTGAATGTCAATGGAGGGCCATCCAGGATGATATAGCGGAGAGACATTCAGAAACTTTGGTCTGTACCGCAGGAGTAAGGTCAGGGTTGGAAAAGTACATTTGTGTGTCATCCGCATAGAGGTGATATTTGAACCCAAGAGATGTGATTAGGGCACCTAGAGAGAGTGGGTAAATATCCCTTTAAAGAATAAATTATAACAACAATCATAATCTCTGGGTGCTGTTGCCCATTGTGTGTGACCTTAAACATTTATATAATTGCATGTATCTGTAATCTCCCTTAATACATGTTTAAATATTCAGTAAGAGTTATACAGTGAGGTCTTCAGATTGTGACAGTGGTGTTTTTATCTGTGCGTTCCCTAGAGTAGGCTGAACAGATGGCGAGAAGATCAGTTATCCTTGAATGCTCACTGCTTTTACTACTGGTGACTCTGGACAATAACATTATGTGTGCGCTTCCAAAAATAAAACAATTGGAACTAATGAGGAATAGAAGCCATTTGTGTCATAACCCTTCCGTCATAACATGGGGGAACGAGACAGGAGGGACCCATGGTTCATTGGTCCTGTCATTTTCAAGTGCTTTGCAGCTCGCATTGAAAGAAGAATAGTTCAGTGGTATTTTGTGACTCTTTGAGATCTGGTGTAGGGAAGAAACTCACTCCGAGTGCATCAGTAATATTTCCCGTTAGTGCTTCATCAACACGGTTCGGATGAGTTATAACATCAAAGTGCCACTGCCTGAAACGTTAAACATGATCCCTGCCAGGGGAACATACCTACTTTTTGCAGTGAAGCCGTGTTGAGATGGTGGGTAGTTAGAGAGTAACAGATGTTGTAGGTGGCTTGGAATTCATGCTGTACATTTGTCTAGCTCTCTTCTGTCTATCTTCTGAGTAACAGGAGTGAGACCCTCTGTTATGAGCTGAACAGCTCAAGGTGTACCAGATTTCTGGCTAGAATCTGACTAAGAAACAGGGTGGGGGGCGTAAGAGAGAAAGATAGAGATGTTTCTTTCCACATAGAATCTGACTAACGAAGAGGAGAACTCTATCCCCTATTTGAAACATGGGTCCCTACATTTGACAGGTCATGCAGATGTAACAGACGGTACTGCTCCCATTTATTTATTTATAAAATGTGTTACCAGGAAGTAATACATTGAGAGTTACCTCTCGTTTTCAAGTATGTCCTGGGCACAGAGTAAAACAAATAGTACATGGTTACAAATACAGTTACATAAATGAACAGGGTACACATTATATACAAGACATTGCATGCACAGTTAAAGAAAATATATATTATGGGCGTATGAAACAGTTACAGACCAGATTAAAATGTGAGACAGCCTTAGATTTGAAAGAACTTAAACTGGTGGTGGATGTGAGTGTCTCTGGTAGGTTGTTCCAGTTTTGGGGTGCATGGTAGGAGAAGGAGGAACGTCCGGATACTTTGTTGAGCCTTGGGACCATGAACAGTCTTTTGGAGTCTGATCTCAGATGATAAGTGCTGCAAGTGGTAGGGGTGAGGAGCTTGTTCAGGTAGCTGGGTAGCTTGCCCATGAAGAATTTAAAGGTAAGACAGGAAAGGTGAACTTTGCGCCTAGACTCTAGTGATGACCAATCTAGTTCTTTGAGCATATCGCAGTGATGTGTGTTGCACAAAGCGTTGCGTTAACGCTAGCCCATTATTTAACAGTATCACTATTAAAAGCTCTGGTTAATGTAGTTGTTATTTTGTGCGTTATTTCATGTTAACTGGGGTAATAATGTCTACTTCATCTATACTTAAAAAGCACAAACTTCTACCACTCTTTACCTACAGTATATATTGTATCCATGATGGTCCAACATGAGACCTACAGAACACACATATTTTACATTTGTGTCACAGCATAATGCTGTGCAATTATTACAATACTTTGCTGATCTCCCAGAACTGAACGAGTTAACACATCTGCCTCCACATTTGTAATAATTGGAACAACAACATTTGCTTAAGTACATGATCGTCTATTTCTGGCTTAATGGGGCCTGTGCTAGGGGAATCAAAATGGCCACCCATGTTGTGGGTTGCTAAGCAACATAGAACAATATGTTGGTCTGTACTAATATTAGCAGTATTTTTTTTATCAGATTGCTATTTGTGATAATTATCCTGTGGGTGGAGTTTTTCTGAGAAAAAAAATAATTTTATTCAATGAAAATAAACACTGCAGAAAATGTTTAATCCCTATAACATCACTGCCTTTTACTGCATTTTACCAAACTAATAAATCAGATCATTTGTTGCGTTCTTCTCTGAAGCTAAATTTAATTTTGAAGATGTGTCTTATTTTATAACTCTTTATGCCAAGTATATTACTCTCATTTGACAAAAAAATTGCGGTCCAGCCATAAAAATCGAAAAGCAGATAAAAAAAATCACTCACATATATATATATATATATATACATACACACACACACACACACACACGCACGCACGCGCGCGCGCACGCACGCACGCACACACACACACACACACACACACACGCACACACACATTCTTCAGTATTAGGTGATACCTTTTTTATTTGGACTAACAATTTGTCATAGGGCAAGCTTTGTCCTTTGACAGTATTGCCAACCTGAGGAAGAGAGGAGAACTCTCGAAAGCTTGTACTATGACATAAATTGCTAGTCCAAATAAAAAAGGTATCACCTAATACTGAAGAACTCATTTATTCGCAACTGGACTAACGCGGCTATTTCCGTTTTATATATATATAAAGAAATCAATGAAATCATAGAGAATCAATATTTTGTCTCCAAGGGGGACCCTCTGTTATTATTACAATAAGCAGACCATACCCTCTAACTGAACGATGATAAAAGTAACTGTGGGAATTGAAACAATGCTTAACTACGATTTGATTTAATGCACATGCCTTGCTGCCGTTTTTTCATCTTGGCTTGGTTGCACCGCAGAGAATTCTATGAAACCGTGCAATTTTCAGTCCATATGAAAGTTAGCCTCTCCTGGATAGGAGTGGGCAGAGGCCTTGCCCTGTTAAGGGGTAAGGTGTGCTGAGCAGGGGTGCCTAGGGCCTCAAGCCCTGGGTACTGCCTTCAGAGAGCACCTGTGAGGACAATCCTGGCTACACCAGGAGCCTCATAGGATGGAGGCGCTGGGCTGACAGAAGAACCATCACTGAGATCCTGTCCTGATGCCTCCCCATACCATTGCGGAGTTCTCAGGCCTTCTGTTCCACCTAACAGGTCTGTACTGCACCATCATGCTCCAGGTAGGAGCCAGAATCTCCCTCGGGGTGGGGGGGTGGTGCTACAGATATAATATGTGGAAGAGAGGCTGTAAATATTGGACCAGTCAGCAGGATCTGTTAGCGTGATCAAAAAAGCCACACATGTTTGAAGATTTTTGTGGATCTCCAGTAAAATCCTTGGGTACCAATGGTGGTTCAGAGCCACTGTTTCAGAAACCCTGCCAAAAAAAATATGAACTTGATTTCAGCATCCCTTCCTCACACCTTGATTTTAGCCAATGTTACCAAGTGAAACGTATAGGTAACGGAGTATCAATTTCCAAAAATAGCATTTCTGTCATTAGAAGAACTATGAGGGAGTGTTTTGGAAAGTGTGTTTCTGATACTTTCCGGGTACTTTGCAGAACTCATTTCATTAGTGCTTGATCTGATGATAGGTCATGGGTCAAACAAGCTTAGGGAAAGGTAAGGAAGTGCATCTTCACATTGCCTGTTGCACCGGGGCACCACAACCGTGACATGCCCGGTGCTGGAATATTATCGCTGCCGGGTGTCTGATCCAGAAGCGTGGACTAACTCCCCCCAAAGTGCCAACGCGGCAGCAGTGTCTCCGGAGCTGCGGCTCGAAGCTTTTTCAGCCGCAGTTCCGGAGACAGGAAATGTTGCTACTTTTGTATAGTGTTAATGGCGCATCCGTCATTCACCCCAGTTATTGCGCCATTGTTCAGTTTCCCCGTTCTTCATATACTGTAATTTAATGTTCTACTTCGTCATACTAAAGAGCGTGAAGTTCTTCATTGTCACTACAAATACTACTCTAAACATTTCAAACAAAACAGTTATATTTGGCAATAGATGAAAGTTAATTGAAGTTGTAAGATAGTTTGGTGGTGCTCAACTGTAGTCCTCAAGACTCCCCCAAGAGGTCAGGATGTGAGGATATCCCTGCTTCAGCACAGGTGGTGCAGTCTTGGACTGAATCACTTGTGCTGAAGCTGGGATATCCTTACCTGTTGGGGGAGTCTTGAGGACTGGAGCTGAGCACCCCTGAGATAGAGTAAAAAATAAAAGTGACACTGCCATGTGTACACTTGCAGTTCATTTTTAACAATAGCTATAGCCCAAAAGACATTGTTGCGCTTGCACTGTTCTCATCTGCTGTGCCACAGACATTCTGATGTGTTCTGATTATTTTACACAGCTGGAAAAGTTTACGCCTGAAAAGCCAGTCATTTGGAGTAAATCTCCCAGTCTCTAAGACCCGGCTAAATGACCTCAAAAACTGCAGAGGAGTCTCATTCTGTGTTAAGGTTATCCCATTAAATTGCCACTTTTCATCTAGAGTTCCAATCTACTGTATGATATTGCAACATTCACTAGACTCGTTCCACCTACTCAATGTGGCGAGAAGTGCGATGTTCACAAAATGCAATAACTTATATACACTTGAATTGAATAGAAGGCAGTAGTAGTGTGTTTCACCCCTTTCTTATGATATTGAAGAGGGGCATTTTCCTCTGTACCTCTTAAAGCGGCAATCCAAGTGCTTTTTAAAAAAACAAAAAAATATTTAAAATCATTTTTTTTTCACAGGATTGAAGTATGGGGTCTCCGGAGATTTGCCCCATTCATTTCAGCTCCCGGGACCCCCTGCTTCCAGAGATCATGCTTCCATAGATGGTACCGCTACCCACTCCAAGGGTTCACATTATGACCGCCGTTCAAAGCTCCTGTGCACGGCGGACCAATAACAAGCTTAGACCTCATCAGGTTCAGCTTCCTATTGGCCGGTGTGACGCGAGAGCTTTACATTTAAGCGCGAGCTCAGCCATAGTGGCTACCGGCATCCTCTACGGAGGTAAGAATCTCCGAAAGAAGGGGTTCCCAGGAGCTAAAATGAATGGGGTTTAGCTCTGGAGACTCCCTGTTTCAATCCTGTGTAAAAGATAAAAGCACGTGGATTGGTCTTTTAACTTCCAAAGAGTCAGGATAATAGCCCATCGTGCATGTCCCTTTCTTTCTTTTTGTTGTCATTCCCTCTCTTTACTTACGTTGATATTCAAGTAGTATCTCTTCTAAAAATCGATTGTATACATTGTAAGTACAGCACAAACTGTATAAACCCAGACTGGTTTAGTTTCGACATGAGAGGAATTAACACATATGTTTAGTTAGACTCATTACACGTGATGCACGCTGACGGAACCCACCACCTCTCAATTGTGAGCACCCCACTCCTTCAGCTACGGATTGGGTGTTTATATCACATCTGTGTCATTCTCCAGGGAGACGTTTATTACTGTGATACTGCACCGACACACTTTATTCGAGCAAATACCCGGTATGTACCTGGCAGATACCTGGAATGCGCCACTCCTCACCTCTGACAAGCCCCGTTGCATTTGCCTTCCCAGCCTGGGTTCATGCCTGGCTGATGGGCGGCTGATCTGTTAAATGATAATGATTAGGATATAATAGGCTGCAATGCTTCGCGTGTCTACCAGATGGCATAAATTCATGAATTGTAATGCAGTATATATATATATACTGTGCATTATTGCAGCCAGCGGGAATAAAATGCTTCAATCCCTGCTTGGAAAATACCTCAATGCACTCGGGCAGAAAACAGTCACAAACCTCAATACACCCGGGTATACCCGAATTCGTGGGACTAGCCAAGCTCGAATAAAGTGTGTCGCCAGTGTACACATTATGGGGTCAGGCATTTATAGCTGACCCGCACTTTTTACCACATTCCCCCACATTTTAGGAGACAATAATTGACACATTGGAATATTTATGCTCAAGAGAGTGGATTTAAAACGGTTCGTCTAAGAATTGTCTTACTATTCAAGATATTATTACCTCTACGTTGATTCTCCACAGCTGAGCATCGATTTTGGAACCCTGTGTCCTACTATTGCTATGTTTAGTTAGATATGTGCTACGTTTTTGCTGAAGTTTACAATCCAGGCGAATTTCACTGAAAAACACGGCGCCAAAAAAGTTTGCTAAACATTAAAAGTCAACATGCAGATGTAGCCCTGCCGCTATTTACTGCCATTCTGTGAAGTTGTCAACGTTTCAATGTAATCTGTTGAAATGAATTTATTTATAACAACATTTATATAACGCGCTTTTCCAGGGAGCTGTATATTAGTTAGTAAAACAATGATGGGGTTAAATTTCTTATGATTGGCATAGAGTCATTGTTAAGATGTCTTTGTAGTGGGCAGAGGTGGGAACATTATGGTAGGGCTATGGGTCAGGCCTCGTCCATAGTGCAAGATACGGAGCGAGCTACATAGCTCGCGTTACAAACAAATGTGTGTATTCCAAAACGCATGGCCATAGTGAGCTCGAGCTTGCACGTGAGATACAAGGATACCAAAAGCAGAGGCGACAAACTTGTTTGCTATTGCAGCGAGACAGCCTGGTCATGTGAGCGGCTAACAGCCAATGAAAATTGAGTAATCTTATCTGCCTGGATACTGTTCAAATGACTTTGTGTCAGTGGAGTTGTGTGAGAATATGGACAACTCAACTATTGAAAATGTGATTTCTGAGGTTTACAAACGTGAACCTTTAATTCATACCATGACAGAAGTATCAATGATTTATGGAGATATATTTCTGATATATTGTACATTACTTGTATATAATTGTTAATTTATTTTATTTTTATTTTTATTTTTTGGTAGTGTACAATGCTTCTTTCAGTGCTTCCCATTTTATAAAAAAAAAATTAACAAGGCATATTTTAATGCATGCCAGTGTATATAAATATGTTTTATAATATAATGAATAAGTTTTATTTGGATCTTTTTGGGGTAATCAACATGATATGATTCAGAACAAAAGAGAAATGTGACAATTACAAAGAAAGGATGCTGTGCTTACACTGGAAAATGATATATAATGAGCAAAACTATATATATTTCAAGTTGCTGCGGGCCAAATAAAATCTTGGGGGGGGCTGATGTGGCCTGCGGGCCGCAGTTTGGAGATCCCTAGATGCATTGAGAGCTTGCTCGGTTGGTCGACAAGGGTGGGAACATTATGGTCAGGCTACGGGTTAGGTGCATTGGGAGCTTGCCTGGTTGGTGGTCAGGGGTTGGGGTCAGATCTCTGGATTTAGTCATGTCGGTGGCATGGTGATGGCTCTGGCACTGAGGATAGTGGAGGCGATTGGTGAGGTGAGGTGGACTTAGTTGTGTTTACTCAACTTTCCGAGCAACGTGAAAACATGCAAACATTTTCAAAGCACATTGGAAGACATTTGCACATCTCAACAAATGTTAAATACACACACAGTTAACTAGGCGGCCCCTTCTGTTGCTTTCTTATGCCACAGGCCGGAGACTTGCATTATACTAAAATATCTTGCACTTCTCATGAGGTATAACTCAACTGCTTCTTAATGCTCCTTGACACAATAATATTATTTCCTATGCTTTGATTTGTTTATGTTTCTATTGACTTTTCCATGTGCCATGGTGCCTTCGGGCCATTGTAACACGACATTCTACTGAATGTATTCATATCTCTTTTGTGCTTCCATGGAATAATTATATTTTGAATGTGCTATATTCAATGGCGAGGATGAAAAAGACTACTCCCAACTAATGAGAACCACTGCAGATGAATGAGGATTGTTAGGGTTTAGCTGGCTCAAGCAATGAGTAATGAGTAAAGAGTGTCCTATTAATCACAATAAGACTTTGAGAATGTACTACAAATAAAGAGGAAATACAATCGGACATTTGCAAATATCTATGGTTTCCCAGACAAACATCAGTGTTTTTCCATAGATATGCTTCTTTAGTTGAGAACTTGCAATCAAAAATATACATCATGTAAATAATACAATTTATTATGGTTTTCAGCTAGAGAGGGGGGCGATTCTCCACCGATAGTTTATTAAGATGAAGATAGGCAAAGACAATTACCCATGGACCACTCCAAATTAATCTTGATGATATTGTGACCTATAACTTCTCTCTCAACAGATAATAAGATTTATAAACTCAAATATCCTATAATTCACAAATTAAATCATAAGGTCATGGTCTCTGGGGTAATTAAACTTCTAGATTGAATGGTCACTATCAACCAACGTGGGGGGTGAGTAGAGATGTGTAAAATCTACCAAAATTCATTTGCAACGTTTTTGCGTTTTTTTAATCAAAATCGATTCCTGGCAAGCAAGTTCAACTATTAAAGTTTTTTTTAGAAATCACATATCAATCACCACATCAATTCACTGTTTTTCCAATAAATTGCAGCTCAGTCACAATTTGCAACTCATTCACCCAGCATTGTATCCTCTCCAGCAAAACCCATAGTTCAGTGTCTTTGTGGGAGCTAGCATCATAAAAGCAGCAATACTACTATCCCCTTTTATTGATTGTTTTATTATTATTTTTTATATGTAAATGTATGTGACAATGTATAATTCTACATTCTTACCTAAACTGGCAATCGTTTGGTGCTCCTGTTATAATTCTGTAACAATCCTGTTTTTGTGATTAACTAAATGGCCGCCTTCTGACTTTGTGCTGCTGTCTCTGAAATGCTGCAGCTACAATATAACAGATTATTGTTACAGCTATCAGAGTACTAGACAGTCTGCTGTTTGGAAAAAAGCAATATATATATTTGTGATACTTTGTTGCCAAAGGGCATAACTCAAAAAGGTGTGTGTCAGAGCCTGTTTCAAAAAAGGAAGTGGATATGACTTTCTAAATGGTTGCTGTAGCAACAAAGAATGTTCAGTACAATAAATAAAAAATTCAAATTACATTAAAAATTGCAAAAATGTAATTAAAAAAAATGCAGACAGTATTATCTAATATTACAGAACTTATTTATTTAAATTAAACAGGATTTTTCACGTTTTGCTGCTTTAATACAAATGCTTGGCAAATTCTAACCCTGCTGTGGCCCAACTCTGACTGATTCACAACTATTTTCGTGAAAGGAAAGGGATAATTTTTCATGGCTTGCGAATAAACGTTATCTTTTAATATTTGGACGTTCTGGATATAAAGGTTTATGCACGATTGACTTACTGTCGCGGCCGAGTTTATTCGAGCATTTGCCCGGTCTCGGCCGCGACAGTAACCGGGCGCGCGCCGGGGTGTCCCGAACGCGCGCCGAAGCCTCGGAGGAGCGGCCCTCCGATCGGGGCTTCTCCCTCGCCTCTCCGGGTCCGCCGGGCCCCCCGGAACCCTCCACCGCCGTCCCATAGATCACGGCACACCAGGGCTCCCTCAGGGAGCCCTGGGCATGCGCGCAGAGGGCGCAGGCACCCGATGAAGCGTGACCGCGCATCGGTGACGCGCGGCACGCCGAGGGAGTGGGGCTAGCAAGCCGGGGCATCCCCCGGCTTGCGGAACTAGCCCTGCTCGAATAAATCGTGTCGGTAGTGTACATCAGCTTTATTTGATGTAAGTCAACACAGTCCCAATCATTATTATGTATAGAGGTCTGACAAGTATCATTAATCATATACAGTACATGTAAAAAAACATATTAACAGTTTACCTGAATTCCTCAAGGACTGTTTGATGTCATCTACTAAAGTTTGTATTAATTATTTTCAGTATTTTGCACCAATGAGATTGATGACCTCAAAACGATTGCTATCGTGATATTTTCAGTGGTGATCAATGTGATCATGCGATGCACAGTTTAATCTCATGTTCATTTTATGTCCAATATAGTATTACCCTATAATTGTTCTTAAATTATTTTAATATATTGGTAGCACAACACCCAGGCAATGTAAGTACCAAATAAAAATGGCTAATCAGTAGTTCCACTGCTAATAGCAGCATAAAGTAATTAAGTCTCAGTATTTATACGATAATAATAATTTTCTCTTGTACTGTATGCATTATTTGAGTAATCCATATTTATTACAATAATACAAAGCCCTTTATTTTATAACTAAACATGACCTGCTATTGTTACTGGTATAGCTAACACTTTCAGTACTAAATTAATGAATACTTTTGCTGCTTAGTGGCTAAACTGGGCTTATTTAGATGTACAGCAATTGGGAAAGCATCCCAGCCCCGAGTACATCTGAGCTAAATTGTGCTGCAAAATAGGCATGCGGCTGGGGAGCCCGTGAAATAGGCGAGGTACAGATGCAGGCAGCTTTATCTACACCCTGCTCCGCACATGTGCTGGTGAAGCATGGACCAAACGTGGAGCGTTCACTGCCAAATGCAGAGCCGGGGGGAATTTCCCACAAGGATTAACACAGCGGGTCTCCCTCCATCTGAATGGGACAACTGCTGTGTTAATCCTACTGGGCTCACCAGTCTGGAAGAGCTGCGCAGTAAGGGCAGACAGAATTAGCCCCTGTCCCTGAACAGGCGATCGCAATGTTTTTTTTTTTTTTTAATCACATAGTATTGAAGCAGGGGGTCTCTGGAGCTGAACCACATTCATTTTAGTTTTGGTGGAACCTCTGCTTCCCGCGTTACAGGCCCCCAGAATCTCATGCAAGTTTAATTCTCCCACATCACGGCCCATGTGACCAGGACAATTAAACTTGCAGGAGATATCAGCACGCCATACCGGGGCCTGTACCTTGGGAAGCACGGGGTCCCTGCGGCTGAAATTAATGTGGTTCAGCTCCGGAGACCCTCTGCTTCAATACTATGTAAGAAAAATAATAAAAGTAGCTTAAATACCTTGGTGACTAGCCGCTTAGGTAATGAAGGGGTTAAACCGAAGTACCCTATTTATTGGGGGTAGAGGGCGTGGGTGAATGGGTTGTTGCCCATGGGTGGGTGGTTAGGCCTCCCGGGAGGGTTGCAGGATGGGTCAATCCCCTAATTATGTTAGCGGTAGTAACCTCCCCCTACACACTCGGGAGGTCTAACCATCCACCCCATGGGCAACAACACCCCCCCATACAAAATGGGCCAATGTCTGAATAGCCAAATATGGCTACTACAGTAGCTCTTTTACCCATTCAAATATACAGTAAAATAAAATACATGAATAAATGTTTTACATACGTGGGCCGTGGCGCGGGTGAATTAAACATGCTGAAGATACCAGCACCCTATACCGTGGCCTGTAACTTCAGGGGATCCCTGCACCTGAAATGAATGCAGTTCAGTTCTGGAGACCCTCTGCTTTAATACTGTGTAATTAAAATAAAATAAAAACAGCCCAATTGCTTGTTAGAGATGCGTAGAGAGAGGGACCGATTATGTCTGCTCTCAATCCGCAGCTCTTCCAGACTGTTGCAGCCTGGTAGGAATAATGCAGTGTGAGTCTCATTCAGAATCAGGGATTGTCCCCGCTGTGTTAATCCTTATGGGCATTTAGTCTGGCCGCGGGGAAGCCACGAACTGGCCATGGTCAGGCTGCTTGAGGAAAACTGCTTAATAAAGCAGACTGCATCCTTAGGCAAATAAAAGGGCCACTAAATTTTGCGAGTCCTGTAGGCCAGAAGGAAGCTGCAACATCATCCATTGTGGCTTCCTGTTGAACATTAAAATGCCCATCTTAACAGCCGGTAACGACACCCATAAATGTCTCCAACACTTTTCAGCTCTGTGGGATTCTCTGTTTCCTATTCTGTTAAAAAAAAAGACGGGTTAATTAGACGGAACTGCTGCTTTATGCGCTGAAGCGCTTTAGTATCTCTCGGCTAACTGGAGAAAACTATTTTAAGGTTCTGCAGCATTTTATTTGCACTAACAGGAAATTACTTCTAAGAACACAAAAGGTCTTTTCTTCTATTTCAGTATTAAAATAATTAATTAATTACTTCTTCTGTTACTGGACTAATTATCCTTTTCACTGTAGTGACGGTATTTGGATAATTAGCATTTTTACTGGTATTGGCAGACTTGTTTTAACTAACTCAGTCCTGTCCATATTGCTAGTCGAGGCAGCAGCTGTGGGCTACAGTTGAGTTGCAAAGCATTATCCATATGTACTTGTTGGAACATACTATGAATATGGAAAGCACTGGATATAAAAATTGCCCACATTGAATGCCGCAATGGAAATCCTTGGCAAAGCCTCCTTGATGTTATGATGTTTAGGTTTTTTTTTTTATCACTGAATAGTACCCTATGTTTAATACAACTGGTCACTAGCTACTGCTAGCACAATTATATTACCTCTGTAACCTGTAACTATTCACTTTAACGATAGTGGTAGAGTGCTACTTTCAAAGCTTTGAGGGTCGATTCTGCTATTTTAGTTCTGAAGCTGGAAGGAAAGAAAAGAAGCAGTTCATTGAAATGCACAGTAGGATGCTTGCAAATTAAATTATGGAGGATGTAATTAGTAGGGATTGGGCTGATCTGTCAATTTCCGTTTCATTGAATTTCCAGAGCTTTCCATTAAAAATCCGTTCCGTGGTGTAAAATCCGATGACGAATAATTCCCGTTTCAAACCGTACAGATTCATCCAAAACCCCCATTTGGATACAATCTGTGCAGATTTGTAAGAATCCGATCCACGGATTGCTAAAACTTCACACACAGAGTAGTCCGCGGAGAGGGAGAGAGTGTGGATTTTTAACAATCCGATCACAGATTATTAATCCGCCATGTGTGTTGTCAGTGATAGAAAAAAAAAATAGCTCGAAAGGCGGATCACCCTTTTTTGAGACTGATCCGTGGAGATCCACCGACCTAAGGAACCGAGGCTGATCGAAATACGCCGAAACAATGTGCCCATCTCTACTAATTAGCAAACCTTCTGTGACCTGAATGTAAAAGTGAGTGCAGCCTCATACTTAATTGTGAGAAACATTTGCGCACGTTTGAAAAAAGATTTAAATTTTGAACATTTACAAATAGCTGCAAAAGACCAGGAATTCAAATTTTCCAATGAAGAATTTGCGGACTTAATTGTTGACTTTTTAATTTGTTAATTTTCTTGACAGAGCAAAATACACAAGAGCAATGCTTAACACTTTAAATAATATAGATATAAATACTCATTACCCTCCTATAATGCAGAGGTGTGCTGTCAGTATATATATGAAATAGAAAAAAAAACAAAAGCACTGAAACTAATGTGGTTCTTGATATAATTGCTGCGCTAGTTCGCTTATGTGAAAAAAGGGAAAGAAGATAGTGTACGTTTTCACAAATGAAAAAAAAGATAGCATGCACTTTTTTGCTATTCTGCCAAATTCTTAATAAATCTGCACGAAGATTTGTGAAGTGAAATGGAACAACTTTGCCAATAATGTAAATGAATGCTTCAGTATTAGGTGATACCTTTTTTATTTGGACTAACAATTGATATTATAAGACAAGCTATCAAGAATTCCCCCCTCTTCCTCAGGTCACAGTACTTATTTTACAGTGAGTTTAATACAGATGAGTTTAGGTGATTGGTTCGTTTGCAGCATCCGCATGCTGATTGGTCGTCACCCCGTCTTCCATGCTTCCCTATGGAGACGGGGAACCTATGTAAAGAGCTGCTGAGTTCAGCTCAGAGATTATTCTGGTCATTGCGCAGTAGGTGTCACCCAAGGTTTTGCTGGAGACACCAGGCTCATAGTGGAAACATAGTGGAAACAAGCAGGCTATTTGAGCTTGTATCGTACAAATAGCATCCCTGGAATATTGCAGTACCCCAAGTGGACGGAGAGTGGAACCTGCCCGGGTAAGCCTTGGAAGCGGAGCATGGCACGTAGTTCAGTTTGTATTCCCCCGTATTCCCTACTGTGGGTGAGTTTTTACCGAACTGTGTTTACTGTGGAGTCTGTCGACCTCAGTTGAAATGAACTTGTTTTATTTAACCTATTGCTCTGTCTGATGTATGTGATCTTGGTGTTAAGTGTGCTGGTCTCCTGTGACACTGTGTGCCGGCCTTCTGTGATACTGTGTGCCGGCCTTCTGTGATACTGTGTGCCGGCCTTCTGTGACACTGTGTGCCGGCCTTCTGTGATACTGTGTGCCGGTCTTCTGTAACACTGTGTGCCGGCCTTCTGTGATACTGTGTGCTGGTCTCCTGTGACACTGTGTGCCGGCCTTCTGTGACACTGTGTGCCGGCCTTCTGTGACACTGTGTGCCGGCCTTCTATGATACTGTGTGCCGGCCTTCTGTGACACTGTGTGCCGGCCTTTTCTGATACTGTGTGCCAGCCTTCTGTGACACTGTGTGCCGGCCTTCTGTGACACTGTGTGCCGGCCTTCTGTGACACTGTGTGCCGACCTTCTGTGACATTGTGTGCCGGCCTTCTGTGACACTGTGTGCCGACCTTCTGTGACATTGTGTGCCGGCCTTCTGTGACACTGTGTGCCGGCCTTCTGTGACACTGTGTGCCGACCTTCTGTGACACTGTGTGCCGGCCTTCTGTGACACTGTGTGCCGGCCTTCTGTGACACTGTGTGCCGGCCTTCTGTGATACTGTGTGCCGGCCTTCTGTAACACTGTGTGCTGGCCTTCTGTGACACTGTGTGCCGGCCTTCTGTGACACTGTGTGCCGGCCTTCTGTGATACTGTGTGCTAGCCTTCTGTGACACTGTGTGCCGGCCTTCTGTGACACTGTGTGGCGGCCTTCTGTGACACTGTGTGCTGGCCTTCTGTGACACTGTGTGCCGGCCTTCTGTGACACTGTGTGCCGGCCTTCTGTGACACTGTGTGCCGGCCTGCGGCCTTCTGTGATACTGTGTGTCGGCCTTCTGTGACACTATGTGCCGACCTTCTGAGACACTGTGTGCCGGCCTTCTGTGACACTGTGTGCCGGCCTTCTGTGACACTGTGTGCCGGCCTTCTTTGACACTGTGTGCCGGCCTTCTGTGACATTGTGTGCCGGTCTTCTGTGACACTGTGTGCCGGCCTTCTGTGACACTGTGTGCCGGCCTTCTGTGACACTGTGTGCCGACCTTCTGTGACACTGTGTGCCGGCCTTCTGTGACACTGTGTGCCGGCCTTCTGTGACACTGTGTGCCGGCCTTCTGTGATACTGTGTGCCGGCCTTCTGTAACACTGTGTGCTGGCCTTCTGTGACACTGTGTGCCGGCCTTCTGTGACACTGTGTGCCGGCCTTCTGTGATACTGTGTGCTAGCCTTCTGTGACACTGTGTGCCGGCCTTCTGTGACACTGTGTGGCGGCCTTCTGTGACACTGTGTGCTGGCCTTCTGTGACACTGTGTGCCGGCCTTCTGTGACACTGTGTGCCGGCCTTCTGTGACACTGTGTGCCGGCCTGCGGCCTTCTGTGATACTGTGTGTCGGCCTTCTGTGACACTATGTGCCGACCTTCTGAGACACTGTGTGCCGGCCTTCTGTGACACTGTGTGCCGGCCTTCTGTGACACTGTGTGCCGGCCTTCTTTGACACTGTGTGCCGGCCTTCTGTGACATTGTGTGCCGGTCTTCTGTGACACTGTGTGCCGGCCTTCTCTGACACTGTGTGCCGGCCTTCTCTGACACTGTGTGCCGGCCTTCTGTGACACTGTGTGCCGGCCTTCTGTGACACTGTGTGCTGGTCTCCTGTGACACTGTGTGCCTAATGAAAGGGCCGTGTTTAAATGTCTCAAATCACATGGGCCAATTAGAAGCCGTGACATCATCTGATGCAGCTTCCTATTGTCCTGTGTGAGCCGCGAAGCATTTGAAACATGCTTCTTTTTTTTAAGATAAGTTTGCTAGTATTAAATTATAGTGACTGTTATGATTTTTTTTTTTTTATATTAAACTGTTAATGCCATTTTGAACATGTTTTAAAGCATCCTTTGATTGCTATAGCGGGGTTTAACCTACCTCCCAAGCAGTGCAAGATCTTTGCAACACTTTCCTGTTTGGGATGATTTGTAGCAAATATTCCCAGCAGTTTGCTCTGCAACTGTAACAAACTAACAATAGATAATGTTACCTTAGTAATAGAAGGATACATTGTAGCTGCTGTCACACAATCAGGATATTACCAGATTGAGACCAGGAGCACCAAACGATTGCCAGGTAAGAATGTAGAATTATACATTGTCACAGACTTTGCAAATACAAATAAGAAAAAAAGAAGAAAAAAAAAGTGGGAAAGTATTATTGCTGGTTTAAACTCCACAGAGATACCAGCACCACCTTTGGAGGTAAAGGGGGCCCCAGAGCTGAAATGAATGGGGTTCAGTTCCGGAGACCCCCTTCTTTCATCCTGTAATCATTTTATTTAATGAAACCTGTATTGCTGCTGTAATGATGGAATGGGTGTGATAACGTGTGCCAACACTTGGTGCTCCCATGTCTCTTATCAACATGCAATTGTGCAACACAAATATTGTTTCCTGCTTCCTTTTCACTTCAGAGAGTCTGCGGCAGACTGGAACGCCTGACAGTGTTACCAAGATTTCACCCCACAAATGCTAATGACTATAACATTATCTGTCCCTATTTTGTGCTGACAATGCTGTTTCGGCTGTTTTGTACATATAATAATGGCAGGCACAATTAATCCCTGTCCCCAAGAGCTTGCAATCTAATTTTGGAGGATGAAAGATAGTGAGATAAAGCAGAGACGACATTGGGATTAGAAGCGGGTTCACCCAAGTCAAAGGCAGAGACTCCCCAAATGTCTCTGATGTGCAATAGTAAAGTGCTTTGGAGAGCTCTCCATGAATGCAGTTACAGGTGCACTTACCAGAACACCCTCCTACGGTCTCTGCACATTCTTCCTACTTACCAATAAGGCCTCGGGCATGGTCAGCACCTAGGCGCTGACCCGTGCTGAGGCGCGCTGCTGCTCGGCACTGAGCCCCTGCAGCCGCAATGAGAGCGGCTTTAGCAGGGGCTCGCGCACGCTTCCGCACGCCTGCGGAAGCGAGTGTCTTAACAAATGTTACGTTTCAGAGCTCGCCGGAGCGCCGGGCCGGTCACGTGAGCGGTTTGCCCAATGAGGGCAAACCAGCTCCGTGACGTCACTGGCCGCCACCAGACACGCCCACGGACGGCGCACCAGACACGCCCACGGACGGCGCACCGCTTTCCCTGAGCCTCAGCGCGCCTCCGCACGGGCAAAGTGTCTATGAACTAAGCCTTAGATTGTAAACTCTTCGGGGCAGGGACTCCTTTTAGTAAATGTCACTCTTCTGTCTGAAGCGCGTCTTCCCATTTTGTGTTATTTATATGATTATCACATGTATTACTGCTGTAAAGCACTATGTACATTAATGGTGCTATAAAAATACAGCTATTTATTTATTTATAAAATATTTTACCAGGAGATAATACATTGAGAGTTACCTCTCGTTTTCAAGTATGTCCTGGGCATAGAGTTAAGATGACAAATGGTTACAAATACAATTACATCAGTGAACAGGGTATACATTATATACAAGACATTGCATGCACAGTTGTAGATAATATATATTATAGGCGAATGTAACAGTTACAGACCAGGTTAACATGTGACACAGCTTTGGTTTTGAAAGAACTTAGACTGGTGGCGGCTGTGAGAGTCTCCCGTAGATTGTTCCAGTTTTCGGGTGCACGGTATAAACAGTACATACCTACAACATTAATCTCGTTGGTGGTTGTGCAGCCTGCAACCTACAGGTAAAGGTGTTTCTGCCCCCACTGCCAGCAACGCGCTTCGTTTCTCCAAGATGGCATATCCCTGAACATCCGAAGTACTCCAGCAGTTTAATTTTTAATTGTTATTCAATGTAATCTTCCCCTTACACACTTGCATATTTCACAGCGACGAGTGAGTCATGACAAATGTTTAATTAAAATTCCGCTCATCCTTCTTCCGTACCTGTTTTATTCAGGAGACATAAATGAACATCTATTGTCAGATGGGAATAATACATGCATTTAGTGATTAAATAATTGAATTCTTTTGAGGCAAAATGAAGTAGCTGAAATTATTTATGCACAAGTCTCTTTATTCGCATATTCCTTCTTTTATAGAGACCTGACATGATGCTGCGGCTCATAACATTAATTTCCACGGCTTGGCTGAAATACCATATTCTTCAATGAGTTACACGTCCCTCCTATATTGAACACTTTTACATTGCCCTTTGGTGCCATGGGGTGCTGAGGGGATTAGTATACTTATCTGCAATACATTATACATTATAGTAGGCTAAAAAATACGGTATGCAGATGTTTGCTTTTCATTTTGAGATACGTACAGTCCAAGATGAGTTTAATATATACACCCAGCATTTTATTTTGATGGCATACAGCAGGAGGGTTATCCCAGCTTCGGGACAGCTGGCTCAATCAGAGGCGAAGACTGAGCCTTTGACTGAGCCACCTGTTTTGAAGCAGGAACTGATTGAGCCATCTGTGCTGAAGCAGGGACTGATTGAGCCACCTGTGCTGAAGCAGGGACTGATTGAGGCACCTGTGCTGAAGCAGGGACTGAATTAACCACCTATTGAATGAGCCACCTGTTCTGAAGCTAGGATATCCTGAAAACCTGACCTGTTCGGGGGGCTTTAGGACTGACGTTGAGCGCCCCGAGTGTACAGTATGGTTCAGGGTAAGTAGATGAATCCGGAACATGATAATGGAAAACTGTCACCATAAATGAGATTTGAATAACTGGTTAGGAGAACGACGGGATCACATCCCTTGTGCACAATATATTGTAGACAACAGCTTATGAACAACCCATGGCACATTTTCAGCTTGCGACTATATTTGATCTAATTTAACTTAAAAAAGTAAACATGATTTTGTTGTATTTGCCAGAAATCATTGAGATGTTTGCAATGTTAACATACTGTATCTAGACATATTAAATGACTATTATTATTATTATTATTATTACTATTATACTATTAATATTATTCATATGTTTCCTCTCTTTGGTTTTGCTGGTAGTGTTAGCTTTTGTATTTCCGCTAGGCCATCTTTCTGGTAGGGGTGATTACGTTTGAAGTGTGTACAATATGTGTGTTCTAATAGAATAGTGTAGTTCTCCAGCAAAGGAAATGGGATTCAAAAATACATTTGATAGGCCACATGAATGTATACTAGAAGGATGCCCCGCTGCAGCTTGCAAGGTTTTACATGCACGAGGGCGGCCATTTTGTAATACATGCACGAGCAAGAGGATTCACTAGAAACCGCACGGACTGAATACTTCGAGTTACATTGTTGTGGCACTCTGCTTGTTCTATTACCGCTCTCCTACTAGACCTGACTGGTCACTGTGAGCGTACATAGCTACGATACCCTACCTCTACATTATAAATATAATTTTGTTGGTTAGGCTGCATCCATAGAAGGTCAGTCAGCGCTGAGCCGTGTGGATGCACCGCGATGAGCCCCGTCATCCTCAATGAGGATGTCTTGAGAGGGGCTCCCGCGAGCGTCCGCAGGCGTGCTGAGGTGCAGGGATTTTCAGCCGACAGCAGAACCTGTTTCTGACCGCGCTGTCGGCTAAAAATCTCCAATCAGAGTGAAGCAGCGTCAACGTCACGGCGCCATTAACGTTGACACTTCGCAGGCTATTGGCCAGTGATGTCAGTGCCCTGGCTCCCCCCGCCTCCCGATTGCGCACGCTGGCTTGTCCGCTAGGTCATGCAATCGCACCTGATTGCGCAGACGAGCCTCAGCACCGAGGAGCACGGCTCCCCCCTCTATGGACACAGCCTTAGACTGTTACTGTATGATCATCAATATACCCTACTAACTGCGACTTTAAAGGCTCCTATAATCACTTACCCAGTGCACCATTACCACATTGAGCCTTATATCCTTTAGTGATTATTCACAGGCAATTATTGATGTGGTTCTCACTGGGTCCTTTATGTGTTTTATCTTGGAGCAAGTTCACAAATCTTAAAGTTATTGGCAAAAGATTATCAGTCTGTTTTGAGCTCAAACTACAAGTGGGTATATATATATATAAATGTAAATACAACTGTATGCTCATCTGCATGTCTTAGGCAGGTCTGCAACCCCGCCTTTCCCCATTATCACGCAGCATACAGCACTTCCACTGAAGCAAGGGATTCTGGGAAATGACATGCAGATGAGCACACAGTGACACTTTTTGCTTCAAAAACCATTTTTAACATGGTTCCCTATAGGCTTAAGCTTGCTGCATGGTCACAGCTTTGAGCACAGCCAGGGTTAAGGTGCATACCCAGAAAACCCACCCACAGACCTTAATGGGTCTCATCAGTGTGGGGTTGGTTAACTGGGTATGCAAAGAAGCTAAAGGATGGGGTTTACCATACTGAGTTAAGTTATGGTGAGTAAAAAAAGTGACAAAAAAAAAAAATATATATATATATATATATATATATATATATATATATCTATATATACCTGAGATACTATTACACAATACTAGGACTCTCAGCGGCAACATCTGAACCCTGCTAGCTAGTTCATACTTGAACTTATTGTAGGGCAGTTTGGTTATATATTCATATTTCATACTTAAACAATTTGCATTTGGTGGCATCCCCATCTGACCGTTATTACCATCTCAGACACAATATTGTTTATTCACTCTAGGGGTCACCACCCCATCATTGACCCCATTAGAGTCAATAGTGTAACTATTACAGCTTGAGTGTGAGCCCCCATGGCTCATCACTACTGATAACTTATAACATTTGTAGGTATTGGTATCGGGCATTTACACCCCTCGATCCCTGGATTACTCCGGGATAGAAGGTCTCATAACCTATTCCTCCAAATCTACTAGTAGCGATAGGCCTATCCTGCCCACTAGTTGTATCGAGACTGATCCAGAGTTCACACTACAGTACTCTAACTAGGATCTTTGCTGTGTCCTGCTGTTATTTTAATACCCAATATTTTATTTTCAATATTTTTTAATAAATGTCTTAACGGACAAACCAATCATCCAGAATAGACGGCAGAGTGCCCAGATCTGGGTTCCTTTTGCTTACTTGTATATAGGCCACAAGAAACTTTATAATTGGAGATGGGGCGAAACTGTCAAAGTCCGTCCACAATTTCCCAAGCTCTCCATTTACAATCCGTTCCTCGGTGAAACATCCGTGCGGGTTAATCCAAAACCGCCATTGGATACAATCCGCTGGTGGATTTTAACAATTAAATCCGCGGATTCAGCAATCCAATCAGCGGATGGGAGAATCCACGGATTGGATTGTCGTGATAAAGAAAAAAATCCAGAAAAGACGAATCACCCTTTTTGAGACTGATTCGTGGAAATCCGTGGACCAAAGAACCGGCCAATCCGTGGCAAATCCAAATCTGCCCAAACTGCCCATCTCTACCTATAGTTATAAACCAGAGCAACAAAGAACAAGTACTGCAGGCCAGCGGTGCGCAAAAGGGGGGCGTGCCCCCTTGGGGGCGGGGCACCAAATTATTTATGGGGGGCGCAGGCTGCGTGCGTCAAAACCTGGGGGCGGGCAGAGCACTGGACAGGTGGCCAAGCAGTTGACAACCTCCGTGCTGCTGCACCCTGTGCTTGCAGCGGGGGCGAGGCTTCTCTCTGCACACAGACACAAGCCCTCCTCTTCCTGTCTGTTTACTCGCTCCAGTGTTCAGCAGCATGGGGGACCGGAGCATGCAGTACAGTAGTAGTACTTTCACCTGGGGGGGGGGGTGTTGTGATATGAGTGTGTGTGTGTTGTGATGGAGTGTGTGTTGTGTCTGTGTTGGTTGTGATATGAGTATGTGTGTTGTCTGTGTTGGTTGTAATTGAGTGTGTGTTTTCTGTGTTAGTTGTGATTGTGTGTGTTGTGATTGTGTGTAGTGTGTGTGTATGTTGGTTGTGATTGCGTGTGTGTTGTGTGTGTCTGTGTCTGTGTTGTGTGTGTGGTGTGTGTTGTGATATGAGTGTGTGGTGTGTGTGTGTTGTGATTGAGTGTGTGGTGGGTCTGTGTTGGTTGTGATTGAGTGTGTGTTGTTATTGAGTGTGTGTGTGTTGTGTCTGTGTTGATTGTGTTTGTGTGTGGTGTGTTGTGTCTGTGTGTGTTGGTTGTGATTGAGTGTGTGTTGGTTGTGATTGTGTGTGTGTTGTGATTGAGTGTGTGTTGTGTGTGGTGTGTGTGTTGTGATTGAGTGTTTGTTGTGTCTGTGTTGGTTGTAATTGAGTTTATGTTGTGATTGAGTGTGGTTGTGATTGTGTGTTGTGATTGAATATGTTGTGCCTGTGTGTGTGTATGTGTGTTGGTTGTGATTGATTGTGTGTTGTGCCTGGGTGTGTGTTGTGATTGAGCATGTGTGCTGTGTCTGTGTTGTGATTGTGTGTTTATGGGTGTGATTGAATGCAGCGGTGCACAAACTGAGTGGCGTACGCTCTCCCAAGCTTTGGCGCTTGGGGAGACAAACAAAATTGACTTTGAAGCACGCTCAACAGCAGTCAATGCACAAACACAAACACACAAAAACACACACAGCCACACAAACACACACAGAAATAGCCCCGATCCATGTCCCCCCGCTTGTGCTTGAAAAATTATGCAGGACACCCTGTGCTTGGAGAGTTGGTGATGTCACCGCTCTCAGCAGCAGCGTGGACGCAGCCTAATTTTGCAAGCGCGACCTGTTGAAATAAGTATTTAGACATATTTCTATTTACATTGTGTATCATTTAGAAAGGGTTTTTTTTCTTCATGTGATTTTGATTACATCAGGCATGGGGGGCCCGAGAAATTTCATGGATGAAAAGGGGGTCTTCGGCATTAAAAGTTTGCTCACCCCTGCTGTAGGCTCTACATGCATTTGGATTTTAGGCTGGTTGAACATGCTTATTCCTGGTCTCTATGTTTTACATGAGCAATGCACACCTTTCAACTCTCTCTCAATTTTCTGTGAGTTTCATTGTTTTGCTGTCAGTTTAGTTGATTTTTTTAGATTTTTTTTAACTTTCCAGACCACTACCACTGTGTAGTATAAATGGGAACCTAGATTGTATTGTGAGCCCAGGTGATGTTCTAACACAGTGTTTTTTAACCTTTTTTTTTGGTAAACAAACCCTCTAATTATATTGCGAAATTGTGAGGAACCCCAACCCTCTCTAATAGCGCATCTGAGATCCGATGCATTGTAAGGAACCCCAACCCTCTCTAATAGCATGTCTGTGATCAGATGCATTGTTAATTCTTCTGTATTTGGTACTATTTTTAAATGACCTGAAAATTACAGGGAACTATTTAGGGGTGCCTGGGGAACACAGGGATTCCTAGGAACCCAAGTTGAAAATCAATGGCATAACACATCCTTTAAGTCTTCTTATAAAGTCAAATATAAAATCTAACTCATTCATAAATTCAAAGCATTATTGTCTATTCAAGTACAGTAGAGGCTAAAGTGAATCAGGCACTTTATGACTCCCCAGGAAGGTACTGTATAAATCAACCAACTGCATACAAAAAATGACCTGTATTCATCTGCGTGTGTTCTCAGAGAGAGATTTGTTCTTCCAAACACACAATAGATGTAGCATATCTGTGTAGGTGTTTGTCAATGACCTTTAGAACTTAATTTTAAATGCCGCTGCAAATATGTGTCTCTTTTCCCCCCTTCTGTCCTGAATACTTGGCTTTCTATAGCTGGATCACTAATATATTAGGTCCAGACCGTACAATATTGTGCTTAATGCTTTCACTCCTGGGTGTTCAATGTTCTTGTAGCCGTACTGAAGAAATGTAGTCTCCCTGTAGCTAACGATACCCTTTATCGGGTCAACAGTAGAGCTTTTCATACATTAAATTAGAGTGTGCAAGGCTTTCAAAACTTCCTGGGCTTCTTCTTCTTAGAGTGGATTATTATGTACTGCTCCTCAAAGTGCAGCCTGCTTCTTTATTTAAGGTGTAATGTCACAAAGGCCCAGGTGGACGGAACTCTGTTAATAACAAAATAATACCAGGTTACCTAAATTAGTCAAGGACATTATATTCCCTAAGTGTAATGCATATCCACAGAGGTAATTGTACCCAAAAACAGTGGTCGTCATTTAACTCAATAGCATAGGCTTAACATCAGGTTAAAATTAGCCCTGCTCTGCGTTAGCTTCAGATAACATGGCCGCCGTAACACCTGTCTTGCCTAAAGGTGGCATTTCTCCTTTCCAGAACCTAAAATCTGGGTTTTGAGAGAGAGACTGTCCAGATGTAGCAACTGTTATTGCTCCCGCTTGCGCATTACATCAGGACACACGCAACACACCAGCGGACGCAGACGCAGGCCTGATAACGACTGATAAATCTATATTTAAATGGTGTGCGTATCCATATGGAGATGGAGGAGAAAAAAAATGGCGGTGCACAATCGGAAGAATACAGCAAGGGTTGGTAAGTAAAGCTGTTCGGAAGTTTATTGGCACATTAACGCTGGATTAAAAAACTCTCTTCTGTGTTTCGCCCCTGATGGCACTTTATCAAAGTTAAACGCGTCAGAGAGTTTAATGTGCCAATAAACTTTTGAACAGCTTTACCTACCAACCCTTGGTGTATTCTTCTGATTGTGCACTGCCAATGTTTTCTCCTCCATCTTTATACCGGACACTGGCAGGTGCACGGCGACCTCTGCACGCCACGATGGAGACCCCGTAAGTACCTCTCAAGTCTCTTTTTCATTGATACTCCACAGCCATGGATTTTAATGGAGACGGTGCCCAGACATGGTTTTGTGACTAAAATGTCTGGATTACATTCGGTCAGTTATTCATGGATTAAGATCTAGGCTTCCACTTAGCCACTGTTTATATTACATGGAAATACACATGTATGCACTTTAGTATTGCTCAGAGGTTTTTCTGATTGTGTTGGACTTATTGGGACTCATATTACACCATCTATGTGTGAACTGACACTTAATAGCTATACTTTAAGGCAGTCTTTGCAACACTGTTGAACTTTGTTTCTAATAGCGCAGTATGAGGTGTATCTGAAGCGCTGATCTGTTTGTTATCTACAAACAACCTTCTTCTGTTGCATATCCTTATACATTGTGCAATTATGGGATGTTTGCCATACTGCCACTCTAGATCTATAGTTCTAGATCAGGGGCGCTCAACACCAGCCTTCAAGACCCTCCAACGGGTCAGATTTGGGACATCCCAGCTTCAGCACAGGTGGCTCAATCAGAGGCTCTGTCTTCGACTGCACTACCTGTACTGAAGTTGGGATATCCTTAAAACCTGACCTGTTGGGGGGGTGGGGGGGATCTTGAGGACTGTTGTTGAGCGCCCCTTTTCTAGATCACTGATGAGTGAGTGTTCCTGAGGCTCATATTACTTGGTTCTATGGTTGGATGTGAGAACGTCATCCTAACTTTAAATGGTACATGGTAACATGTTGGAGTTGCAGTAAAGCAAAAGCACTCAGCCACGTAATGCCTTTTTCCTTTTATTAGATGCCAGTTAGACGCTCACAATTTGCTCACAAGATAATGCTGCAGCAGGTTATAATTCTGCAGTGATCGGGGCCGGAATTGAGGTCTATGTTATTTTTATTATTATTGTTATTATTATTATTTTGAAAATGTCCTGTATGAATTTAAAAAAAAAATGTAAAAGCAAAAAAAAAACCAGCATTTTTTTTCTTTCAATATTCTTATTATAAACAATACAATTAGTGTTTGTTCTCAAGGATCAAAGAAAAGGTTAGACAGTTTTGAGGTACCCTATTCTCTGTTGAAGGGGTGGCGACCTCCAGTCCTCAAGGCCACCAACAGGTCAGGTTTGAAGGATATCCTTAATATCTGGCCTGTCGGTGGACCTTGAAGACTGGGGTTGGGCGCCCCTGCTCTAAATGATAATAGAACTGTGGAAGAGTTACTGTAAGTGTGTCATAGCCTTCATGTAATATTATATGCAGTGTTCGACAAACCTGTACATTTGCAAGCCCCGAGTAGATTTAACATCGTGGCGAGCTCCTATTGGCCCAAGCAGCACACGTGTGGTACTAGGTGGCGAGTAGATTTTTTTGTTCGGCGAGTAGATTTTTTGCTGATTTGTCGACCACTGATTATATGTATACATGGTGTCCTATTAAAGTAGGAACAGTTTTTGAGCATAGATACAGTAGTTCCTAGATAGCTCATACAAGGAATAATGCGGGCGAGTAAACGGAATGAGGCTTTGTGCATGCTCTGTACAGATGCAATGTGGACATGGTCAGCATAAACTCCAATGTGAAGAATCACCCATTTTTTTCTCTATCAACTCTTTAGTCCTGCTTCTGACCTATCAAATTCTTAATAAAGATCTGAAGCTAGACAAGCACATTGATAGAATCTTGATAAAGATTCAATGCAGGGTTAAGCTGTAGAATGACTTTGTGTCTACATCTCTGAGGCAGTGCATGTACCTACTGTGAACACTCAGAAGGTGATGCTACTGTACCTGCATACACCGCATGAAATCATATTTTATACTTCTATAACATTTTTTTTTTATTGAAATATTTTTATTTCATTTGTGAATCTTTACATTCATTCATGGTGGTCACTTGGAAGATTTAACAAATGCATATGTTGACGGTGATGAAAATGAAAGTCCTGTGCACTGTACAAGTCATGAACATTTAAAGGGATGGCAATAACATCCAGGGATATCCCCCTTCCATTGGTGCTGCACTTTGAGAAGATGATCTTCCTTTAACCTTCATTCTCCTTAGTGGGCAGTTGAAGTTTACTGTGTTTCAGTGTAGGGCTGACTTTGAAAAACGGGTTGTGAACTTCTGACTCACATGGACCATTGCAGACTCCCGTTCTTTCCCAGACAGAGAAGCATCTGTTACAGACTGACATCCAGGCAGAAAAAGGTCAAATGTTCAATAAAATCTCCTTTTCGGTACTGAACACTAATCTCTTCTGACTTCTCATGCCATTGCTTTGCCTTTTGTCAGTGTATATATATATATATATATAAAAATATATAAATATATATAAATTCTTTGTTGTATTTACTTTTCATACGGAATGGTCCGTGATAGGACTGAAATGATTGCCTTTAGGGTTTTATCCAGACACTAAGAGACGCGTGCAATCTAGCCTTTCCCCTTATCTCACTTGGAAGTTTAAATTGGATTGGTCACTTTCTGTTGCTGATGGCTACCAAACATGCAGCACGGAGGCACAGATAATGGTCTTATAAATCGTTGTGTTTTGTGACACACGGGTAGTGCAGTGAAACAATGGAAAGGTCCCTTCCAGTCATATTTGTCACAGCTGTTTATGTCCTGTGTGTGACAAAGCCCGAAACACTTTGCGTTCTGGAAAATGTGCTCTTTATTGTGCCAGCATATTCAAAATAAAATTAAAAAGAGGGGCAGACTACCCAACTGCCAATGCACTGACATTTTTGAAGGATGGCACGGTTGACGGGTTATAAATACGTCTTCGTTGAAGTTCATTCGGAGGCTCGAGTGGAACTCCATGAACAAACTTTCAACTTGGGTAACATTCCAGCCAAAACCCAAGAATGGTTCATTCTTCATTTTGGGTTTTTTCCACCCACATTTTTCAAAAATCCCTGGTTCTATTGATTTTTTCCCCACAATTTTTTACAAATCTAAACCAATCAGGTTCCGGCAAAACCAAAAGAGGAAAATATTTTAGTATCAACACACACAAATGTTAGAACCAATATCGTGTACAGCAAATGAAAAATACCGCTTTTGTGTACATTCACATGTCTCAGACAGGTCTGCAACCCTGATTTTCACCATTATCCCTTAGCATACAATGTTTTCATTGCAGCCAGGGATTCTGGGAAAGGACATGCAAGTGAAGACCGTGTGTCACTTTTGGCTTCTTATCCATTTTAACATGGTGGAGGCACACAGGTTATAATATTTCAATATTAATATGTAAGGACATACAGTATGTTCAAGGTGCACTAATGAAAGTGGTCCCAAAGGATTATGGGAGCAAGTGGCAAAATAAAAATGCCAAAGTGATTGATGTAAATGTTGTTTATAACCTTGAAAAGAAATAAGGTTTGTTTCTCTTAACTAAGGGGTGGGCAACTCCAGTTCTCAAGGGCCATCAACAGGTCAGATTTTCAAGATATCCCTGCTTCAGCACAGGTGGCGCAATCAGTGGACTGAACCACTGATTGAGCCACCTGTGCTGAAGTAAGGACTGATTGAGTCACCTGTGCTAAAGCAGGGATATACTGTAAACCTGACTTGCTAGTGGCCATTGAGGATAGGAGTTGCCTACCCCATGTCTTAACTTCTTGGCCCCTCAACCCCTGCAGTGCTTTGGAGTCCCCACTGGAGGCACAGACGTTATAATATTTCAATATTAATAAGTAAACACAAAATAACATGTTCTACAGAAGGTTTGGTAATATATTACCAGGGAATACAAATGAATAAATGAATGCAATTTAATTTCAGCTCAGTGCAATGGGCTATGAGACAAGTCAATAAAATACAACTTTGACACACACTGATCCATATAGTGGGGCCATGCTCCAAAGTTCTTATCATGTAAAAGGAAGGGAGAGTCAAACATAAGGCACAGAAGGAGAAGTAGGTTGGAGTGTTTCTAGAAGCTACTTTGCATGAAGATGGCATCTGGGATGCTCTTTGGACATGTCCAGTATAAGAGTTGCTGCCTTGATAGTGACCATGGTGGGGAGGGGGGGGACATCAAATAAGCTGTGATAAAGGGTTTCTGAGTTTGACCCGGCATTGACTGTCATTTAAAACCAATGACACTTAACACAAGATCAGGTTCCGAAACCCCTTAGCTGAACTTGGTGAATTCCAGCCCCACGTTATATAACTGTGAGAAGCCTACAGGTCAACTTAGTGGAAGCTGCTGTCCATTATACCCACCCAGAGCTGTATATCAGATGGGGAAGGAGGGAAAAGCAGGATTTGTTTGAAGCCATGGCTTTCCTTCCTTGATGTTAACCCTTTACATGCTGGATCAATAGTGCAGTGAGATGAGAACACGGAGACTGGGGGACTCCCCAAAGTGCCCGCCTTTTGTAGAAAAAACCATATGGTCCTCTGGTTCAGCCTCTTTCTTGCAGGGCAACTATATTCACTAAGATATGATGTAGCTTCGTAATTATTTGACACAAGAGCCCATATTAATTACTTTACACCGCTAAATAAAGTTGGAAATGTCTTTGAATGGAACTTTCTGTACAGTAGTGTGGCTCAACTCTGATGGGGTTATTGCTGCTTTATCCATACAACTGCAATCTTGTGCTTATTTTTATTATTCAGTGCTATTATGTGACAAAATGCCAATACAGCACAGAGGGGGGTTGGGTTTCCATAGAAACATGAATCTTCAGCCCAATAAATTAAATTTTTGTTGTAAAATTATGTCCCTTCTGGTTGTAGATGGTGACCTTAAAACTGGCAAAATGCAGTAGGAACAGAAGTTGATTTGAAATAAATAAATGTATTGTTGTAACAATAAAATGTTATTATAATATAGCTCTGCACTATAAATATGTGAGTTTAAGAAGTGCAGTGATTTCCCTGCCCTGAAGAGGTTAACATGAGCTCATGAACATCACTGGAATTCAGACCAGGATGTACAAGTAACCCTGTTTCCCCCACCCAATCTCACATAGGGTCTCCTAGGGGAAATGCTACTCCGGTTACATGGCTTTGTGTGGTGCATACCTGCTGGTAACAGGGGGCCCTGGGTCTCCCGCATGGTGGTAAAGGGCAATACCAGGACAGGCTTCTGGAGTCTTGCCCAAATTCTACTCACAGGTACAGCGCCTCCATCTTGTGCAGCCCCCAGACATATGGGGTGAAGTCTCTGCAAAATAATTCTCGTCCCCCTCCTCCTAATAGACTTCAGTCTTAGGCCAGGAAGGTGTAGGTAAAAACACATGATCTTTATTTGATCTTCCTTTATCAGCAGCCACAGATGACAGCAATAGAAGGGTCTTCACCCTCAGGATGTCCCTGGATCCTACTCCCAGCCAAAGGGCATAGAGAGTGATCCTTGCTCTTCCCCTTTCCCCTTGTGGGATAGGAGGTATGGTTCCCCACCTCTTCCTGGAGGGAGGGCCTCAAGCCTGCCAGAGCCCTGACAGCTTACTACGGGTGAACCTGTCACTCTCAAAGGTAGAGACCAACTAGCTAAATCACGAAGTGCAACTCACTAAAACATTTCCAGTGAGAATAAGCCCTTTGTCACTGATTGGGCAGCAGGCCTGATTGCCCACCTTCTCTGACTCACTGAGCTGCATGTGTGTGGAAACCCCATGATGACTCTTGGCAAACCAACCCTTACTAGGCTTTACTGCCAGGAGGAGGACAGAATAATAGCCCCAAAACTACCCAGGGCTACATACAATTTTCAAAATAGCGCTACTACCACAAAGCCATAGATTTCTCTTTGTATTTGTAATCCCTCCTTACCTGGCTGTAAAGGAGTGCTACATTGAGGTGTCTTATTTTTTATAAAGGTTATTTGTGTCTCTCATTATCATCTCAGGGTGCTGGTATCAGGCCTGGCTAGTTGTGTATACTAAGATAGTGGTAATTAAGGGCGCCAGGAACCTTATTGGGACAAACAAGAGCTTTATTTGTTGCCTTGATTATGCTTGATTATGCTTCACAAAAAGACATCTTGTCTTTAGACAATAAGTGGCAAATAATACTGTATAGGTGTATTTGGTATTCTCCCCTGATGGCTCTCACCACTATCCTAGAGAGGTTCATTACTTGGTACCCTTAGCAATTCATCTGCGTGGCATCTGCTGTCGCTGCATTTGGATTGTCCTCCTTCCCACCAGGACTCGTGGAAGAGATACTTCCATTGTCAGGGATATATCCCGTCACTCTGAGGAGTACCCTCCCTATCCCAAGGCATCAGAAGGGGTTCGCATCTAGAACTGATCAGTATGGGCCAATCCCGCGCTGCTCGGGAACCCTTTATTTTAAAGGATCCCCCCCAGAGTACCATGCAGCCTCCTCGTTTAGGGCAGACGACTAACCTCGGACCGTTGCTATGACTAAAAGGGACCCGTTCCCTTACTATAAAATAATTAAGGTGACCAGACATCCTTAAACATTGAGCTCTACACATAAACATGAAGTCACCCATCTGTGTCTCCTCCTGGGACCTGAATCTAGAATATTATACCCCCTCCCCCCTAACAGGTGGGCTACATATTTATTCCCGTTATGGATCATTTAAAGGGTACATTACCTGGACGTACTGTAGCTCAGAGATGAAAATGCTCAGCAGCTGCAAAGCATTTACCCTGCACATTGTAGAATTGAGAAGGGAAACAACAAAGCAAGTGAATGCAAAGTGTCACGCTCAATAAATGGTGTTTTATCTCACTAATTGACATTGAGTGGTCTTTATGGGAAGCTTCACAAAGAGAATCACTTGGAATATCTGTTTTATAGAATGAATTGGGGTTATGTTTCAAGGCAAAACAAATTGCTCTAGTCCAGAGGTGCTCAACTCCAGCCCTCCAGGGCCACAAATAGGTCAAGATTTAAGTGATCCCTGCTTCAGCAAAGGTTGCTTAATCAACATGACTGAGCAAGTGATTGAGTCAACTTTGCTGAAACAGGGATATCCTGGAAACCTGGGCTGTTGGTGGCTCTTAAAGATTGGAGTTGAGCAGCCCTAGTTTAGATGTATAAAAGAAAACAAAATGGTATGTATTTACTGATAATATATCTTTCTTTGTATAGCGCCATCCATGTACTTAATGCTGTACCACAGTAATACACGTGAAAAAATAGTAGGAGCCATAATAGGAATAATCGCTTCATACATGATAGTAGATATTGGGAAAAGGAGTCCCTGCCCCGAGCAACTTACAATCTAAGTGATAAATAGGGAGAACTTACAGAGACAGTAGGCAGGTGTTATGGTAAATGCATCTGCAAGGGATCAAGGTCAGTGCACATAAGTGTAGCGCTGCTTCCCCCTCCCTCCATGGGGAGATGTGCCCTGCTACCAGTGTACGGTAATGTGCTTTACCTGTTGGTTCACAGGAGGGCTGAGGGTCCCTCGATGGTGTCAGGAACACAGGACAGGCTTTGGATGTAGATGCTTCAGTTGAGTCTCTGCATTACTCGCACCTCCATCAACCACAGGCTCCAGGAGTGCTGGAAGCAGGGTATCTGAGTATGAAAGAATCCTTCCATTCCCCTCCCCCCCCCCGAATTTACTGCAACCCAGGCCAGAGTATATTGAACAGAAGTCTCTTTATTGAGCAGCCATTGCATACAGATTAATCATACAGCAAATACTTCTTTGCTTAGACTCCGACCTCTGGATGGTCCCTGTTTTTCATACTGATTTAGGCCTTTTCCCAGTCCCCTAATGGGACTGATCATATAGTCCCACGTCGCAGAGCGAGACACAGCTTGCAACTCCCAGTACCAGAGTCACAGCTGCACACTCCTCAGGGAACTGGGAAGACTCCCACACAGACTGACTACAATTTAGGTGTGCCTCTTCCTTAGAGCAGGAGGGGAGGGCACAAGGTCTGCACCCATGATTGGGCAACACACTGACCAAGTCCCACCTCCACTCCTGACACTCAGGGAAGCTGCAGAGGGGAGGGGTAAACCCAAGATGGGCCTAACACTGCCTGCATCTAACAGTACTTACGTGTTAGGGAGGGCAGATGAGTAGCCAGAACCAGCCATGGCTACATAAGATATATATTACTAGCCACGGGACTTGTACTTTGGAGCTTCTCAAATGCTGATTTAAAGAGGTGTGTTTTAAGATAGGCCTTAAAAATGGAGAGTGGCTGTTTCTTTTTCTTTTATACCTATGATGTGGGTTTGTTGCCCAGAGTTGCACAACATGTTTGCTTTAATACATAGGACCCATTGTTATTTTGCATCTTTATTCCAATTTGCATCATTGAATCAATTAGTAGAGTTACATAATAATAATAATAATAATAATAATAATAATAATAATAATAATAATAATAATAATAATAATAATAATGATATGATTAGATGAATCTAATCAGGATCTCTGAAAACAACCCGCCATATCTGAGGTCCAGTTTAACCATTTGTCTGGCAGATTTGAATTACTGTAGATGAACAATCTTACCCAGGACCACCGAGATTAGCTAAATTAGGTCAATCAAAGCAAGCAGTGCCTCTTACAAAATAGTAATCATAGTCATTCTGACCAGTTTGGCAATATTACCTTTTCTTTTTTTGATCTCTCCCTGTTAACGCTTTGGATTTGTAGGGAAAGGGTATTTATAATGTTTATTGTGTGAGAATTCATTCTGTGAACGTATGAGAGGAGAGGGGAAAAAAGAGATTTAGGAATGTCAGAAGTTGCCTACTTTATAAGGTTAACAGGCACAAGAAGCTGTATGGTGCTCCAACATGAACCACTGGCTAAATAGCGCAAGAATATAAGCACATTATATAGTGTCCCTGGAGGTCCCAGACAGTCCAAACCAAAATACTCCAACCCTTGCAATAAAACCACTTCCACTAGATACCGATTAGCTGGAAAAAATCCCACTGTAATGATGTGGGACCTTCACTGGCTAGTGACGAGACATATACATCGGTTGGGTAAGTATAGGTACATACAGATAAACAGGTTGGAGTAACTCACATTTGTAGGGTCTTTTGTGGGAATTCCTCCATGGGTGCGTGCTGCCGTTACTCCACAATGACCGGACATCCAAAGGAAGGATTGAGAAAGAGCCACCAGCTCGAAACGCGTTGGTGGGGGCCTGAGGGCTCCGTTTTTTGTATTTTTGCACTGATCCAATAAACTAACATTTTTATCTGGGTCCCACTCTCCTTAGTAGTTCATTTTGTTACCAGCTGTGCTCCATCTCTCCTTCCTTTGGATGTACTTTATAAGGTTGCAGAGTATACAGAGGTGTAGCAGACGTTATCGCACCCATTATCGCATGATAATTCCCTGCCGCGGGCTCAGGTTTGGACGCGTGTGACTTTCTATTGTTTTCGTGCTTTTTGCAATGCAAAGAAACGGAGCGTTAACATGCCAAATTGTGTAATTTTGCCAACTAAATGTGCAATTTTGGGGGTTACCGTACGATAACAGGTGCAATAATGTCTGCCACATCTGTAGTATAAAAAAATATAAGACCCAAACAACATTATTATAATGCAGAAAAAATCATATACAGTGAATTTTACTACATGGTTGAGAAAGTGACGTTTGTTTTGATTTTTAGCATCGTTTGGGTTGCCTTATGATCTTTAAGGAAATAACCCTTTGAAGAAGATGATAGAGTTTTGGAACAGGTCTACCCTTGTGTCTGGGTCTGTATTTGTATGTTCCAGGGACCAAGTGGTGTCCATTCTTCCAATTGATTCACACTTCTACCTTGTGTAACAACTGGTGCCACGGGTGGGCCATCAGTTGATGGGGATCATTTGACCCTTGGGAATATCATCTTTTATAATATTTAATATTTTATAGACCTTTGGGAATATCATCTGACGTCCTTTATAATATTTAATATTTTATAGACCTTTGGGAATATCATCTGACGTCCTTTATAATATTTAATTCCTATGACTTGCCCTCAATGGGTAATTTTGTCATTATCAACCTTCAAGTACTGTATCTTCTATGAGTGAAAATGCCTTTGTACCAGGTCGTGTGTTAAACAAGCCATCCAAGCTGGCCAATTTTTCCTATTTTTTTTTTTTATATATTGGATTGAACCTGGGGGTCTCCAGAGCTGAACCCCATTCATTTCAGCTCTGAGGATCCGCTGCTCCCAGAGATACCGAACCTTGTAGGACGTGCCAATAGCCACTCAGCTAGCAGGGATCATGTAATGGCAGAGTTTCAAAGCTCCCACGCCCTGCTGCCAATAGGAAGCCGTCATGTCATCAAGTCCGGCTTCCTATTGGCCCACGTGATGCAGGAGCTTTAAACTTTGCGAGGCAACCCCTTTGGAAGTCAGTATTTCAGGAAGTAGAGGGGCCCTCAGAGCTGAAATTAATAGGGTGCAATAGGGTACGGGAGAGGGAGCGGCTCAGTGAGTAAAGACACTGACTGGCACTGAGAGTTTGAAGCAGGGGAGCCTGGTTCAATTCCCGGTGTCGGCTCCTTGTGACCTTGGGCAAGTCACTTTATCTCCCTTTGCCTCCGGCACCAAAAACATAGATGATTGTAAGCTCCATGGGGCAGGGACTGTGTCTGCAAAATGTCTCTGTAAAGCGGTAAATAAAACTAGCAGCACTATACAAGAACATGCTATTATTATTATTATTATTATTATTATTACAGCTCCGGAGATGCCCTGCTTTATTTTATCCTATGATAATAATAATAATAATATATATTTTTAAAAATGCTTGAATTGCTCCTTTAAACGCCTTGATTATCAACCAGATGCTACATTACACGAGTGGGTTGTAGTGTTTGCTATTAAAGATGGGTGAGTTCAGGTGGGTAAAATCCCTAACTCCTGCAGCTCGACCCTTTCTATTCCAAATCCATGGGAAATCTGGGGAAAACCTTGGTTTAGTATTGGGGTAGAAAGGCTGCGAGCAGAGTTATTGCGTCAATTTAATTGCATGCCGTGGAAAGCGGGAGGGAGGGTGCGCTACAGAAAAAAGTCAAGGAGAAGGTGGCAGAGCGGGTTGGAAGAGAAAAACAGAGACAGAGAGAGAGAGAGAGAGAGAGAGAGAGAGAGAGAGAGAGAGAGAGAGAGAGAGAGAGAGAGAGAGAGAGAGAGAGAGAGAGAGAGAGAGAGAGAGAGAGAGAGAGAGAATCAGACAGTAGAAAGTATCATCAATAATAAATACAGAAACATAAAGTAATATAGAAGAAATTAAAGAAGAAACTAAATGTAATATTTGGCAACAATAATCATCCACATTGTTATTCATTTTGCTAATAATCAACAGCATTTTAGTATTATTATTTCACTAATAAACACATTGTTTTTATTATTAGATTTTTCATATGTAAATAGATTTAAAAATACATAAATATGTAGGAAGAGAAACCGCTTCAGACTACATGGTTTTATATTTTTGGGTGACTTCATTGACATATTCCCTAAAATTTAAAACCCAATCTAACCTTCTTCAGGTTTTCCCTAATCCCAAATTAAAATATGCTCTGCCCCCTGTAGCCAAGTCACTATTGAAGCAGTGTTCATCTTAATGACCTTCGTCTAACAACTCATTAGCTCTCTAGTATGATGTTGCTTCAATTCTGAATTCCTAAAGGAAAGCTTTGAAGGTTGTGTACCCAGTGATAAAGGGTCTGGTGAGGACATTGAAGAAACATTGTTCATGGTCCGGCCTTTAGTGCCACCAACAATGCATTCCTGAATCATGAGTTATCAAAGTTGGCCCATGTGCTGGGAAAGGGGCCTACACCCCTCCATACCCTAATGCAGGCCGTGTAGGTGACCGTGAGAGGGTTAAGGCAGTGAGTTGTCAACGGGGTGGGTCACAGGGGGTAGGTGGTTAACGCAGGGGAAAATGAGAGGGGCTATCTCTCTATTAACTTGTATGTATGCATGTCTTTATATAGCATCATTAATGTACATAGCGCTTCACAGCAGAAATACATGTGACAATCATATACATACCAAATAATACAAATAACACATAATGGGAAGAAGTGTTTTCAGACAGAAAAGTTACATTTTAGGAAAAGGAGTCCCTGCTCCGAAGAGCTTACTGCCCTCTGCCACACAAGAAGCATGTCCACCTTCAATTTTCTGGATAGTAGTTTTATTTATATATTTTTAAATAATATATATATTTATTATTCTGAGATTTTCTCCTTTATAAAGTGTTGTATGTGTTCTTGTATTGTCACAGCTCTTAGCAGGGTTTGCCTGCCCTGCCCTGCTAGGGAGCCCAGGAAGTAAAACAGTGGTTTGGTTAGAGTACGCCCTCTGTTTGGGGATTGTTGGTTACTCTGCTGTCATTGGGCTCTATACTATGGACAGGCAGTCTGGCAGGGGGTGGCAAAATAATTTCATATACAGATATACAGCTCAATCCCGTTGTAACGTGGTGCTTGGGGTCCAAAGAATCATATCACGTTATAAGCGGGTCTCGTTTTTGTGCGAGAGAATTGCACCCATCAGCGGTTCTGCAGCCGCCAGAGGGGGAGAGCTGGGATAACTCTCCCAGCTGTTCAAGGCCCCGCGGTGCAGCGGCATCCCCATGCAGGAGTGACCCGGCATCAGCAGCAGCTGGCAGCTCTCTCCCTGCTTCTGCTGTAAGCTTCTGGCTGACAGGGAGAGAGAGGAAAATCAGTGCGAGAGCCAGCATGGTAGGAAGATCTGCATGGTACTATATTACTGTATATACTGTACATATGTATGTCACGTGTTCTGAAGAAAAAATCCACATTACTTACGAAAATTGGGAGCCATGCTTGCATCGCGTTATAAGCGGATTAGCGTTGTAACGGATCGCGTTATAACAGGGTTGAACTGAAGTTAAAATCTAATAAAAGCTGTGGCCTTGTCATCCAAAAAATCAATAGTCCGTTACTTTACGGTTTGGGGTGAGAGTGTGGGTGATAGCTCACCATGTAATTGGAATTTTTCTCTCACACCTTCATATCACTCTTTCTTCCTCTGCTGACCCAGACACAAACTGGCAGTAGTGAATGAGAGGGTTGCCTTATGGTCTTATAAAGAGGGAAACTTTGCAAGATCTGAGCCTAAGTGAGAATTGAAAATGAGGTTTGTTCTTGGTTTCAATTTGGGCCGGGCATGAAGATTTAGGCTTAATGTTTGTATTTATCTGAACCACGAGAAATCCCAGAACTTGTATCGAGGGAATACCGAGCTGGACAGGTTGGGCAAGGGCTCAGATTCTGGGAATTCCGAAACCACCTATTGTTCATTTTCAATTCTGCTGGCAGCTTACATCATGGTATTCACATGTTCTTCATCTTATATCTTATAATATACGACATTTTCTTTAAGGCCTAATTCAAAGCAGCTTTCACCCCGTACCAATCACAACTTCAGAATGCGTAATCCACAACCTGAATTGTCTGTCAATAATACATTCTGTAACACATACTAACCTAGGAAGTAAAGTTGAAAAAAGACATCTGTCTGCTACGTTTCACCTGTGGTGAAATTCTGTTCTGCTTGAGATACATATACTCATATTGTATTCTTATTGATCCAGAAAGGCAAACAAGAAAAGCACAGTGTAAAATTTGCCAATTACATGTAGGTTTCACAGGGGGAAATATAAATTAGGTTTGCACATTTCAGCAGTAACACGTAAATACTCATCTTTTGGACTGCTTAAATATATCCGTTCGCGTGGCCGTGGAAGAAACGCTAAAAGACTGAGGCGCTAGGGGAGATGGGATCCGCGACGGCACTGCAGAGGGACCATTCTTTATAATGGAATCTCCCGCAAGCGTCAATCTTTCCGGTTCTGCATCTGGCATGGTCATGAGACCACACGTTGTCACGGCCACGCAAACATTAAATCTGTACACAACATAATGATAAATATTACTGAACAGTAATACCGGCTATTATTATTATTAGTAGTAGTATTATTATTATTATTAATAATTTTTACAAAGCGCCAGCTATGTTTGCAGCTTTATCCTGGGAGCATACGGACATGTTAAACCACAGATAGTAACATGTACATGTAGGGATAAGAGTATTAGACAGGAATATAAACACACGGAAAAGGGCATTCTCAACCCCCAAAAAAATATAAAATCAAATGCCTGTGGTCTTCAAATGTTGCTGCCCCATCTAAAGCAAAAGTGGATTAATGGCAGTGACTTTTCAAAAATCAGACCAGTGTATTGTAAATAGTTTGTCAAAGTTTGAAATTATCATTTACAGGGGGTTGTTTGTTTTATTTTTTATTCCTGCACCCCAATCACAATATAATTAGATTAATTCACTCCCCATCTTTGTCAGAGAGGCAGCGAGTCCCCTTTTTCAATATGATGCACTTATTTCCATCCAGAATAAGGACTTTGCAGCATTCTGAACACAGACCTAAAATATTTCTATAAACACCCTCCTAAAGTGTAACTAGAAGGATGGACTGTATCAGATCCCACCCTGTGTTGCCATCATGGGATCATGATGTATATTAGAGAAGGGGAAGGTTTGTGAAGGTTAGGTTCCTGGAGGACAAGAGGAGTGGAGCGTCGGGGGAGAGTAGATAGGTGTGTTCTTAAAGTAAGGTTACTGACAAGGCTCGCTATTTTATTGTGTTATAGATAGGGACAGTGCCCTGGGCCCCTATTAGCATCTCAGAGAAGGCTGAGGGAGTCCAAATGAGCTAGCGACTAGAAACCGGTACGCTACAGAAGGCTTCAATTTTAGAAGGCTCCCGGGTGTCAGTGGATCAGCTCTAACTGCGGATCTGCATTAACATTCCTCTCAGTCTGTAAGGAAGTGGCAGTTTCCAAACAGGCCAAATGTCTAGTGTATGCATCTATGTCTTTATTTATATAGCGCCATTAATGTACATAGCGCTTCACAGTTTTAATACATGTGACAATAATATAAATAACAAATAATGCAAATAACAGATCATGGGAATAAGTGCTTCAGACATAAAAGTAACATTTCGGAAGAGGAATCCCTGCTCTGAAGAGCTTACAATCTAATTGGTAGGTAGGAAGAACGTACAGAGACAGTAGGAGGGAGTTCTGGTAAGTGCGTCTGCAGGGGGCCAAGCTTTATGTATCATGTGTATAGTATTAGCCACACTGCTACTCATATGCTTCTTAAAGCAGGTGTGTTTTAAAGGTGGATAGAAAGGGTGCTGGATGGGTATTGAGGGGAAGGGCATCCCAGAGGTGTGGGGCAGTCAGTGAGAAAGGTTTAAGGCGGGAGAGGGCTTTAGATACAAAGGGGTAGAGAGAAGACATCCTTGAGCAGAACACAAGTAGTGGTCACTTACAAAGGACCCACCAGGATTCCCGTATGGGCCCAGTGTGAATGGTGTTATAGGAAAATATATCAACGTGTTTGACTGTGTAAAATACAGTAGGCATCAACCAACAAGTTTTGTATACTAATAAAACTAATTACTGTGATTGCAGTTACTGTAGCTGATTTTCCTGCTAAGAGCAACTTTCCTTGCCATTGATAATGCATACTGTATTTACTGTAGGTTGCAGTGGTAGCATCAGAGTTTCTTGAGCAGATGCAGCAAGATTCACTGTCTTCAGTCCCGCTTCCACACACGGTCAGTCCCAGCACTGGAGCATTAACGCCATGGGAGACTCC